>NC_135233.1:70615000-70917500 GCF_051348905.1 Ranitomeya variabilis
CTTCAGAGTATTTGTTTTGGGGTTTGATACATTTTATATTAATCATTTTTGTGTTTCCTCCAGCAAAGCAAAAATCACTAATCCAATCAATGTTGCTTAATGTATACACAGATTCTACTACACGGCCTCAAATGCAGCAGTCCTACAGAATGCCCCTGATTTTCAATTTTAAGAAGGTTCTTTGGACCTGTTTTGAGGCAACTGTCATGCTGGGTTTCCATGTGGCGACCTCAGCCGTTAAGCAATCGACCAATCAGCTACATGTAAGCTAATCGTGATTGTTTAATAAACGGTTTGACCGGCCGATGAGAATTCTATGGCCCCAAACAACTGCAAATGTGAACGTTCTGTGCCTTTAGAATATCATGTTATCGGTAGGGCATCGTTAGTTCACACAGGACAATGTGCTGCCGAGAACAATGATTTTTAATCCTCTCACCCAACGAATTAGCATTTTGCTAGTTTAGTGATTACTGTCATTTTTAAATGACTCGATATTCAGAAAGTGTTATTGGCTCATCTGAAAGCGGAATAATGGTATGTTTTCACAAAGATTGCTAAGGATTTGTTCACACAAAGTTTTTGGGAGTGGAGTTGCTTCAAAAATCTTTGCATCTTTCACAATATGTCTCTAAGCGACATTTCTTTTTCAGCCACTTATTTGAGGATCATCACCACTGAACAACAACAGTCATTGTAAAACAAGGCAACCGCCATCTTTGTGCTAAGGTTCTCCCTTGGGTTGATTCTGACTTAATACAATAAAAATGTTCAAACTAAAATTATTATAAGACAAAGAAAACCTGAGAGCGCAGAAAATACAGTTTTTATAGAAACATTTTGTACAAAATTAAGGCACAATGTGAGAGAGTGTAAGACGGCAGAGACTGATATAGAGATTTCTAAGAACCCTGGAGAAAGCCAGCGTCATGCATCTGGTAGGAGTTATGGTGCGCTAACATGTTTACTGCCAGGTTATGTTGATATGACAGTTGTTAACTGTTGTTGTATGTGTTTCAATAAAGTTATTTTTTAAATACCATACATGGTGTCACGACTCTGCTGTCAGGTGTCCCAGAACCAGGGGCTCCTTCACTGTCCCTAATGCTAGGGGCGCCCTAGCTCGCTCTGTTCCCTGAATTACTTCTGATGGTGAAGATGCCGGTTCCACGTACCTTGCTTTAGCTCCTGAATTGTCCCTCAGTCTCTACCCTTGCCCTATCCAGGGAAGAGGGGATTAGTAGTGTACCATAATACACCAACCAGACTAACAAGGTAATATGAACAGGGATAAAGGAAAATACCAATCATACAAATATACACAAATAAAAAACAGATGTAAACACTGGGGAGTGGAGGATAGGGTTAAACCAAAGTAGAAAAGAAAGGGAATTATCACACACTCAAAACATAGCAACAGTCACCGATAAATCCACCAAATGCCTTCTCCAATAATAACCAACAACAACCTCCAGCCATGCAGCATAAGCTAGCTCTGACAATGAGTGCTCGCCAGGGCCCAGATTATATAGGCGATGGGAGTGGCTAACAGTGAATAGCTGAGAGCCTTAGCTCCAGAGGCTCTCAACTGAGCAGATTAACCCATGCACTGCTAAAAGAAACTTACACCGTTTCATATGAAGGTGAAGTGCTTCTAATCAGTGCAGGAGTAGGAGTGTGGCTTCTGGCTCCTCTCTGTCGTGGTAAACCCATGATACATGGCATGAGGAAACAGCACCTCCTTCTCAGGCAGTGCATAAGACATAACATTGTGAACCAGTTAAGATAGTTGGCATAACATGTAGTAATTTTTAGCTGCCTTTTGAGGCAAGTATCAAGATGTTAAAGGAATTTTCAAACTATAGACATTTACGGCATAGCTACATATCAGATAAAAACAGTGATGTTACGTGGTTTGCCGACACAAGGAATATGAAAAGTAT
Organism: Ranitomeya variabilis; assembly: GCF_051348905.1. NCBI lineage: Eukaryota > Metazoa > Chordata > Amphibia > Anura > Dendrobatidae > Ranitomeya > Ranitomeya variabilis. Next base: position 70,616,944 of record NC_135233.1, read on the forward strand.
TTCGCGACCCCTAACCTGTGGACTGTTACACTTAACATTTTTCAAATTAAGTTATCCATCCCTAACCCTAGTTTTAACCCTAACTAAAATCCTAATCCAAATTCTGCCTCTATCCATAGTACAATCCCTAACTCCAGTCCTAACCCTAACTATTATAAAGGTATGGATACACTACTAGTCCCTTATTTGCAACCTCCTATATTACAATAAGAAATGCATCAAAAATCTTGAGGAAAATCTGTATAATAAACTACATAAAAAAGTATTAAAAATATCAAGTTCTAATACAAAACTGAGGCAGAAAAAACACATTTTCTAAAGCAGTTTTAGTGTGCATACTCAAGCATTGCATCTTTTTCTGCCTTTTTTGCATAGAAAACACTGCAAAAAAACACTTAAAACACTCAAAAGAATGAAAATATTTATTTATTTGCAAAAAAATACTCACTTTTCATATATTCAGGTTTTTGAGCTGTTTTTAAACTCTTCAGACTTTCAAAAGGCACCAAGCATTTTAAAGAGGTAACATGTATATTCTTCAAGCGTTTAACACTAGGAAGAAGCTGAATATTACCATATAAAGCCTCTTTCAGATGTCAGTGTGTCCAGTACTTGTGGCGACACTTTTTACACATACCAGATACACTTACACATGTAGACACACTCAAGTGAATGGATCTGCGCACGTCAGTGTGTTTCCTTGGACCGTGAGTCTGTGGGTAAAATACGCTGTTCATTATTTAACAGCAGCATGGACCGCAAAGCATCCCACACATATATACACTGACACATGGATGACATCCATGGGTCATCAGTTTAACACGTACTGGAGCCTGGGAAGCAGCGGTACAGTTAGCGCTGTTCCCCGGCGCCGAGTGCTGGAGATCGCTCGCATCATTCTCCCCTGATCACACTGAGATCAGCACGAGCAGGGGAGAATGTTTAGAGTTATATTCAACTGATAATAGCAAGAGCAGGCGGATGTTGATGGGACTACTACTCCCATCGGCCTGCACCTACTGCCGCTAATAACAGTGAGAGCAGGCAGTGGCTAACGCCGATTGCTTTGAAGCCAATGTCTCCTGCAATTAAACCAAAATTAAAAAACAACAATATCCCCTCCCCTGTCCTATGTTCTGTCTCATGGTGTAATCCAGGTCTTGGGCTAAATAGTTTTCAACCAGGATGGTGCCAAGATGCGACTGTCCAGGCTGAGAACCACTGAAGAATGAGCTGCTGTGAATGCAGCATCAGTTACTAGTGGTTATGTCATTGATGTTACCGTGGGTCACTGAGGCTGCGTTTCCAGCCGTGTTTAACTACATTGACCTCAGCACCTTGAGAGAAAGTCACTGTGTTCACCGCAGTTCAGCTCAGTGAGTTCACCGCAGATCACCAGGAGAAATCTGCGTGGTTCAGGAATGAAGCATTAGTGACCCATAGTAACATCGATGAGGTCACCGCTAGTCACTGATGCTGTGCTCGCAGCAGCTCATTCATCAGTGATTCTCAGCCTGGAAGGTCGCATCTTGGCACCGTCCAGGTTGAAAACTATTTTTCGCTCTGCACCCGGCGCCTGGGAACAGCGCTAACTGTACTATTTCTTCCCAGGTGCCAGTATGTGTGGTACTGATGCAGCACACGGCTGGCATAAGGGCGGCACACGGTTGCTACACATATGCGACAAGTATTACACACACTGACACTGATATCTCCAGTACTGTTTTTTGTGGTATTGGCACTATTAGGATGTGTTAAACTGGCCTAAATCAAATGGAAGGCTAAAAAGACATTTGGATGACTCCTGGACAGTCATTTTGCACTTTTTTTAGCGTTTCCATTGCAGATTACACTAGTTCTTTTCTTCATTGCTTAATGGAGTTGAAAAAACATCTGGAAAATGCCGGAAAATTACCAAAAAATGCTATAAAAAAAAAAAAACACTGAAAAAATGACAAAAAAATACTGGGTGCAAAAACCCTCAGGAGATGGCTGAAAGAAGCAAAATAAAAGATGCTTCTGGGTTACAGAACTCCAGAGGAAAGGAGAGTTTCCTGAAATATCTGTTTGAAAAATGGTTTTGAATTTTGGAAAAGGACACAGTGTGAACACACCCTAAGGGCTTTTTTTTGTTGGGATTTTGAAACAGATTTGCTTCAAAATCCATATCAAAGAGTAGTTAAGAGTCACTGAAGTAGACTTTGATGAGGCGGATCACTTAGGGTATGTAGACAAATAGCAAATATGATGCTTCCACTACGGAATTGCAGGTGGAAAATTCGTAGCATGTTACATTACCATTGAATGTGATGTTACAAAATCTCATCGACACACTGAGGGATGAAAATCTGCAACGTCAATTGACTGTTCATGCAGATTTTTATTTTCACCGTAGATTTCCTCCTTTGAGATGCGAAAAGTGAAATTTGTGACAGATCTGCAGCATTCAGTCCACCAAAACCGCAAATGATGTTGTACAGTTTTTGCCTGTACAGATTTCACGGTGATTTTTTGCTGCTGAGGATCGGTGGCGGTATCAGTCCAGTACACAGTGGAAAGAGATCTGCGTGTGCCGGACTCCCACCCATTTGGTGATGGCACACTTCTCTGATGTATTCAATCGCTGACGCTTAGCAAAGTAGGTTTCATTTTTCTGTCGCCAAATAATCTGTTATATGTTTTATTGCATCAGTAAACATCATATCTACGAGAGAAAATGATGTTTCATCGTCAACCATTGACCCAGCCTCTTCTTCATCTTTTTATGGACTTGGGAATACTTAGCGCACAGTCCACATGTTCCTCCAGTAAACTGCTCACTGTTTGTTAATGAGACGTCCTATGTCAATTAGCTATAATGTAATAGATGCAATGATTGGGGACCTTTGGTCGGATGAATGCAGAGTGGCGGCTTATTCCCCACTTATTAATGTTACACATGACAAGATGGGGGTCTACTGTGTTTCACACAGGCTGATTTTATGTCAAACAATCTTCCAGGTATTTTTATCCAATCCCCCTGGTAGAATCGCAGGACCAACAAATCAAGCTGCGAGGTTTTGCAAACATGAAAATGTCAACAGCTTCACAGCAGATTTCGCAGCGTCTCTGTGTCTCTTAGAGGAACGCGGCATAACGAGACAGTAACTTCACAGCTTCCTGTCACTTCCTTCCAATTATTGTATTTGGAAGGAGAATTTCTTTGTAGCTCGATTGTCCAATTATTACAAGATGGAATAAATAAGAATGTTTGAGAATTAGTATAACTACTCTCACTTTCTCTCTCTCTCTCTCTATGTATATATATATATATATATATATATATATATATATATATATATATATTCCTGTACATGCACTCTATATGAAGTATATAGGACACTCCTCCTAATCAATGAATTCAAGTTTTTCATTCAGTCCCTTAGGTATATATAATGGAGCCCCTGACCATTCACTCTGACTTTTTCACATTTTTTCTCTCCTAAATATTCCAAAATGAGGTATGGGTGGTGATATCAAAAAGTAAAATAGTTTTAATAGTTTAGGATTTGTTGCAACTTGGCCACGAGGTTGAGAAGAGACCACGAAAAGTTACAGAGTGGGGTCACCAAATGCTGATGTGCATAAAAGTCGCCAACAATCTGCTGACTTCATACTTGTGGAGCTCCAAATCCCTACAGCTATCAGCACAAAAACTGTGCATTGTGAGCTTCATGACAGCTGTATGCAAGCCTTGCATCACCAAGCACAATTACAAGTGTCTGATGGAGTGGTGTAAAGCACTCAGCCACAAGACTCTGAAGCAATGGAAATGTGTTCTTTACGGTGATGAATCATGTTTCTCTTTCTAGTTTGATAGATGAGTCTGGATTTGATGAATGAAAGGAGAAAGAGTTAAAAGAGTTGTCCAAGCTTTGGGTTAAAGTCGGGAGTCACTCTGTCTGACTGTAGATCCACAGTGCGCACTGTCAGGTTTCTCTGGTGCCAGTAGTGGATGGTCATGCGATTTGCATACTTCAGGCCAAATTCTGACTAGACACTTCACTTGTATTGAGCAAGGCTGCACACGTCTAGTTGGCACATGACCACATGTATGCAAATTGCATTCTTCCAGTCACACTCATCTCACAACTGTTCCCGACACCCACAAATCCTGACAGCAAGCAATGTGCATAGTGTGAGGATTCACAAGTCTGCAGTCACAGACAGTGACTGCAGACTGGAACTCCAAGCCTAGACAACCTTTCAATGCTTCAGCATCCCAAGATTTTTTGGACAATTGTATGATTCCAACTTTATGGGAACAGTTTGGGGATGGCTCTTTTCTGTTCCCCATATCTTTGCCACTGCACAAAGCCAAGTCCATAAAGACTTGGTTGGGGAAGTTGGTGTAGAAGAACATGGTCACCTGCACAGAGCCCGGACCTTAATCCCATCAAACACCTTTGTGATGAATCAGAATGGAGACTGTGAGCCCAGACGTGTCCTCCAATATCAGTGTCTGACCTCACAAATGCTCTTGTGGATGAATATTGTAGAAAGTTTGTGAAAAGTGGGAGATGTTTTAGTTATAAAGGGGGGATAAATGGCATATTAATTCCCATGGATTTAGAATGGATGGTTATAAAAGCTCCTCTAGGTGTAACATGTAGGTGTTCAAATACTTTTGCATATATACAGTACAGACCAAAAGTTTGGACACACCTTCTCATTTAAAGATTTTTCAGAATTTTCATGACTATGGAAATTGTACATTCACTCTGAAGGCATCAAAACTATGAATTAACACATGTGGAATTATATACTTAACAAAAATATGTGAAACAACTGAAATTATGTCTTATATTCTAGGTTCTTCAAAGTAGCCACCATTTGCTTTGATGACTGCTTTGCACACTCTTGGCATTCTCCTGATGAGCTTCAAGAGGTAGTCACTGGGAATGGTCTTCCAACAATCTTGAAGGAGTTCCCAGAGATGCTTAGCAATTGTTGGCAATTTTGCCGTCACTCTGCGGTCCAGCTCACCCCAAACCATCGCGATTGGGTTCAGGTCTGGTGACTGTGGAGGCCAGGCCATCTGGCGTAGCACCCCATCACTCTCCTTCTTGGTCAAATAGCCCTTACACAGCCTGGAGGTGTGTTTGGGGTCATTGTCCTGTTGAAAAATAAATGATGGTCCAACTAAACGCAAACCGGATGGAAAAGCATGCTGCTGCAAGATGGCAAGATGCTGTGGTAGCCATGCTGGTTCAGTATGCCTTCAATTTTGAATAAATCCCCAACAGTGTCACCAGCAAAGCACCCCCACACCATCACACCTCCTCCTCCATGCTTCACGGTGGGAACCAGGCATGTAGAGTCCATCCGTTCACCTTTTCTGCGTCGCACAAAGACACAGTGGTTGGAACCAAAGATCTCAAATTTGGACTCATCAGAACAAAGCACAGATTTCCACTGGTCTAATGTCCATTCCTTGTGTTCTTTAGCCCAAACAAGTCACTTCTGCTTGTTGCTTGTCCTTAGCAGTGGTTTCCTAGCAGCTATTTTACCATGAAGGCCTGCTGCACAAAGTCCCCTCTGAACAGTTGTTGTAGAGATGTGTCTGCTGCTAGAACTCTGTGTGGCATTGACCTGGTCTCTAATCTGAGCTGCTGTTAACCTGCGATTTCTGAGGCTGGTGACTTGGATAAACTTATCCTCAGAAGCAGAGGTGACTCTTGGTCTTCCTTTCCTGGGGCGGTCCTCATGTGAGCCAGTTTCTTTGTAGCGCTTGATGGTTTTTGCCACTGCACTTGGGGACACTTTCAAAGTTTTCCCAATTTTTCGGACTGACTGACCTTCATTTCTTAAAGTAATGATGGCCACTCGTTTTTCTTTACTTAGCTGCTTTTTTCTTGCCATAATACAAATTCTAACAGTCTATTCAGTAGGACTATCAGCTGTGTATTCACCAGATTTCTGCACAACACAACTGATGGTCCCAACACCATTTATAAGGCAAGAAATCCCACTTATTAAACCTAACAGGGCACACCTGTGAAGTGAAAAACATTCCCGGTGACTACCTCTTGAAGCTCATCAAGAGAATGCCAAGAGTGTGCAAAGCAGTCATCAAAGCAAAAGGTGGCTACTTTGAAGAACCTAGAATATAAGACATAATTTCAGTTGTTTCACACTTTTTTGTTAAGTATATAATTCCACATGTGTTAATTCATAGTTTTGATGCCTTCAGTGTGAATGTACAATTTTCATAGTCATGAAAATACAGAAAAATCTTTACATGAGAAGGTGTGTCCAAACTTTTGGTCTGTACTGTATATACTGTACAACCAAGTGCAGAACTATCAATATGAATTTAGTAGACTACATGAGATATCCCATATGACTTGTGTTCTCCTCTCTAGATGTTGGGTTCTGTACTACCATATCGCCATCACTAACGTACTAGTACACCACTAAGATGGCATAGATAACACTGCAGTGTCCATAAAATCAAGACTGGAAGTTTTCAGAAAGACACAAAAAAGTGTTAAGGTTGGCATAACAGACATCTTGACTAACCTCAGCACAGCATAGCTCCCGCTTAGCATTGTGGACATTAATGATGCGTCAAAATGTTATATATTTGTCACCTCCTAAAATAAACATGTCCCTGAATATATTAGGTTATTGATAAACCTTGTTTTTTGCCGGGTATCTTAAAATTCCAAGTACGTCAAAACAGCTGTCTGAAGATATGTGCTTACATTTCCCTTGGTACATTTTTCTGCTTAAGAAACACTAATAGCTAAGTCAAATTTAGGTAGGATGTGGCGGCAGAAGACTTGGTATGTAGATATAATGTAAATATAATGCTAATTAACCTAAAATAATTCAGATTATTATTCAGGTTGGAGAACGTGATAAATAAACATTTATCATTTGCATTTCGAGATGCCAAGACTCTAAATATCTGGATTTTTTTTCCTCCCTCGTTCTGTCAGCTCACAGCACAAATAACAGAAAAATTACATCGGTAGCTAAGTAATAAAATGTAAAAAGAACTCCCTTTTCTCCTCAAGGTGTAAATATCTTTACCGGCCTGGAATTTAAAGTCCAACTAATGATATTTATCTTTTATGTGTTATCTTTCCAAGTTTACTAGACCTCATAAACTTCCTTGGAACCATCCATAACCCGGTTGCTAATATAATGGAAATTTCATTCTTTTATTTATTCATTTTTTTAATAATTTATTTTGACTTTTTTTACATATATATTTTTTTTTTATTTTACTACCAAAATAAAAAATAAATAAGAAAAACTACGAGAACAATTCAGCATGTTTTTTTTTTGTTTTCTTTTACTACCCTGTTAAAAACACAGTAAATCACTTTGGAATAATTATGCACAGTGATTTGCAGCTTTCGGAGTGGCTTTATGGCAAATTTTGCGATGCCGGTGGTTTGGTACATGACATGTTAAAGTCAGACTCACTCGTATAAAACAAACTGGAAATGTGATACAATTATTGTGTTGACATGAAAATTGGCCACAGGTGTTGTCATTGAGAGTCTCGTCTAATGAATCTTGAATAGACATGCAAACGTTTGTAGCAGAGAGAGATCTCAAGGTAAGGGAAGAAAAAAAACAACAAAAAGCTTCGAGGCAAAGGTGATGTGTTCGGGACAGGTTGGCGATGAGCGTTCATGTGAAGTGAAAAAGTCCATTGTGAGAAAATTAGTGACGTTTCGAAATTTCATGTCACCTCGTTTGTACAGAAATGGATGTCAGAGAATTTTTAAGAATGAGTGACGTCTGTTTATTTGGACGGGACAGGTCTATCTTCTAAAATATTCTGCTTCTTTACAAAAAGTTAATGCCGGTAGTAAGACGACACAACAGGTTTTCTTTCTTTTATATGAAACCTTATGCACATGAACGTGAGGAACTGAATATTTATCCATCTTCCAATATATTTTACAAATTATGATTACAAAGAAAATTTTGCCTTTTTTTATATATATTTTTTTTTTTTGCCATCCATGCAAATCAATTCGCAAATTATTCAAATTTTTCCCGACTCGCGGATTTCAGGAAAATCGAATCAAATTCGACAGGCAGCGGATCAATTAGTTGCACCCAAGCATATTTATGAACCCATATTATGACCACAACTTTACGTCTGATAACCTGATCAGTGATCCTCGTGATACCAGGCTGTAAGGCTACGTTCCCACGATGGGCTTTTGGTGCCTTTTTGGTGTTGCAGAGTTTATACGTAATTTCCGCTCCTATTAATTAGATTACTTGCGTTTTTTCATTGCATTTTTGTGTGCGTTTTCCGACATGCGTTTTTATCGCGTTTTCACAGTTACAGTCTGAGGGGTTTTTACATATTGCTAAAACTAAACATGAGACTGTTGTGTGTCTTTATTCATGCAGCCTCGGAGGTGATTTATGCACGATGATCACTATGATTAGTCGCTCACATGTCAGTAAACACCGGCAGGTAGATCATGGCAGGAGGAATACACTGCAGTGATGTTTCCGAACCCAATGATGATTTTTTTTATTACATTTCTGTTATGTCTCTGTTTGTCTTTGGGCAATGACAGATGTACACTTTATGCCGTGCAATGATTTTATAGATCCACTTGAAAATGTTTGTTAACTTTCATTTAAACTTATCAGAAAGACACTGTTGTGTATATATAATGTATATAATGATCCATGATTTAATAGAGGACATTAATTGTACACTAATATATTTATATATCTATATATTATCTCTCTCTAAATATATATATATTAATATACAGTATTAAATAGTATTATATATATATACATATATCATCAAATATAATATTAAATCATATACATATATATACAGTATATATATATGTATATATATATATATATATATATATATATATATATATATATAGATAGTGGTTAGCACTGCAGCCTTGCATCGCTGGGGTCCTGGGTTCAAATCCCACCAAGGACGACAACTGCAAGGAGTTTGTATCTTCTCTCTATTTCCTCCGTTGTGTTTCCTCTGTTTTCCTTCCACACCCCAAAGACATACTGATGGGGAATTTAGATTGTGAACCCAATGGGGACAGTGTTGATAATGCACAATATGATAGTGCTATAAAAATGAGTAAAATAAAATATACACACATGAGGACACCTGACATGAACCATTTTCTGTAATTGTTCCTCAAATTTTTTGCGTTCCATGTATATTGGCTCTTTTCTTTGGAAGCATAAACCCAAAGGTCTTCTTTTTTTTACTACATCTTTGTGTGGTTATCCTATAAAAAGGTTTTACTCAATGCCATTATTTCCCCAATATCTGCTTATCCCTTTTTTATCATTTACACTTATATAATAGTATATATTAAACCCATAGTGTTATCATAAATTATTACTATAATCCTAGATCACTAAAAAATTATAAAACAAAAATAGAAAAAAGATACCCGCCATGTTTATATGTGTGTTCCATCATTTGGTCACTCAGGGCTGCACCTAAAATCTTTATTCAAATTTTCTATTAATTATATATTTTATCATATTTTATTAATTATGTGTCTTAGTCTAAAGCCTCATTTTTCTTTCATGCACTAGGCTGGAAATGCATAAAAAATATTGGTGAAAATCTTGCTATTTATTATAGTCTACTCATTGTTATATATATCAATGCTGCTAAAGTTTTACAATTGCGATTTAGTTAAGAAAAAATCACCTACAATATTTTGGAAAAGTTACATAACAACAATCTATGTGATTTCTGTACATAGGTTTCAAATGCAGTGAAAGCAGTACATATTTTTCTACACAATGACATTGAGGCAGATAGTACTGTCTCCACGTCTCTACCTATAAATAATGTAGGTTCAAATAGCTCTGCATTCTTATCGCTTCCTGGAAACAATGCGGGCACAGATAGTGCTACAGCCATGTCTCTACTTTTAAATAACATAGGCACAGATAGCACTGCATCCTCTATTTCTTCCTGGAAACAATGTGGGCACAGATAGCAGTGTTTCCATGACTCTGTTGGTAAATAATATAGGCACAGATAGTACTGCATTGCTATCTCTTCCTGTAAAACATGTGGGCACAGATAGTACTGTACCCATGTCTCTCCCTGTAAATAACACAGCACAGATAGCACTGCATTCTCTAATTCTTCCTGTAAACAATGTAGGCACATATAGTTCTGTACCTATCTCTCCCTGTAAATAAAACAGTGCAGATAGCACTGCATCCTCTATTTCTTGCTGGAAACAATGTGTTTCCATGATTCTATTAGTAAATAATGTAGACACAGATAGCACTGCATTGCTATCTATTCCTGGAATACAAGTGAGCACAGGTAGTACCATACCCATGTGTGATGGTGTGATATGCTATGCGGGTATCATTTGTGTATATTTCTATTTTACTTATTTTCATGGTGTTCTCTTGTAGAAGGAGTTATTTGCTAATTGATGAATGGCTGTTGCTGCCATCTGATATCAGCCCCCACAGCACTGTATTGTTTGCTATATGCTAATGACATGTTGACCTAGCTTGTTGAAACAATGAGCCCCAGAGACCTTCCCCCTCCTGACCTGTGAATGAGCAGGGAGACCTAAAATATCAGGGAGGTGAGACACAGATCAGTCCTGTGTGGAATGATGATGTGTTCACAGCATCTCAGAGAGAAAGAAGAGTATATGGATATGCTATCCTCTGTCTGCTGGATTGTTGGACTTTTATCCTGTTACTGAACTGCATTCGTGTTGTAGACTACTTTATCCTTTGTGTGGTGGATCGTGTATGGACCTTTTGTATTTTTGCCTAAATAAAGGTCTTGGGATTGTTCACGCTTCGCTGGCTCTGTTGATGCATACCTATATCTACCTGTGCAGACAGCACTTTTCCATTGCCTATTTCTGTAAATGATGGAGACACATTTAGCACTGGCTGTTTCTCCCAGTGAAGATATAGCACTGCTTTCCATCTCTTCCTATAAATGATGTAGGTAGTTACTTGTTATGGTTCTCAATGGCAAGAGAACATAGCCCAGCATACATAGGAACTAGCTCTTGGAAGGATGGAAACTTAAACTGACCATGAACTAAACCTGCCGCACAACTAACAGTAGCCGGGTAGCGTAGCCTGCGTTTTATCCCTAGACGCCCAGCGCCGGCCGGAGGACTAACTAATCCTGGCAGAGGAAAATATAGTCCTGGCTCACCTCTAGAGAAATTTCCCCGAAAGGCAGACAGAGGCCCCCACATATATTGGCGGTGATTTAAGATGAAAATGACAAACGTAGTATGAAAATAGGTTTAGCAAAATCGAGGTCCGCTTACTAGATAGCAGGAAGACAGAAAGGGTACTTTCATGGTCAGCTGAAAACCCTATCAATACACCATCCTGAAATTACTTTAAGACTCTAGTATTAACTCATAACATCAGAGTGGCAATTTCAGATCACAAGAGCTTTCCAGACACAGAAACGAAACTGCAGCTGTGAACTGGAACAAAATGCAAAAAACAAACAAGGACAAAAGTCCGACTTAGCTGGAAGTTGTCTGGTAGCAGGAACATGCACAGAAAGGCTTCTGATTACAATGTTGACCGGCATGGAAGTGACAGAGGAGCAAGGTTAAATAGCGACTCCCACATCCTGATGGGAACAGGTGAACAGAGGGGATGATGCACACAAGTTCAATTCCACCAGTGGCCACCGGGGGAGCCCAAAATCCAATTTCACAACAGTACCCCCCCCTCAAGGAGGGGGCACCGAACCCTCACCAGAACCACCAGGGCGATCAGGATGAGCCCTATGAAAGGCACGGACCAGATCGGAGGCATGAACATCAGAGGCAGTCACCCAAGAATTATCCTCCTGACCGTATCCCTTCCATTTGACCAGATACTGGAGTTTCCGTCTGGAAACACGGGAGTCCAAGATTTTTTCCACAACGTACTCCAACTCGCCCTCAACCAACACCGGAGCAGGAGGCTCAACGGAAGGCACAACCGGTACCTCATATCTGCGCAACAATGACCGATGAAAAACATTATGAATAGAAAAAGATGCAGGGAGGTCCAAACGGAAGGACACAGGGTTAAGAATCTCCAATATCTTGTACGGGCCGATGAACCGAGGCTTAAACTTAGGAGAAGAAACCCTCATAGGGACAAAACGAGAAGACAACCACACCAAGTCCCCGACACAAAGCCGAGGACCAACCCGACGCCGGCGGTTGGCAAAAAGCTGAGTCTTCTCCTGGGACAACTTCAAATTGTCCACCACCTGCCCCCAAATCTGATGCAACCTCTCCACCACAGCATCCACTCCAGGACAATCCGAAGATTCCACCTGACCGGAGGAAAATCGAGGATGAAACCCCGAATTACAGAAAAAAGGAGACACCAAGGTGGCAGAGCTGGCCCGATTATTGAGGGCAAACTCCGCTAAAGGCAAAAAAGCAACCCAATCATCCTGATCTGCAGACACAAAACACCTCAAATATGTCTCCAAAGTCTGATTCGTCCGCTCGGTCTGGCCATTAGTCTGAGGATGGAAAGCAGACGAGAAAGACAAATCTATGCCCATCCTAGCACAGAATGCCCGCCAAAATCTAGACACGAATTGGGTTCCTCTGTCAGAAACGATATTCTCCGGAATACCATGCAAACGAACCACATTTTGAAAAAACAGAGGAACCAACTCGGAAGAAGAAGGCAACTTAGGCAGGGGAACCAAATGGACCATCTTAGAGAAACGGTCACACACCACCCAGATGACAGACATCTTCTGAGAAACAGGAAGATCCGAAATAAAATCCATCGAGATGTGCGTCCAAGGCCTCTTCGGGATAGGCAAGGGCAACAACAATCCACTAGCCCGAGAACAACAAGGCTTGGCCCGAGCACAAACGTCACAAGACTGCACAAAGCCTCGTACATCTCGTGACAGGGAAGGCCACCAGAAGGACCTTGCCACCAAATCCCTGGTACCAAAGATTCCAGGATGACCTGCCAACGCAGAAGAATGAACCTCAGAAATGACTTTACTGGTCCAATCATCAGGAACAAACAGTCTACCAGGTGGGCAACGATCAGGTCTATCCGCCTGAAAATCCTGCAAGGCCCGCCGCAGGTCTGGAGAAACGGCAGACAATATCACTCCATCCTTAAGGATACCTGTAGGTTCAGAATTACCAGGGGAGTCAGGCTCAAAACTCCTAGAAAGGGCATCCGCCTTAACATTCTTAGAACCCGGTAGGTATGACACCACAAAATTAAACCGAGAGAAAAACAACGACCAGCGCGCCTGTCTAGGATTCAGGCGTCTGGCGGACTCAAGATAAATTAAATTTTTGTGGTCGGTCAATACCACCACCTGATGTCTAGCCCCCTCAAGCCAATGACGCCACTCCTCAAAAGCCCACTTCATGGCCAAAAGCTCTCGATTCCCAATATCATAATTCCGCTCGGCGGGCGAAAATTTACGAGAAAAAAAAGCACAAGGTTTCATCACGGAGCAGTCGGAACTTCTTTGCGACAAAACCGCCCCAGCTCCGATTTCAGAAGCGTCGACCTCAACCTGAAAAGGAAGAGCAACATCAGGCTGACGCAACACAGGGGCGGAAGAAAAGCGGCGCTTAAGCTCCCGAAATGCCTCCACAGCAGCAGGGGACCAATCAGCAACATCAGCACCCTTCTTAGTCAAATCAGTCAATGGTTTAACAACATCAGAAAAACCAGCAATAAATTGACGATAAAAGTTAGCAAAGCCCAAAAATTTCTGAAGACTCTTAAGAGAAGAGGGTTGCGTCCAATCACAAATAGCCCGAACCTTGACAGGATCCATCTCGATGGAAGAGGGGGAAAAAATGTATCCCAAGAAGGAAATCTTTTGAACCCCAAAAACGCACTTAGAACCCTTCACACACAAGGAATTAGACCGCAAAACCTGAAAAACCCTCCTGACCTGCTGGACATGAGAGTCCCAGTCATCCGAAAAAATCAGAATATCATCCAGATACACGATCATAAATTTATCCAAATAATCACGGAAAATGTCATGCATAAAGGACTGAAAGACTGAAGGGGCATTTGAAAGGCCAAAAGGCATCACCAAATACTCAAAGTGGCCCTCGGGCGTATTAAATGCGGTTTTCCACTCATCCCCCTGCTTAATTCGCACCAAATTATACGCCCCACGGAGATCTATCTTAGAGAACCACTTGGCCCCCTTTATGCGAGCAAACAAATCAGTCAGCAGTGGCAACGGATATTGATATTTAACCGTGATTTTATTCAAAAGCCGATAATCAATACACGGCCTCAAAGAGCCATCTTTCTTAGACACAAAGAAAAAAACGGCTCCTAAGGGAGATGACGAAGGACGAATATGTCCCTTTTCCAAGGACTCCTTTATATATTCTCGCATAGCAGCATGTTCAGGCACAGACAGATTAAATAAACGACCCTTAGGGTATTTACTACCCGGAATCAAATCTATGGCACAATCGCACTCCCGGTGCGGAGGTAATGAACCAAGCTTAGGTTCTTCAAAAACGTCACGATAGTCAGACAAGAATTCAGGAATCTCAGAGGGAATAGATGACGAAATGGAAACCAAAGGTACGTCCCCATGCATCCCCTTACATCCCCAGCTTAACACAGACATAGCGTTCCAGTCGAGGACTGGGTTATGAGATTGCAGCCATGGCAATCCAAGCACCAACACATCATGTAGATTATACAGCACAAGAAAGCGAATAATCTCCTGATGATCCGGATTAATTTGCATAGTTACTTGTGTCCAGTATTGTGGTTTATTACTAGCCAATGGGGTGGAGTCAATCCCCTTCAGAGGTATAGGAGTTTCAAGAGGCTCTAAATCATACCCACAGCGTTTGGCAAAGGACCAATCCATAAGACTCAAAGCGGCGCCAGAGTCGACATAGGCATCCGCGGTAATAGATGATAAAGAACAAATCAGGGTCACAGATAGAATAAACTTAGACTGAAAAGTGCCAATTGAAACTGACTTATCAAGCTTCTTAGTACGCTTAGAGCATGCTGATATAACATGAGTTGAATCACCACAATAAAAGCACAACCCATTTTTTCGTCTAAAATTCTGCCGTTCGCTTCTGGACAGAATTCTATCACATTGCATATTCTCTGGCGTCTTCTCAGTAGACACCGCCAAATGGTGCACAGGTTTGCGCTCCCGCAGACGTCTATCGATCTGGATAGCCATTGTCATGGACTCATTCAGACCCGCAGGCACAGGGAACCCCACCATAACATCCTTAACGGCATCAGAGAGACCCTCTCTGAAATTCGCCGCCAGGGCGCACTCATTCCACTGAGTAAGCACAGACCATTTACGGAATTTTTGGCAGTATATTTCAACTTCATCTTGCCCCTGAGATAGGGACATCAAGGCTTTTTCCGCCTGAAGCTCTAAATGAGGTTCCTCATAAAGCAACCCCAAGGCCAGAAAAAACGCATCCACATTGAGCAACGCAGGATCCCCTGGAGCCAATGCAAAAGCCCAATCTTGAGGGTCGCCCCGGAGCAAGGAAATCACAATCCTGACCTGCTGAGCAGGATCTCCAGCAGAGCGAGATTTCAGGGACAAAAACAACTTGCAATTATTTTTGAAATTTTGAAAGCAAGATCTATTCCCCGAGAAAAATTCAGGCAAAGGAATTCTAGGTTCAGATATAGGAACATGAACAACAAAATCTTGTAAATTTTGAACTTTCGTGGTGAGATTATTCAAACCTGCAGCTAAACTCTGAATATCCATTTTAAACAGGTGAACACAGAGCCATTCCAGGATTAGAAGGAGAGAGAGAGAGGAAGGCTGCAATATAGGCAGACTTGCAAGTGATTCAATTGAAAGCACACTCAGAACTGAAGGAAAAAAAAAATAAATAAATTTTTCAGCAGACTTCTTTTTTCTCTCCTTTCTCTGCCAATTAATTTAACCCTTTGTGGGCCGGTCAAACTGTTATGGTTCTCAATGGCAAGAGAACATAGCCCAGCATACATAGGAACTAGCTCTTGGAAGGATGGAAACTTAAACTGACCATGAACTAAACCTGCCGCACAACTAACAGTAGCCGGGTAGCGTAGCCTGCGTTTTATCCCTAGACGCCCAGCGCCGGCAGAGGAAAATATAGTCCTGGCTCACCTCTAGAGAAATTTCCCCGAAAGGCAGACAGAGGCCCCCACATATATTGGCGGTGATTTAAGATGAAAATGACAAACGTAGTATGAAAATAGGTTTAGCAAAATCGAGGTCCGCTTACTAGATAGCAGGAAGACAGAAAGGGTACTTTCATGGTCAGCTGAAAACCCTATCAATACACCATCCTGAAATTACTTTAAGACTCTAGTATTAACTCATAACATCAGAGTGGCAATTTCAGATCACAAGAGCTTTCCAGACACAGAAACGAAACTGCAGCTGTGAACTGGAACAAAATGCAAAAAACAAACAAGGACAAAAGTCCGACTTAGCTGGAAGTTGTCTGGTAGCAGGAACATGCACAGAAAGGCTTCTGATTACAATGTTGACCGGCATGGAAGTGACAGAGGAGCAAGGTTAAATAGCGACTCCCACATCCTGATGGGAACAGGTGAACAGAGGGGATGATGCACACAAGTTCAATTCCACCAGTGGCCACCGGGGGAGCCCAAAATCCAATTTCACAACAGTTACTTCTGTTTTTTCCTTTTCCTGTAAATTATGTAAGCACAATTAGTTCTACCATCCTGCTACCTCCTGTAAATGTTGCAGGCACAGCTAGTACTACCTTATTGCCTCTCCCTATAAATTATGTTGTACCATGTAGACTATCTCTTAAAGTAGACCACCTTTGTCTCTCTCTGTAAGTAATGCAGGAATTAGTGATGAGCGAGTATACTCGTTGCTCGAGATTTCCCGAGCATGCTCGGGGGGGTCTCCGAGTATTTGTAAGTGCTTGAAGATTTAGTTTTTGTTGAGGCAGCTGCATGATTTACAGCTGCTAGCCAGCCTGAGTACATGTGGGGGTTGCCTGGTTGCTAGGGAATCCCCACATGTAATCAAGCTGGCTAACAGAAGTAAATCATTCAGCTGCGGTTATGAAAAAATAAATCTCTGAGCACTAAAAAATACTCGGAGGACACCCGAGCGTGCACGGGAAATCTCGAATAACGAGTATATTCGCTCATCACTAGTAGGAATAGATAGTACTGACTCCTTGTCTATAACTAGTAAGTGATGAGGACGCAGGCAGTACTGCTGTCTGGTTTCTTGTTTGGGTAGATACCGTTATTACTGCTCCTTGTCTCTCCCTGTAGTTGATGGTGACACAGATAGTACTGCCTCCTTGTCTCTTTCTATAAGTGATTTTGCATGCATCCAACTGTCCCAAATTTGTCAAGTTTATTCCAATTTTTCAAAAATGATACAGGCTGAAAGGCTGATCGGGGGACTAGGGTTGCACAACCCTTCCCCACAAAAGAGAGTATCTGGGTGAGTTTGATGCAGGATCAGGGTTAAAATGTCACTGAGTCATCAAAATATATGTTGGTAATTATGCAAAATCCAATCCAATGCAAAAAAAAACACTTTCTGTCATTACTTCTACCCAGCAATGAAATAGGAAACTTCTGCAGGTCTCAAACTAATTTTACGATAAGTAAAAATAGAGAATTGTATACTGACATAGAACTACTGACTGGCAGCATTTTGGGCGAAACTTTACCTTACTCCCCAGCAACATTAAAAAAAAGACGCCGAAACGCGCATCAGGGTGGGCGCATGCAAGGGACATATTGCACAAACCCAAGGTATTTATGGAGCATTTATGTTCTAGCCATGGCAATCTTAGCAATGTTATTGTAATCTGAATATAGATGTTTGATCAAATCTATTTACTCTCTGCACAAGGACTTTATGTACATTTCTCTTGGTCTCTCACTTTATCTTCATATTGCCTGGATGCACTCATTATTATAAATGTATTTTTGCATTGTTCCTTTTCAGAAGCACTTACAGTATATATCCACCTTTCATGTTGTAATTCTCTGTGCGTAATAGTTGCAATTTTGCACAGAGGAACAGTATCACTTATTTTGTACATTCCTATCATTTTTATTTCTTTTTTTTCTGCCATTTTTTTGCTGCTACCTTTTAACAATTTTTACCATTTTATAACATATTGTGCTTACCTTTTTTGTCACTTGTGATGTATCCACATTTTTCTGGTGTTCCCCCTCCCTTACCACACTGGTCTATGCTATTTATATAATACAATTTACCTATTCACATCAATTTGGTACTTTTGTTCTCATTTTTTTTCCTCTGTTTCTTTGTTTAGTTCACCGAAGATGTCCAATTATTTTGTCCATGTGTAGCCAATAGCATAACTGTATGCCGCACAATGATATGAAATAATATTTCATTTATGGTTCTGTACCTTTGAGGTTGTCTCTTAACATTCCCCAGCAACATGTCCACTGTCTTGGGTCCTACTTGATTCAGATCTTTCACTCACCTCCCACATCCGATCACTGGCTCGCTCTTGTTATCTACACCTCAAAAACATTTCTAGAATTCGCCCTTTTCTTACTTTCTGCAAAAACTGCTCCTGTTTCTCTTATTCATTCTCGTCTGGACTATTGTAACTCCTAAACTACTAATCGGCCTCCCTCTTACCAAACTCTCCCTGCTCCAATCTGTCCTGAATGCTGCTGCCAGAATCATATTCCTCACCAACCATTACACCGATGCCTCTACCTTGTGCCAGTCATTACACTGGCTACCCATCCACTCCAGAATCCAGTACAAAACTACTACCCTCATCCACAAAGCACTCCATGGCTCAGCACCACCCTACATCTCCTCTCTGGTCTCAGTCTACCACCCTACCCGTGCCCTCCGCTCCACTAATGACCTGAGGTTAGCATCCTCAATAATCAGAACCTCCCACTCCCGTCTCCAAGACTTTGCACGTGCTGCGCCGTTTCTTTGGAATGCACTACCTAGGTTAATACGATTAATCCCCATAGTTTTAAGCGTGCCCTAAAAACGCATTTGTTCAAACTGGCCTACCGCCTCAATGCATTAATCTAACTATCCCTGTGTTGCTCATTCCAAATTTTCTTCATAACCAGGATCCTCATATCATGTTCTCACCCATTTTATGCATTTAATAGCCCTCTGTGTCTGCACTTTTACATTTACTAGTTGGTTAATGGTTCATGCAGCTTTACATGAACACCCGAACCTTACACTATGGCTGGTCAGAACAATGAAAGCAATTGTTACCATCCACCTCTCGTGTCTCCACTTTTTCCTCATAGTTTGTAAGCTTGGGAGCAGGGCCCTCATTCCTCTTGGTATCTGTTGTTTATGTGACTATTGTTATTCTTGAATGTATTTTGTTGTCTGTACAAGTTCCCTCTAAATTGTAAAAGTGCTGCGGAATATGTTGGCGCTATAGAAATAAAATAATTATTATTATTGTCTGTATTGTCAAGTATAATATACATTTAGCTCCAGTTCCCTGTATTTCTGTACTTGCAAAATGTTTGTAATTATCAACAACTCTGCACTAGCCATCACCTCCATTAGAATTAATATAGAGGCTTAAACCAATAATGTGCTCATATCATTACCTGGCATGGCACGGTATACCAATGCTAGTAATAATTAGGCGAATCACCATTTTATTGAAGCATTATCGTATATCTGTGATTATCTTCTGATAATGACTTGGGCCTGAGTGGAAATATTCTAGATAAGTGTCTCTGGTATGAAAGCCAAAGGCATTACACACATTTCCTATGAGGCGCGTAACTTTAATAGGGTACTCACAGTGGCATTTAGGATTCTCTGGACCCCTGCCAGTTCAACGGCGTGTTGGAAAGTTTCACCCAGAATAAATACAATGGAAGACGGGGAAAGGAAGCAACAGAGGCAGAACAAGCGAGAGGGAGCAAGCAAGAAAGCAAGCCCTGCACTAACCCCCCCCCCCCCCCAAAAAAAAAAAACAAACCTCAGTCGCGCCTCTATGCCAATGAATAAAAGTTTCCAACTTTCAGATACTGGTTTGTTTTACCTGCTTTATTGCAGTAGGAAGATACACAAAGAAAAACTTGTTTTTTTTTTATTTTAATGTCATCATCACTGCATTTCTTATTATTCTTTTTTTTTCACTGACTTAGATAAAAGCGCTTGCACGTAAAATGCAGTTCAAACAAGTAGAGTTTACAAGCCACATTACGCTACAATAACTAAAGCCTTGTAAAGATGTTAAAAGCAGCCCTGGTATCTATGGCTACACAAGATAGCCCGGTTTATACACCCGGGGAACACTCCCTCCGTTTTGTTTATTTTCTCCTACTGTTTTGGCAAGTTTTACAAAAGTTCCATTTCTTATGGGACTTTGCTGCCACCGTGTGGTCAGTATATGTAATTGTCGTTCGAAAAAGTAATGAAGTTGGTCTAACACTTTAGGTATTTCTCTGCTATGAAACCCAAAAAAGCAAGATTTAGGCCACATTCATATGTAGGTTGGTATTTTATAAATCTGCATTTTTCACCCACTCCTGGATTTGGTTTACAAATACTGATGTAAAATACTGATCAAATACTTAACGTGTGAACATAGCCTTACATTCCATGAAAATCAGTTGTTATCCGAGTGTGGTCCGATATTTTCATGGACCCATAGTTTTGCGTTGCTCATTTTGATCCGACCCCAGGATCATAATCGGAAATGTATCCGATATTTTCCGAGGACCACTTCAAGGAAAAAGCAGCCATATACACAGCCCCAAAGAATATCATAGGTGAAAGCCACAGATAGCACCCGTACAAGAAAAACTGACATGTGAACGAGCCCTTAGTATGACCTTGAATTTTTTCCTTATATTCTTTATTCACTTCTAAAATCATTTATTTAAATTTATAGAAATGTCTTAGAATTAAAAAAAAAAATGTCACCATTGCAGATAACATATTAGGACATTTTTCCTTTGCATTTTCTCAGCTGCAATTACCCATCTACAATTAAAGGGGATAGACATATTATTTATTTTTTTAATGCATGTATTCAGGGTTGAGAATTTTTTTTGGCAAATTCATTAAAAATGTTGCACCGTTTTGTTTGCTTTAACATTCAGCTTTGTTGTGGTCTGTGACCATAAGTCAGCTGGGAGGAGCTCAGGAAAAAGGCTGATAAGACTTCCACGCTCTCCAGTATGACCACCAGTGACTGTCGGGCGCTGAATTATCAAATATTGTGAATTATCCTGGAATATTCTGCATCCTGTCTGTAATTCAATACAGACATTATAGAAGACGACAAGAGCAAATGGTTTTGTGAAAACCGATGGAAAATTCATTTTTACCCCAAAATACATGCATTTAAATAAAAAAAAAACTGTCCCTAAAAGTGAGCAACCCCTATATAAAAAAAAAACCTTAAAGCAAGTTAATATACAGCTCTGGCAAAAATTAAGAGATCACTGCATAATGTTCAGTTTGTCTGATTTTTCTCTTTATAGGTATATTTTTTAATAAAATATAAATTGTTCTTTTATTCTATAAACTTCTGACAACATGTCTCCGAATTTCCAAGCAATAAATTTTGTATTTTTTTCTGACAAAGAAAAATGGTCAAAATTAAAAAAAACCCAGTACTTTCAGACCTCAAATAATGCAAAGAAAACAAGTTCATAATCATTTAGAAGCACCAATGCTAATGTTTTAGCTCAGGAAGAGTTCAGAAATCAATATTTTGTGGAATAACCATGATTTTTAATCACAGCTTTCATGCGTCTTGGCATGCTTTCCACCAGTCTTTCAAACTGCTTCTGGAGCAAAAATGTAAGCAGTTCTTCTTTGTTTGATGGCTTGTGACTATCCATCATCCTCTTGATTACATTCCAGAGATTTTCAATGGGGTTCAGGTCTGGAGATTGGGCTGCCCATGACAGGGTTTTGATGTGGTGGTCTCTTACTTTTTGCCAGAGCTGTATATTATGTGGAAAACATAAAATTGCTTTAATCTAGCATTAAGAGTTCTTCCATCTACGATCCCTTTCTGGCCATACAAACAGATGACTGCTGTAGCTAATTAGTGACTGCAACGATCACATACTGGAAGGAGCAAGGCAACCGGTAAGGGGCCATATAAAAGCCAGGGGAGGAATGGAGGGAGATCACTAGGCTTTGTTCCACCATATTTAGCTGACTCCAGTATTAGAGGTGGTTGGGTACTTGATTATCAAAGATTCTAGATTATTCTGGAGGACTTTGGATAATTGAAAATGTATTAGGTAAGAGTAGGAAGTCTTAAAGGCCATAGACACCTTTGACATGGAAGAATTGATTTTTAACTACGTTACTGGTTACAGTAAGCTAATAAAAATGCACTTACTTCAGATCACAATCTTCCCCGTTTCATTCCTTTTCAGACCCTCAGATATTCAGATTACAGCCTGGTCTACGTTTCAGATTTTTCTCCTGTAGGATTGCCCCTCCCTGTAATATATGCTGGATGCGAGGTCTGTGTGTAACCAAGGTGCTGTCAAGTTTCAACACAGCTCTAATACTGTACTTATTTCCTCTTCCCGTGATTTCCTCATTTTCAATAAATGGTTTTCTCTGTCCTCATTGAGATACTTTCTCCCCTCTCCACTGCAGATCTGTATACAACCACCTCTGTTATCTCTATCGCTGACAAAAAGGAAAGGAAATGCAGATAGGGCTATCAGGAGCAACTCTGACAGATTTGTAACATTTCTGCAAAGAGCTCAGCAAAATAAAGGACCTACAGATGCTCTGCCGCAGCAAAATGGTAGAACCTTTTTAAAGCACAACTTCAACGTTTGTTTTTTTCATCTTCTGGCTGGTCGAAAGTAAGAAGCTACATTACAAGCCTGCAATGCAAGTCTGTGAGGGCCAGAACGTGGCGCAAAATATTTAGCAACACTTTGACGTGGCTGCGGACGCCCTTTCAATTAATCAAAAGTGCTGACCTTCTGTACACCAGAAATGTTACTCCAGTCCTTAACTGGAGTAACATTTCTGTATAGAAAAGACCTATCACTCCAAATTCAGAAGAAAGGAAGCATTATTTTACTTAGCATCAGCAAGTAGGTCTGTGCAGAAAATTGGGCCAATGACCTTGTTAATGGCCAAATAGATGTACAGATAGGCATCGGCTGATGGGCCTTCGTCTGAATTTGAAGTGCCGTGATTTCTCTACACTGATTGGATATACTTACCATTACTCACCCAATCTATTTTACCGCAGAGTGCCTACCATTTTATTCAACTAGAGGAGCATATCTAGCATAGCACACAGAGGCGTCTGACAGTCAGGCGTGTGTCTCGAAAATGAATTTAACGCCTCGTACTCCAACAAGATTGTGTAGTGCAAGAGTAGGGAAGGAGAAAATAGGAATCAGCTCACTTTCCATGGAGGAAATCACTTGAATTCACCTAGGAACCTTGGTAGACCATGGTTGATCAGCCTGTGGTGCAAGAGTGTAGAAACTTACCAAGGACAGAAATGGAAAAAAGGTCCATGAGGACTGGGCTTCAGCACCAATGAGAACATAAAACAGAACTTCTACGGTCCAATTAAAAACATGATGAGAAAACGCAAATAGATTACGGATCAACAAGCTGACGCGTTTTGGGTTAGCAACCCTTGTTCATAGCTGGACCTTTCTTCCATTTTGGTAGTGCAAGAGCACGCTACACTAGTACTAATGAATCGCCCATTATCACTTTGTTTATTCTATATATATATAAATATATATATATATATGTGTGTTTTCAGGGTTTTTATCCTCCATTATGGTACTATGAAAGCACATTGCAATGTTTCAGCTCCATACGAGGATATTGCTTGTCTGCTGTACTAAGCAAATACAACAAGCTTTCTTTAATATATTAAAATGGACAGACAAAAGAGAATAGGGACATCACATCATGCAAGCTACGGGCTGACATGTGTAAACAGAGCTCAAGTAAATGAAGTTTAATATGATTATGAGAGCATGTAATTATCTTCCTGTACAAGACAGAGAAAATAGGATAATTTGTACGTACACCTCTAGAAAAGGGCAATAATAATTGTCAATTAGTTGTTTTAAAATGTTTATATTGTAATGTGTACTGTAAATACAGCAGGTGCCCCGGATGCAGTCAGCAGGGTGGCGCAGATGGGTCGTCTAATACGGCGGTCCAAAGTGGTGTATATACTGTGTATGAGTGGGGGTATATACTCTACTCTGTGTGTGGGGGATATATACTCTGTGTGGGGGGGTGTATAATCTGTGAGGGGGTATATACTCTTTGTGTGGAGGGGGTATTTACTCTTTGTGGAAGTTATATACTCTGTGTGTGGGGGGTATATACTCTGTGTGGGGGGTATATACTCTGTGTGGTGGGGTATATGGAATGGCAGCGTTGACTCGGTCTGTGGCCCTGGGCGCCCATGTAAAAGTGAAAGGTCTTTAAGGGATTGTTTGAATAAAGTTTGTGTTCGTGACGCCACCTGTGGTATTCGGTCATGGATGTCTGACGCTGCTTAAAGGGGTCCTCTGGGGTGATGTTATGGCAGCAGGGATGGTATTGCTTCCCACAGGTTAAGCTGGGTCCCCAGGACTCCCGGTGTAGTAGGGACAGATGGTAGGCGGTGTAGAAAGAGATGGAGGACAGAGGTTTGCAGTCTCTTTACCTGGTTTACTGATGAATTCAGGCAGCCACAGTCCAGGGCACCAGATCACAGGTACAGGTAGGGTCCTACCGGCTTGGAAGCGAGTTCGGAGTCCCTCTTACCAGGTGGGGTTAAAAGCCTTCCCTATAGCGCTGTGGTGTAGTCACTTGCTGCCGTAGGCCTCTCACAGGTCCTCACGTGTTCTCTCTCTCCTCCTTGCAGGTAGGACACTATCCGTATGACAGGTGGCTCGAGCCTTTTTACAGGGTCTCTATCATGACCCGGGCTCTATGCGCTACTGTGTCCTCAGGTTTCAATGGCGGACAAGTGACTTGTAATCCAGCTACCCTGCCGGTTTCTGTTGTGAGCCGTGGAGTCCCTCACAACCTCGGTCTTTCAGCTACCGGTGTCTGTGCTCTGTAGGGAGGTAGCCCAGTCGCAGCTATTCTCCTCAGTTCTCACTGTCCTGCGCTTCACTTCTCCTACACGCTCTCTGCAATCCATTCGGCTTTCTCTTTCCCTCTTTCTAGGAGCTGCATCACTTCTCATGGCTGCACGGCCCCTCTGCTTCCTTCTCCTCTCTCTCTCTCTGACAGGAACTCTCTCTCTTTCCCTCCAGACCAGAATATATATAGGGGAGCCACCCACAAGCTGAATCAGGGGAGCCCTTCTGGCCTGGAGTGTGAACATGTTGCTTGCTTGTGTTTACCTGATAAAGAAGATCCTTCCAAGCGTGACATCACTCTCCCCATGGGGAAAGCAATGCCACTGTGACAACCAGGAACCTGGGGTGTCACATATATACACATATATACTCTGTGTGTGGGGGTATATACTCTGTGTGTGGGGTATATACTCTCTGTGTGGGGGTATGTACTCTGAGTTGGGGGTTTATACTCTGTGTGGGGGATGAGCCCTTTAATCATAAAATGAAGCCCTGTAGCCAATCCTAACAGCGCTTAATATCCTTACTGTCAGGATTCAGCTTTGCTTGCAGGTTCCAGCAGTTATCACAGGGCAGCTTCACTCATACAATTTTCATACTGTAGTCACGGTCACATGACAGCTAGCTTATCTTCCTGATTCTGTCAGGTTTTCACTGAACATTGAGAGAATTAGGAAGAGCAGCTCATGACTAAGTGTGCAAATAGCCCATGTACTTGAGGTGGAGGGGGCGCCAAACTGAATTCTTGCTCGGGGTGCTAGAAGAACTAGATACACCTCTGTAGATAGATAGATAGATAGATAGATAGATAGATAGATAGATAGATAGATAGATAGATAGATAGATAGATAGATAATAAAAGCAGCACTTTTCATGAAAAGATGGGTGCAAACAGATAGAATAGACAGACAACTATATATCCCAATGAGACTGTACTTCATTCCCGACAAAACAATCTAGTGTAAAACAACAAATTCTAGTTCAAAGATAATCTGACTGCAGAATTAACACCCCAAACTATTTAAATGCGCATGCAGCACACAAATAAAACTCCAGGAATACCTTTACATGGTCAGTCAGTTCTTCCTTTACTGAGTAATCAGAGTTTGAATTGATATGCAAATGAAGGACTATGGTAGATCTGAAGCCTTTGTCACTCCAGCTCTATTCCCTGCCCAGTGCCACCTCCTCCTGCTTGACTGACAGCCTTTATGCTATGTAACTTCAGGCAAAGGAGACGTCAGTCAAAGCAGGAGGATGTGGCACTGGGTGGGGAATAGAGCTGGAGTGACACAGGCTTAAAATGTATTATGGTCCATCAGACTCATTTACATATCATTTCAAATACTGATTTCTCAGTAACGGAGGAACGGACAGGTCATGTAAAGATATTGCTGGAATTGTCTTTGAAATATCTAATTGCACATAGAAATAGTTTGGGAGAGGAAATAATGTGACGTATTCCCTTTAAAAGGGGGGATAGAGCTGCAGAATCTTATTAGAGATGATTGTCTTAAAGTGGTGATGACAATGCTAGGATCACATGGGCAGAGACAATGTGCATGCAGTAGGACGAAAACCTTCACAAAACACAGGTCAAATTATGCAATTACCTAAAGATGCAATATAACATCTTCCTTGAGTCTCACTGCCGAACTCATGTATCTCAAGAACAAGGCCTCACGAGTGGAAATGGAGAGGCACATGCACAGCCCTTTCCATTCCCTGGGCATTCTGTATAACGCTGAGCAGGAGAATTTCAGAACATTCATACCAATGAATGGAGAACGTTGCATGTATGTTAAACTTTTCAATCCCAAGGGTGCAGATTGGGGCCCTGATTGTAAGAAATATGCAGGTCCTGCCAGTGTGACACTCTTCTATGGGACATTTATGGCATATCCTGTGGAAATATCATAAATATCCCATTTTTAGATTTAACCCATGAATAACCCTACAAGGAATGCTTTTTTATGGTGGAATAAATATTTTGCATACTCAACTTCACAATTATGACAATTTCTTTTATAGCAATAGCATCTTGAGCAGCAGCAACTAAACTAATCAACAAAATTGGAAATTGGAAAAACTCGGTGTAAATGAGGTACAAAATATAAAGTAGATTTGCCATAGTCGACAGTTTCTGCTCATCCTCAAAATATAGGACACCACGTTCAGAATTGGGAGTAGAGAAGGTGGAACAGAAATGTGAGAATTCAATTACATATCTACATATGACTAATTCATATTTACACGTACACACTGCTTGGCAGAGACGAGATGCAAAATAACATGGCAGTCGGCCATATAATAATAGCCAGTGGGCCTTATTTATTATTTTAAGAGCAGTCCCTTGTTTAAGAAATTAGGGACCCAGCCAAATAATTGCTCTGAAATAACCTTGCATTCCCCACGTTCTACCCAACTGTTGAACTTTCATTGACCTTGCCCCAAGACAGGTCGCAACCTGGAGGCTGATGCAAAATGCTACCTAAAATGAATGTAACATTGGGGATCGAAAATAAATAAAATGTACTGAAGTTTTGAAATGCAGGATTTTCTCGATGGTAATGCAAGGCAAAATATAAAATATTGATTTAGAATTGAATCCATGCAGCAATGGAAGAATCGAGTCTTCGTTTTTACAATTTCACAAAGAAAATGCTCGATCGGCAGCTTGGAGAACCTATAAAAGTTGTAAAAAATCAAACTGCCATATTATACAGAAGTCAGTACAATGACAACCAATGCAGCCTGAATGAGATCTCCTATGTGCTTGGGTACTGAGGTGTAACTTGCACTTTTGGGACCCCATGCTAAAACTGTACTGAGGACTTTCTATTACATCCTCCATAGCCTAATTGTGCACATAAGGGGAAGAACTCCAAATTCTGGAAATGTTTTCATAAGTAGACCATTAGATCAAAGTTGGCTACTTTCACTAATTTTGAAGTGAGACATTGGTGTATGGTTATGGGAAGTTTGGGAGTGGTAGCTGTTGGCCATAAAAGTATTCGACCAACAGCTATCTCTTCTACTGTATATAGCTAAATTAATACAACTCATTCTTGAATGCAATTTTAGAGAAGGCTTAGATAGTACAGGAGGATCCTGAATTTGCAGCCCACTCTAATGGTCCATAATATCCATCATTTTATTATTATTATTATTATTATTATTATTATTATTATTATTTATTGTTATAGCGCCATTTATTCCATGGCGCTTTACAAGTGAGGAGGGGTATACATAATAAAACAAGTACAATAATCTTGAACAATACAAGTCATAACTGGTACAGTAGGAGAGAGGACCCTGCCCGCGAAGGCTCACAATCTACAAGGGATGGGTGAGAATACAGTAGGTGAGGGTAGAGCTGGTCATGCAGCGGTTTGGTCGATCGGTGGTTACTGCAGGTTGTAGGCTTGTCGGAAGAGGTGGGTCTTCAGATTCTTTTTGAAGGTTTCGATGGAGGGCGAGAGTCTGATGTGTTGTGGTAGAGGGTTCCAGAGTAGGGGTGATACGCGAGAGAAATCTTGTATACGATTGTGGGAAGAGGAGATAAGAGGGGAGTAGAGAAGGAGATCTTGTGAGGATCGGAGGTTGCGTGCAGGTAAGTATCGGGAGACGAGGTCACAGATGTATGGAGGAGACAGGTTGTGGATGGCTTTGTATGTCATGGTTAGGGTTTTGTACTGGAGTCTCTGGGTAATGGGGAGCCAGTGAAGGGATTGACAGAGGGGAGAGGCCGGAGAATAGCGGGGGGACAGGTGGATTAGTCGGGCAGCAGAGTTTAGAATAGATTGGAGGGGTGCGAGAGTGTTTGAGGGGAGGCCACAGAGCAGGAGGTTGCAGTAGTCAAGGCGAGAGATGATGAGGGCATGGACTAGGGTTTTTGCAGATTCTTGGTTGAGGAATGAACGGATTCGTGCAATATTTTTGAGTTGAAGTCGGCAGGAAGTGGAAAGGGCTTGGATATGTGGTTTGAAGGAGAGATCAGCGTCAAGGATAACCCCGAGGCAGCGAGCTTGTGGGACTGGGGAGAGTGGGCAGCCATTTACTGTAATGGATAGGTTCGTTGGGGGGGTCACGTGAGATGGGGGAAAGATGATGAATTCTGTTTTGTCCATGTTAAGTTTCAGAAATTTAGCGGAGAAGAAGGATGAAATAGTGGACAGACATTGAGGGATTCTGGTTAGTAGGGAGGTGATATCTGGTCCAGAGATGTAGATCTGTGTGTCATCAGCATAGAGGTGATACTGAAAGCCATGAGATTCTATGAGCTGTCCCAGGCCAAAGGTGTAAATGGAGAAGAGCAGGGGCCCAAGGACTGAACCTTGTGGGACTCCGACAGATAGGGGGCGAGGTGAGGAGGTGGTGTGTGAGTGGGAGACGCTGAATGTCCGGTCTGTTAGGTATGATGAGATCCAGGATAGGGCCAAGTCTGTGAGGATAGGGCCAAGTCTGTGATGCCAAGGGATGAGAGGGTCTGTAATAATAGGGAATGGTCCACTGTGTCAAAGGCAGCCGACAGGTCGAGGAGGAGGAGAACAGAGTAGTGTCGCTTGCTCTTGGCGGTTAAGAGGTCATTGGTGACCTTAGTTAGCGCAGTTTTTTGGTGTGGTATGAGAGGTAAACTCTGTATTTGCAAGAGTTTCCACTAGGTTCACCTGTTTTCTCCCATACTCCAAAGTTATACTGATGGAGTATGGGAGAAAACCTGAGAACCTAGTGGAAACTCTTACAAACACCGGGTTTGACTTTCATCGCACAAAAGATTGATGGATGTTATGGACCATCGTAGTGAATCTCAAATTCAGGATGGCTAGTTCATTTGAATGGGATGAGCTGCAGCACTAGGCCGAGGCACTTACATAGACAATAAAATAATTAAACCAATGTAACACTTGAGAGGTGATCCACCCACTAGATCAGATCCTCACCCGTTACAGTCATGAAAAAGGCTATGTACACCTTTGAATTCAATTTCATTGTTCTGAAGTGCAAAATTAAGTAACTTTCTAAATGGTCTTCAAAAAAAGTTGTCCTACTATTTAGCTGCTGCATTGTTCTTCGCCTATCTAAGGGCGCTTTCACACTGCTTTAAGCCTGTGGTCTGCAGAATGGCCGAGGCACCAACACAGGAGAAGGACTTCAAAGTACCAGGACTGTGACGTCATTGTGCCACACCAGGATTCTGACGTTCTGCGCATGCATTGGCACTATGACAGTGCATTGGTCTGCCCAAGCCTCGCCAGTGAAGTCATCAAGATCCTGGATTAGGTGAGAATATGACTTTTTTTTAATTTGAATTAAAATTGTGAGGCATTATAAACAATTACGGACCCTGAAACAGTGGGGGCCCTAATGCATTATAGGGACTACTGTGAGGGCCTTTATAAAGTGCGGGGCTCATTATACAGTGTAGGAGCTAAATTTGGGGCCATTATAAAGTTTGGAGGCTAATGTGAGGCTCTTTATACAGTACTAGATTGTGGCCCGATTCTAACGCATCGGGTATTCTAGAATGTGCATGTCCCCGTAGTATATGGACAATGATGATTCCAGAATTCGCGGCAGACTGTGCCCGTCGCTGATTGGTCGAGGCAACCTTTTTGACATCATCGTCGCCATGGCAACCATTATGACATCTACGTCGATACTGTGCCCATCGCTGATTGGTCGGGGCCCAGGCGGCCTCGACCAATCAGAGACGCGGGATTTCCATTATGACATCATCGCCGCCATGCTGTGCCCGTCGCTGATTGGTCGAGGCCTGGCGGCCTCGACCAATCAGAGACGCGGGATTTCCAGGACAGACAGACAGACAGACAGACAGAAAAACCCTTAGACAATTATATATATAGACTAGATTGTGGCCCGATTCTAATGCATCGGGTATTCTAGAATATGCATGTCCCCGTAGTATATGGACAATGATGATTCCAGAATTCGCGGCAGACTGTGCCCGTCGCTGATTGGTCGAGGCAACCTTTATGACATCATCGTCGCCATGGCAACCATTATGACATCTACGTCGATACTGTGCCCATCGCTGATTGGTCGAGGCGAATTCGCGGCAGACTGTGCCCGTCGCTGATTGGTCGAGGCAACCTTTATGACATCATCGTCGCCATGCTGTGCCCGTCGCTCATTGGTCGAGGCCTGGTGGCCTCGACCAATCAGAGACGCGGGATTTCCAGGACAGACAGACAGACAGACAGACGGAAAAACCCTTAGACAATTATATATATAGATAGGTGCTAAACCGGGGACCATTATATAGTATAGGAGCTAGTGTTGGGCCTATTATACACTATAGCAGCTAATGTGGAACCATTATACAGTATATGAGTTAATATGGGGCCCATTATATAGTGTAATAAAGAGGGGGACATTATACAGTATGGGAGCTAATGTGGGGGCCATTGTACAGTATGGTAGCTAATGTGGGGGCCATTATACAGTTTGGGGCTTACTGTTGGTGCCATTATATCATGTGCGAGCTAATGTGGGAGCCATTATACAGTTTGAGGCTTACTGTGGGTGCCATTGTATCATCTGGGAGCTAATGCAGGGGCCATTATACAGTTTGAGAGCTTATTTGGGGACTACTGTGGAGGCCATTATACAGTGTAAGGGATTCTGTGGGAGTCATTATAATGTGTTTTTGGGAGCAGTCGGGATATCATACTATGTATAGAGGAGCTATGGGCCCACCATACTGTGTATAGGGGAGCTGTGGGGACATCATACTATGTATAGAGAAGCTGTGGGCCCACCATACTGTGTATAGGGGAGTTGTGGGGACATTATACTACATAGAGGAGCTGTGGGCCCACCAAACTGTGTATAGGGGAGTTATGGGGACATCATACTGTATATAGGGGAGCTGTGGGGACATCCTTCTGTGTATAAAGGAGCTGTGGGCCCACAATACTTTGTATAGATAAGCTGTACATTGGAGACTTAGTGGACATTATTAAATGCTAAGTGGGCACTTAGGAAGCATTATTGTTATTGGGGCACTCAGGGTATTGTGACCATCAAAGGTGCATAGAGGGGGCATTACTGCTTTCTAGGTGGCAAAATGTGGGCACTGTTTTCAAGGGCACTTGCACAAGGCATTCATTTTTTCTAGGGGGAAATATTACCATCTAGAGGGCACAAAGAAGGCATTATTGCTATGTAAGGTGCACAGTGGTGGGCATTATTATGTGGAGCGCTAAGAAAAGTGCTATTATTGTGCCAAACAGCAGGTGCAGTAATAGTTACACATATGGCAGCAGTGGCTCAGTATTGAAGTATCAGCAGGATGAGTAGTTTGTGCAGGTTGGGGACAGATGGATATGGGGCTGGAAATGTGAGAAATCAAATGTATCTATGTTGTAACCTCTGCAGATGAGTCGTGGCTGGAGGAAGTTGTCATGTTGGTCTGGGCCAAATGGAAAAGCCGGGAAAAATGAATTACTCCATCAGAAAAAAACGTCAGCTATATATACATACATACAGTAAGTTGCTATACATACAGTGGCATGCAAAAGTTTGGACACCCCTGGTCAAAATGACTGTTATTGTGAACAGTTAAGCAAGATGAAAAGGAAATTGGGCTAATGTAAAAATTAGGGCACCCTGCATGGTTAGCACCTAGTAGCACCCCCTTTTTCAAGTATCACAGGTTTTAAATGCTTTTTGTAACCAAGATTCTGTAAATTCTTGTTTGAGGGATTTTCATCCATTCTTCCTTGGAAAATTCTTCCAGTTCTGTGAGATTCCTGGGTCGTCTTGAATGCACTGCTCCTTTGCGGTCTAGCCACAGGTTTCCAATTTTGTTCAGATTAGGGAACTGTCAGAGCCATTGTAAAAACTTCAGCTTGCGAATTTTGAGGTAGTCTGTTGTGGATTTTGACATGTGTTTAGGATCATTATCCATTGGTAGAATCCATAGACTTTCACCTTCAGGTTTTTTACAGATGGTGTTATGTTTTCATCAAGAATTTGTTGAAATGTCATTGAATTCATTCTTCCCTCTACTTGTGAAATGCTCCCTGTGCCATTGGCTGCAACACGACCCCAAAGCATGATTGATCTACCCCCATGCTTGATGGTTGGCGAGTAGTGTTGAGCGATACCGTCCGATACTTGAAAGTATCGGTATCGGAAAGTATCGGCCGATACCGGCAAAGTATCGGATCCAATCCGATACCGATACCCGATACCAATACAAGTCAATGGGACTCAGGTATCGGACGGTATTCCTGATGGTTCCCAGGGTCTGAAGGAGAGGAAACTCTCCTTCAGGCCCTGGGAACCATATTAATGTGTAAAAGAAAGAATTAAAATAAAAAATATCGCTATACTCACCTGTCCGACGCAGCCGGGACCTCAGCGAGGGAACCGGCAGCGTTGTTTGTTTAAAATTCGCGCTTTTACTTGGTTACGTGAGGTCCCGGCTTGTGATTGGTCAGGGCGGCCATGTTGCCGGGACGCGGACCAATCACAGCAAGCCGTGACGAAATTACGTCACGGCTTGCTGTGATTGGTCCGAGTCCCGGCAACATGGCCGCCATTAACCAATCACAAGCCGTGACGTCACGGGAGGCTGGACATGCGCGTATTTTGAAAAGCGCGCGTGTCCAGCCTCCAGTGACGTCCCGGCTTATGATTGGTCACGGCGCCATGTTGCCGGGACGTGGACCAATCACAGCAAGCCGTGACGAAATTACGTCATGGCTTGCTGTGATTGGTCCGCGTCCCGGCAACATGGCCGCCATTAACCAATCACAAGCCGTGACGTCACGGGAGGCTGGACACGCGCGCTTTTCAAAATACGTGCATGTCCAGCCTCCCGTGACGTCCCGGCTTGTGATTGGTTAATGGCGGCCATGTTGCCGGGACGTCACTGGAGGCTGGACACGCGCGCTTTTCAAAATACGCGCATGTCCAGCCTCCCGTGACGTCACGGCTTGTGATTGGTTAATGGTGGCCATGTTGCCGGGACGTCACTGGAGGCTGGACACGCGCGCTTTTCAAAATACGCGCATGTCCAGCCTCCCGTGACGTCCCGGCTTGTGATTGGTTAATGGCGGCCATGTTGCCGGGACGTCACTGGAGGCTGGACACGCGCGCTTTTCAAAATACGCGCATGTCCAGCCTCCCGTGACGTCACGGCTTGTGATTGGTTAATGGTGGCCATGTTGCCGGGACGTCACTGGAGGCTGGACACGCGCGCTTTTCAAAATACGCGCATGTCCAGCCTCCCGTGACGTCACGGCTTGTGATTGGTTAATGGCGGCCATGTTGCCGGGACGCGGACCAATCACAGCAAGCCGTGACGTAATTTCGTCACGGCTTGCTGTGATTGGTCCGCGTCCCGGCAACATGGCCGCCCTGACCAATCACAAGCCGGGACTTCACGTAACCAAGTAAAAGCGCGAAATTTAAACAAACAACGCTGCCGGTTCCCTCGCTGAGGTCCCGGCTGCGTCGGACAGGTGAGTATAGCGATATTTTTTATTTTAATTCTCTTTTTTACACATTATTACATTAATGTTGTTGCGATACCCGATACCCGATATCACAAAAATATCGGATCTCGGTATCGGAAATTCCGATACAGCAAGTATCGGCCGATACCCGATACTTGCAGTATCGGAATGCTCAACACTATTGGCGAGATGTTCTTTTCCTGAAATTCTGTGCCCTTTTTCTCCACACATACCTTTGATAATTGTGACCAAAGAGTTCTATTTTAACCTCATCGGTCCACAGGACTTGTTCCCAAAATGCATCAGGCTTGATTAGATGTATTTTTTAAATATTTCTTATGCTGAATTTTATGATGAGGACGCAGGAGAGGTTTTCTTCTGATGACTCTTCCATGTAGGCCATATTTGTGCAGGTGTATCTAAACATTAGAACAATATACCACAACTCCAAAGTCTGTTAAATCTTTCTCAAGGTCTTTTGCAATCAAGTGGGGGTTCTGATTTGCCTCTCTGGCAATTCTACGAGTAGCTCTCACTGAAATTTTGGTTTGTCTTCCAGACTTTATCTTGATCTCCACTGTTCCTGTTAATTGCCATTTCTTAATTACATTTTGAAAGGGTAACTTGAAAATGATTTGCTATCTTCTTATAGCCTTCTCCTGCTTTGTAAGACTCCACCATTTTCATTTTCAGAGTGCTAGGCACCTGCTTAGAAGGACCCATGGCTACTGTTTTCTGGCACAAGGTTAGAGAAGGTTGGATTTTTATAAAGCTGGGACATTTGCATTACCTGGCCTTTATTAAGAAAGATAGTGAAAAAGCCATAACCCTATACAGGCTAATTAAGTTCTGAAACCTTGGTCACAGTTATCTGAACACATAAATCTCCATGGGTGCCCAAATGTTTGCATCAGCCCATTTTCTTTTTTGCAATTTTTAAAACGTAAAAAATTACAATATATATATATTTTTTTGCCTAAAATACAAAATAAATGTGCCATATCTAATTGTAGCCCTTTTATGGATCATTTAATCAACTTGTTTAACTGTTCACAATAACAGTAATTTTGACCAGGAGTGCCCAATCTTTTACATGCCATTTAACTGTACCGTAATCACTTATTTGTTCTGCAGGGCTGGTATCTATCACTATATGTTACCATATGATGGTAATATCAGTGTGCCACCATAGTTGTAATCAGGGTTACCGGTTAGGGCCCACTCAGATGTTTCTCACCCCTGATCTGAACCCCGTAGCTACGTCTCGATGTGCTGATATATATGAGCTAGTGCAGGCAACAACATCCTTGACTCAAAGACCGCACATGACGTGTGTATAAATTGATAGCGCACATGAACATGAGAAAAGACTGAAATTAGGGTCACAAACTACAATTTTTACGCAAAATAATAAAAAGTGAAACGGAGTAAGGATATAAACTAGAACTGAAAAAAGTGCTCATATAAGTACAGTATATACATATTTACCTTTTGTCTAGCTTGCCCTTCGCAGGACTTATTATTGGAGCTGTGCCCGCCAATTGCACTCTCTTGTACTGAATACTGTATGCATAAACTGAGAGATCTCATCCTTAATCCTGCTAAACTATATTAATTTTTGCTAGAAAACATGGATAAAACATGCTGTAGGACAGCTAAAAGCCAACAAATAGTTATGCACCACTTTGCCATATTTGTTTCCTTTATGCCAATAGTACCCACTTAACTG
Organism: Ranitomeya variabilis; assembly: GCF_051348905.1. Taxonomy (NCBI): domain Eukaryota; kingdom Metazoa; phylum Chordata; class Amphibia; order Anura; family Dendrobatidae; genus Ranitomeya; species Ranitomeya variabilis. The sequence goes on from NC_135233.1 coordinate 70,653,349, forward strand.
CTAATAATGCAACTTTTGGAATAAGAATTGTATTCTTGTGCAACGTTCTAGAAATATATTGGAACATTTGGTCCCAAAAACGATTTAAGCAGAGGACAGGCTATGAATTAGACCTATAAGTTGGCATAGAGAATGACTCTCTGGCTTATACCCATATCCTCCCTTTAGAAGTGTTGAAAATCATCCATATTCCACATGCATCAGAGAAAAGTGAGGAAGAAAACATGTTCTGGTGAGGAGGATTCTGTCGTAAAAGCAGTATTTCATATCGGAAATTTATGGACACCCAGTGTGACAGACCTGGAGCATTTATGTGCGACTGCAGTTTATTTAAGACTTGTTTTGCAATCTGCAAACATATACATCTGCTTCTGAGACAATCTGAAATCAATCCAAACGTCTCTTCACGAATACCACAAATTGGCTGGATGAGAAATTCACATGTCTAAAACGTTACGGACAGTGTTGTGAATTTGGATTCTGGGCTCCCCCGGTGGCTACTGGTGGAATTGAACTGGTGTTTTCATCTTCTCTGTTCACCTGTTCCCATCTAGATGTGGGAGTCGCTATATAACCTTGCTGCTCTGTTAGTTGCTTGCCGGTCAACAATGTTATCAGAAGCCTCTCTGTGCTTGTTCCTGCTCCTAGACAACTACTAGATAAGTTGGACTTTTGTCCATGTTTGTTTTTGCAATTTTGTTCCAGTTCACAGCTGTAGTTTCGTTACTGTGTCTGGAAAGCTCTTGTGAACAGGAATTGCCACTCTGGTGTTATGAGTTAATGCCAGAGTTTTAAAGTAATTTCTGGATGGTGTTTTGATAGGGTTTTCAGCTGACCATGAAAGTGTCCTTTCTGTCTTCTGCTATGTAGTAAGTGGACCTCAAATTTGCTAAACCTATTTTCATACTACGTTTGTTATTTCATCTTAATTCACCGCCAATACATGTGGGGGGCCTCTGTCTCCTTTCGGGGTATTTCTCTAGAGGTGAGCTAGGACTAATATTTTCCTCTGCTAGCATTATTTAGTCCTCCGGCTGGTGCTGGGCATCTAGAATCAACGTAGGCATGCTACCCGGCCACTGCTAGTTGTGCGTTAGGTTTAGTTCATGGTCAGCTCAGTTCCCATCTTCCAAGAGCTAGTTCCTATATATGCTGATGCTATGTTCTCTTGCCATTGAGAACATGATAGTTTGACCGGCCCACTAAAGGGTTAAAATCCTTGGCTGAGAAAGGAGAGAAATAAGAAGTCTGCTGAGAATTTTTTTTTTTTTTTCTCCTTCTAATCTTTGAATGGCTCTGTGTCCACCTGTTTGTAATGGATCTTCAGAGTGTAACTGCAGGTTTGAATAATCTCGCCACGAAGGTACAAAATTTGCAAGACTTTGTTTGTCATGCACCTGTATCTGAGCCGAGAATTCCTTTGCCGGAATTTTTCTCGGGGAATAGATCTGGGTTTCAGAATTTTCGAAATAATTGCAAATTATTTTTGTCCCTGAAATTTCGCTCTGCCGGAGACCCTGCACAGCAGGTCAGGATTGTGATTTCCTTGCTCCGGGGCGACCCTCAAGACTGGGCTTTTTCATTGACACCAGGGGATCCTGCGTTGCTCAATGTGGATGCGTTTTTTCTGGCCTTGGGGTTGCTTTATGACGAACCTCATTTGGAGCTTCAGGCAGAAAAAACTTTGATGTCCCTATCTCAGGGGCAAGATGAAGCGGAAATTTACTGTCAAAGATTCCGTAAATGGTCTGTGCTTACTCAGTGGAATGAGTGCGCCCTGGCGGCGACTTTCAGAGAGGGTCTCTCTGATGCCATTAAGGATGTTATGGTGGGGTTCCCTGTGCCTGCGGGTCTGAATGAGTCCATGACAATGGCTATTCAGATCGATAGGCGTTTGCGGGAGCGCAAACCAGTGCACCATCTGGCGGTGTCCACTGAGAAGTCGCCAGAGAGTATGCAGTGTGATAGAATTCTGTCCCGAAGCGAGCGGCAGAATTTTAGACGGAAAAATGGGTTGTGTTTCTATTGTGGTGATTCTACTCATGTTATATCAGCATGCTCTAAGCGCACTAAAAAGCTTGATAAATCTGTTTCCATTTGCACCTTACCGTCTAAGTTTATTCTATCTGTGACCCTGATTTGCTCTTTGTCAACTATTACCACGGACGCCTATGTCGACTCTGGCGCCGCTTTGAGTCTTATGGATTGGTCCTTTGCCAAACGCTGTGGGTATGATTTAGAGCCTTTGGAGACTCTTATTCCTCTGAAGGGGATTGACTCCACCCCATTGGCTAATAATAAACCACAATACTGGACACAAGTAACTATGCGTATTAATCCGGATCACCAGGAGATTATTCGCTTTCTGGTGCTGTATAATCTACATGATGATTTGGTGCTAGGATTGCCTTGGCTGCAATCTCACAACCCAGTCCTCGACTGGAGAGCTATGTCTGTGTTGAGCTGGGGATGTAAGGGGGCTCATGGGGATGTACCTGTGGTTTCCATTTCATCATCTATTCCCTCTGAAATTCCTGAGCCTGTCTGACTATCGTGACGTCTTTGAAGAATCCAAGCTTGGTTCATTACCTCCGCACCGAGAGTGCGATTGTGCCATAGATTTAATCCCGGGTAGTAAATACCCAAAGGGTCGTTTATTTAATCTGTCTGTGCCTGAACATGCTGCTATGCGAGAATATATAAAGGAGTCCTTGGAAAAGGGACATATTCGTCCATCGTCATCTCCCTTAGGAGCCGGTTTTTTCTTTGTGTCAAAAAAAGACGGCTCTTTGAGACCATGTATCGATTATCGGCTTTTGAATAAAATCACTGTAAAATATCAATACCCATTGCCGATGCTGACTGATTTGTTTGCTCGCATAAAGGGGGCCAAGTGGTTCTCTAAGATTGACCTTCGTGGGGCGTATAATTTGGTGCGAATCAGGCAGGGGGATGAGTGGAAAACCGCATTTAATACGCCCGAGGGCCACTTTGAGTATTTAGTGATGCCTTTTGGTCTTTCAAATGCTCCGTCAGTTTTCCAGTCCTTTATGCATGATATTTTTCGCGATTATTTGGATAAATTTATGATTGTATATCTGGATGATATTCTGATTTTTTCGGATGACTGGGACTCTCATGTCCAGCAAGTCAGGAGGGTTTTCCAGGTTTTGCGGTCTAATTCTTTGTGTGTGAAGGGTTCTAAGTGTGTTTTTGGGGTACAGAGGATTTCCTTTTTGGGATATATTTTTTCTCCCTCTTCCATTGAAATGGATCCTGTCAAGGTTCAAGCTATTTGTGATTGGACGCAGCCCTCTTCTCTTAAGAGTCTTCAGAAATTTTTGGGCTTTGCTAACTTTTATCGTCGATTTATTGCTGGTTTTTCGGATATTGCTAAGCCATTGACCGATTTGACTAAGAAGGGTGCTGATGTTGCTGATTGGTCCCCTGACGCTGTGGAGGCCTTTCGGGAGCTTAAGCGCCGTTTTTCCTCTGCCCCTGTGTTGCGTCAGCCTGATGTTGCTCTACCTTTTCAGGTTGAGGTCGACGCTTCTGAGATCGGAGCTGGGGCAGTGTTGTCGCAGAAAAGTTCTGACTGCTCCGTGATGAGGCCTTGTGCCTTCTTTTCCCGTAAATTTTCGCCCGCTGAGCGGAATTATGATGTTGGGAATCGGGAGCTTTTGGCCATGAAGTGGGCTTTTGAGGAGTGGCGCCATTGGCTTGAGGGGGCCAGACATCAGGTGGTGGTATTGACTGACCACAAAAACTTGATTTATCTTGAGACCGCCAGGCGCCTGAATCCTAGACAGGCGCGCTGGTCATTATTTTTCTCTCGGTTTAATTTTGTGGTGTCATACCTACCGGGTTCTAAGAATGTTAAGGCGGATGCCCTTTCTAGGAGTTTTGAGCCTGACTCGCCTGGTAACTCTGAGCCCACAGGTATCCTTAAGGATGGAGTGGTATTGTCAGCCATTTCTCCAGACCTGCGGCGGGCCTTGCAGGAGTTTCAGGCGGATAGACCGGATCGTTGCCCACCTGATAAACTGTTTGTTCCTGATGATTGGACCAGTAGAGTCATCTCTGAGGTTCATTCTTCTGCGTTGGCAGGTCATCCTGGCATTTTTGGTACCAGGGATTTGGTGGCAAGGTCCTTCTGGTGGCCTTCCCTGTCACGAGATGTGCGAGGCTTTGTGCAGTCTTGTGACGTTTGTGCTCGGGCCAAGCCTTGTTGCTCTCGGGCTAGTGGATTATTGTTGCCCTTGCCTATTCCTAAGAGGCCTTGGACGCACATCTCGATGGATTTTATTTCAGATCTGCCTGTTTCTCAGAAGATGTCTGTCATCTGGGTGGTGTGTGACCGTTTCTCTAAGATGGTCCATTTGGTTCCTCTGCCCAAGTTGCCTTCTTCTTCCGAGTTGGTTCCTCTGTTTTTTCAAAATGTTGTTCGTTTGCATGGTATTCCTGAGAATATCATTTCTGACAGAGGGACCCAATTCGTGTCTAGATTTTGGCGGGCATTCTGTGCTAGGATGGGCATAGATTTATCTTTTTCGTCCGCTTTCCATCCTCAGACGAATGGCCAGACCGAGCGGACTAATCAGACCCTGGAGACATATCTGAGGTGTTTTGTGTCTGCTGACCAGGATGATTGGGTTGCTTTTTTGCCATTGGCAGAGTTCGCTCTCAATAATCGGGCCAGCTCTGCCACTTTGGTGTCCCCGTTTTTCTGTAATTCGGGGTTTCATCCTCGATTTTCCTCTGGTCAGGTGGAATCTTCGGATTGTCCTGGAGTGGATGCTGTGGTGGAGAGATTGCATCAGATCTGGGGGCAGGTGGTGGACAATTTGAGGTTGTCCCAGGAGAAGACTCAGCTTTTTGCCAACCGCCACCGTCGTGTTGGTCCTCGGCTTTGTGTTGGGGATTTGGTGTGGCTGTCTTCTCGTTTTGTCCCTATGAGGGTCTCTTCTCCTAAGTTTAAGCCTCGGTTCATCGGCCCGTATAAGATATTGGAGATTCTTAACCCTGTTTCCTTCCGTTTGGACCTCCCTGCATCCTTCTCTATTCATAACGTTTTTCATCGGTCATTATTGCGCAGGTATGAGGTACCGGTTGTGCCTTCCGTTGAGCCTCCTGCTCCGGTGTTGGTTGAGGGTGAGTTGGAGTACGTTGTGGAGAAAATCTTAGACTCTCGTGTTTCCAGACGGAGACTCCAGTATCTGGTCAAGTGGAAGGGATACGGCCAGGAGGATAATTCTTGGGTGAATGCATCTGATGTTCATGCCTCTGATCTGGTTCGTGCCTTTCATAGGGCCCATCCTGATCGCCCTGGTGGTTCTGGTGAGGGTTCGGTGCCCCCTCCTTGAGGGGGGGGTACTGTTGTGAATTTGGATTCTGGGCTCCCCCGGTGGCTACTGGTGGAATTGAACTGGTGTTTTCATCTTCTCTGTTCACCTGTTCCCATCTAGATGTGGGAGTCGCTATATAACCTTGCTGCTCTGTTAAGGTACCTTCACACGAAACGACATTATAACGATATCGCTAGCAATCCGTGACGTTGCAGCGTCCTCGCTAGCGATATCGTTTCGTTTGACACGCAGCAGCGATCAGGATCCTGCTGTGATGTCGCTGGTCGCTGAATAAAGTCCAGAACTTTATTTGGTCGTCCGATCGCTGTGTATCGTTGTGTTTGAAAGCAAAAGCAACGATACCAGCGATATTTTACACTGGTAACCAGGGTAAACATCGGGTTACTAAGCGCAGGGCCGCGCTTAGTTACCCGATGTTTACCCTGGTTACTAGCGTAAAATGTAAAAAAAACAAACAGCACATACTCACATTGCGTCCCCTGCAGTCTGCTTCCTCCTCTGACTCAGCGCCGCAAAGTGAAAGTGAAAGCAGCACAGCGGTGACGTCACCGCTCTGCTCTCACTGTACGGCGCTCAGTCAGTCAGGAAGTGGACGCAGGGGGACGTGAATTAAGTATGTGCTGTTTGTTTTTTTTAGATTTTACGCTGGTAACCAGGGTAAACATCGGGTTACTAAGCGCGGCCCTGCGCTTAGTTACCCGATGTTTACCCTGGTTACCAGGGGACCTCGGCATAGTTGATCGCTGGAGAGCGGTCTGTGTGACAGCTCTCCAGCGACCAAACAGCGACGCTGCAGCGATCGACATCGTTGTCGCTATCGCTGCAGCGTCGCTTCGTGTGAAGGTACCTTTAGTTGCTTGCCGGTCAACAATGTTATCAGAAGCCTCTCTGTGCTTGTTCCTGCTCCTAGACAACTACTAGATAAGTTGGACTTTTGTCCATGTTTGTTTTTGCAATTTTGTTCCAGTTCACAGCTGTAGTTTCGTTACTGTGTCTGGAAAGCTCTTGTGAACAGGAATTGCCACTCTGGTGTTATGAGTTAATGCCAGAGTTTTAAAGTAATTTCTGGATGGTGTTTTGATAGGGTTTTCAGCTGACCATGAAAGTGTCCTTTCTGTCTTCTGCTATGTAGTAAGTGGACCTCAAATTTGCTAAACCTATTTTCATACTACGTTTGTTATTTCATCTTAATTCACCGCCAATACATGTGGGGGGCCTCTGTCTCCTTTCGGGGTATTTCTCTAGAGGTGAGCTAGGACTAATATTTTCCTCTGCTAGCATTATTTAGTCCTCCGGCTGGTGCTGGGCATCTAGAATCAACGTAGGCATGCTACCCGGCCACTGCTAGTTGTGCGTTAGGTTTAGTTCATGGTCAGCTCAGTTCCCATCTTCCAAGAGCTAGTTCCTATATATGCTGATGCTATGTTCTCTTGCCATTGAGAACATGACAGGACAGGTTCTCCTATTTGACGTAACGACTATTTGCAATGCCGTTGTTGCTAGGCTGGATGCGGAAGGGACCTCTCATTAAGGTTTCTCACCTGGAGTGTGGAAAGGTGCCAAAACTAGACAAGAAAATGTGACCATAGTTCAGCTCAGGAGGCAGAAATAGAGAGAGGAAGCTGAGGAAGAAGGTTGATGAAAAGATTTGCTTCTGGTCACCTTCAGATGAGGAGAAGAGAACTGCAGCCATACTCCCATCATAAAGATACTGTATATACTAGGCCTATTTAGAGCTAGTGGTGCCTTACGTTGTTGGACAGGTAACTAATACTAGAACTATTTAGAGCTAGTGGTGCCTTACGTTGTTGGACAGGTAACTAACAGCCATATATTACTTTGTCATATTTCAAACATGTGCTATCCATGTCCTTGGTGGCAAAGGACCCGCTTAACTGCCAAGGTCAATAATTCCATAAAGTTCCATTCTTGTGTAATGTTCTAGCAATACATAGAACACTAGGTCCCAAAACTGTTTAGAGGACAGGCTATGTATTAGACTTATAAGTTGGCATAATGAGTAACTCTCTCATACCCTCAGCTTTCCTCTGGAAATGTTGAAATCCTGCCATATTATACATGCATCAGAGAAAAGTGACGAAGAAAACATCTCAGTAAAAAGCCGCACAGTATAATAAATCTGGTAACAAAGTAACTACTGAAAGAAATCACTTTTAAAGAAGCCCTCTTCCCATCAAAGTTTTGATGCTCTTGATATATTGTAATCATCATATTACCTAGCACTGTGTACTTACAATTGCTCATCTTGACCTTTTTACCCAATTTATTCTTCTCTTTTCCATTAGGTCTATGACATCATGTAATTAAAACCAAAGTAGGCGAAGCCTTCTAAGCTCTATGTAGAAACAGGATGTCAATTTTCTCTGTTTGAGTCATCACTAGAACTACAATTCTACATCACTGCAAAGTTCCTAGCAGGGGAGAAGTCAGAATAGCTGGGTCAGGAGTTAAAAAGGACGTGGAGCTGGGCTGCCAGGGTCTTTACAGTGAGTAGAATTGTAGTTCTAGTGCTGACTCATGCAGGGAAAAGAGACTTCCAGTTTTCCAGTTTCTACATAGAACTTAGAATAAACAAGTTACTATAAAATTGTAAAGTACCTTATATACTCGAGTATAAGCCGAGATTTTCAACCCATTTTTTGGGGCTGAAAGTCCCCCTCTCGGCTTATACTCGAGTCATACCCAGGGGTCGGCAGGGGAGGGGGATCAGGGGCTATCTAATTATACTCACCTGCTCCTGGCGCGGTCCCTGCAACTGCCGGCGCCGGGGAAGAAGGGACTACACAGCTCCAGGAGCAGGTGAGTATAATGGGGAGGGGAGCGCAGGGCTGTGCAATATTCACCTGCTCCCTGTTCCAGGCGCCGCTCCGTCTTCAGCGTCTTCTGCAGTGACGCTCAGGTCAGAGGGACATGTTTAGTGCTCGCCCTCTGCCTGAACGTCAGTGCAGAAGACGCTGAAGATGGAGTGGTGCCGGAATGAGGAGCAGGTTAATATTGAAAGTGCCGGGGGCCTGAGCGACGGAGAGGTGAGTATGTGATTTTTTTTTATCGCAGCAACAGCAAATGGGGCAAGTGTCTGTATGGAGCATCTTATGGGGCCATAATCAACGTTTGTGCAGCACTATATGGGGCAAGTGTCTGTATGGGGCCATAATCAACATTTGTGCAGCACTATATGGGGCAAGTGTCTGTATGGGGCCATAATCAATGTTTGTGCAGTACTATATGGGGCAAGTGTCTGTATGGAGCATCTTATGGGGCCATAATCAACGTTTGTGCAGCACTATATGGGGCAAGTGTCTGTATGGGGCAATAATCAACATTTGTGCAGCACTATATGGGACAAGTGTCTGTATGGGGCCATAATCAATGTTTGTGCAGTACTATATGGGGCAAGTGTCTGTATGGAGCATCTTATGGGGCCATAATCAACGTTTGTGCAGCCCTATATGGGGCAAATATCTTTATGGAGCATCTTTTGGAGCCATAATTAACGTTTGTGCAGCATTATATGGGGCAAATGTCTGTATGGAGTATCTTATGGGGCCATAACGTTTGTGCAGCACTATGTGGGGCAAATATCTTTATGGAGCATCTTATGGGGCCATAATTAACATTTGTGGAGCATTATATGGGGTAAGTGTCTGTATGCAGCATCTTATGGGAACATAATCAAGGTTTGTGCAGCACTATATGGGGCAAATATCTTTATGGAGCATCTTATGGGGCCATAATCAACATTATATTGGGCAAATGTGTCTATGGAGCATCTTATGGGGCCATTAGTAACCTTTATGCAGGATTATATGGGGCATATTTTAATATGGAGCATCTTATGGAGCCCATCATAAACTGCATGGAGCATTATATGGGGCTCCTGATTGAATATGGATATTCAAAATCACTTAATCTACTGATGTTTCAACTAATTTTACTTTTATTGGTATCTATTGTTATTTTTGACATTTACCAGTAGCTGCTGCATTTCCCACCCTAGGCTTATACTCGAGTCATTAAGTTTTCCCGTTTTTTTGTGGCAAAATTAGGGGGGTCGGCTTATACTCAAGTATATAGGGTAAATTAAAAGTCACCTGCTGAAACCAGAGATTGGACCAGGAAACTGTTGATCTTATCTCCCATAGAGTTAAAGACAAAGGACACGTTTAATATTGAAAAAAATGACTTTTACATTTCTTAGTGGTTACTTTTAGTTAATAAAATTGCACTACATTTCAGTCTGCAATCTTCATTCCTTCATTGGTATTCAGACCTGCTGATATACAATTTTCAGCCTGATCTAAGTTCCAGATTTTTCTCTTGGCAGAGTGACCCTCTCTGTAAAACATGCTGGATGTGAACACTTTGTTTATCAACTCAACCTCAATCCTGGATTTATTCTCTCTGCATGTACTTTCCTACTTGCCTATAGACTATTTTATTGATTCTCCATAAAATTTTAGATACTTTCGCACTTTCCATTGCAGACTTATATAACGTACATCCTCACTCCTGCTATCTCTAACACTAATAAAAGTAGTAAGGAGCAGGAGCTCTGATGGACTTTTATCAGTTTTGCAAAAGGACTCAGCTAAATAAAGGACTTACAACACTACGCAGCAGCAAAAGGTAGATATTTTTTAAGGAAAGTGATTTTACTTTGCATAGAGGAAGCAAATGAACAACAACAATACATTTTGAGCAAAAGTGTACATAGTCTTCTTTTTAAGTGTGGCCTCATTAGTTACCGTATGTATATTAAGCCAACCCCATAGTCTTAGGAAAAACAAGATGTTGACATTTTGCATTTTATCTTGTCCATCCTTTCTTGCTCTAGGAGATAAGCATTATCAGAGTTGTCAAGCATCCCCTTATCCCCAATTTCTTATAGCGCTATATATGTATCTTTCATTATTGGGGGAGAACTGTAGATAATAGTATTAGGCCACATATACTAGACTCCTTTTTTCTCGTTTGCCGAGATAGTCCTGGTTTTCACAAAATGGAAAGACATACATGAAAATATAGATATGAAACCATTAGCTGAAATAATATATAGTCAATTTTAATTATACCATTAAATCAGAAAATGTTAATTCATTGTGACAGGTCCACTTCAGTCATTATCCGCCGTTACAAATAACACTTAATTTCTCTTTAGCATCATTAATTAATTCATGCCGTCAGACCAAGAACACATTTTTACTTTATTATACCAGTTATTGCCTGACTAACCCTTCTGCCTTCAATCTTGGTTGAAGCACTCTGCTGATTAATCTGCAGGTCAAACAAGCCAATGAAGAGAATCAAACAATTGTCTGACGGCATTTCTGAGGTCAGGCGGGTAATGTAGAATTGTTATTACAGGCAAATCAAATGTCATTTTCACCATCCATCTAGATTTCTCTGTTCACACTTGCCCTTTCTGATAACTTTCTTAGATTGTATGCACACTTTAGGAAACATATATCATATTGACTACAGTCCCATCACAAAGCAGGTCTATATCTAATTGATAAAAAAAAGCACATTTCAAAGTGATTGTCTAGTTTCGAAACTCATTTCAAATAATTAAATTTTGAGTCTATTGACAGAGAACCCCTAAACAGGACCCTTATATATTAGTCAGACATCAGCTTCAAAGAGCATCCCTTTTTCTGGAGGACCTGGTAAGTCCATGCATTGATTCAATAGACACTGTGTAATTCTCTATGTTTCCTCTGTTGATTCTGTATAGCTGTCTCATAAATTCCATCTGATCATATTGGGCCAAGCTAAAGCATGACAGAGTTTTTCTCAGAAAACTCATTTAACAAAATGTACAGTAATTGTCTAACATGGTCAAGCCCTTTAAGCCAAGTTATAACAAAATACAGGCTTCCAAATCACAAATGGAAGATTGGATCTGAATTTCTAACACTTTAACATGCCAAGTGCTGCTTTTAAAGTTTAATGCGGAAGATGCTTTAAAGGTCTAGTCTCAATATGTGTCTTCAGGAACGCACTGTTCCCCAGCTTCCTAACTTACTTGTTGGTCTGGTGGGGGCAGTCCTTTTTGAGTGACAGTTATGGTTCAGCAGCATTGTTCTGCTGCTGAACTGAATGTGTTATTATGACTGTCAGTGTGCTTGTTCTAAAGTCTGCACTGTGGTCTATGCATTAATATATAGAGATAAGAATGAGATGAGAAAAGTGAGCAGTGATTAACTTCTAAAGCAACCAATAGATGGGACCACAGATTTATGATTTTGCAGGACTGATAACAGCAGGTCCTGGTCAGGAGCTTACACAGAAGTGGGGGTGAGCAGAACTGTCAAACTGCTCTACAGCAACTAATTGGCTGGAGGGAGGAAACTGGGACCTCAGGAGTTAACTGTCAGATCTCAGTATTGAATGTAGCTTCTGCACATGTCTTCTTTTGGTCGGTCCCCTTTGCATTGAGCTATAAACAATGTAAGACAAAAGTTTCATAGCAGGAGAATGAGAGTGGATAAAAAAAGTCAGTTACAAACTTGCTTATTTTAAAAGGAATCTGTCAGCAGGTTTTTGCTACCTCATCGGACAGCAGCTTGAAGTAGGCAAAGAGACCCTAAATTCAACATTGTTGTCATACTCCAGGATTCGATCCCTTGAGTTTGTGTTCTGTGGTCAGCTTCTCTTTCTGCCGAGCCACAGGAGACACACCATTTCTATGTGTTTGGGTTCTGCTTTTCTGGCTGCAGTCTGCTGAGCTTAACACATTTTTTTAATTTCTAAGGGTTTTTGCTCTACTTTGCACCCATCTTCTGTTTAGCATTCGGAAGTAGACAGTATATTTGTTAACAGTACTCACTTTATTGTTTGTTTGGTATTTCATTATTTACTTTACTCGCTTTGGAATCTTTTCTTCATTGAGCACACTTCTCTTCTTGTAGGTAATTCACATTCTGCTCTGCCCTCTTTTTCTTTAGGAGGAAGGTGAAGCAACTCTTCGGCCCTTTAAGCAGTTTAGGCCAGAATTGCCATCTCCTAGTCAGTGGTTAGGGTTATCCCTGCACCCGCATGTACCACTAGGGACTGCGGAGTCAGGATATCTAGTCTGTACAGGAACCGTCAGGGTCAGTTGCAGTTTTTAGTGTATAACCTATTTTCCCTAGTGAGTTGCTACAAAGGCATAGATATACTAAGAGCTGTTAGGAGCATTCATGGTGAACCACCATCTAGTGAGCTTTTAGCAGCAACAGACCTGAGAAAGCTTCCCCCACCCATGCCAGGCTTTCTATGCTATGTATAGTTGTGCTCAAAAGTTTACATACCCCAGCAGAATTTTTGCTTTCTTGGACTTTTTTCAGAGAATATGAATGATAACACCAAAACTTTTTCTCCACTCATAGTTAGTGGTTGGGTGAAGCCATTTATTGTCAAACTAATGGGTTTTCTCTTTTCAAATCATAATGACAGCCCAAAAAATACAAATGACCCCAATCAAAAGTTCACATACCCTGGTGATTTTGGCCTGATAACCTGCACCACAGAAGTTGACACAAATGGGTTTGAATGGCTACTAAAGGTAACATCCTCACCTGTGACCTGTTTGCTTGTAATCAGTGTGTATGCATAAAAGCTGAGTGAGTTTCTGGGATCCAGACAGACTCTTGGATATTTCATACAGCCACTGACATTTCTGGATTGTGAATCATGGGGAAAGCAAAAGAATTCTCAACGGATCTGCAGGATAAAGGTTTTTGAACTGGATAAAACAGGAAAGGGATACAAAAAGATATCCAAGGAATTGATAATGCCAGTCAGCAGCATTCAAACTGTGATTAACAAATGGAAAATCAGGGGCTCTGTAAAAGCAAAACCACAGTCAGGTAGACCAACAAAAATGTCATCCACAACTGCCAGGAAAATTGTTCGGGATGCAAAGAAAAACTCACAAATAACATCAGCTAAAATGCAGTACTCTCTGAAAACTAGCGGTGTGGCTATTTCAAGATGGACAATAAGGAAGCATTTGAAGAAAAATGGGTCATGCATTGTCAAGTCGCCAGAAGAAAGCCATTACTGCGCAAATGCCACAAAGTATCTCGCCTACAATACGAAAAACAGCACAGAGACAAGCCTCAAAACTTCTGGTACAAGGTAATGTGGAGTGATGAGACCAAAATTGAACGTTGTGGCCACATCCATAAACGTTACATTTGGAGAAAGGTCAGTAAGGCCTATGATCAAAGGAGCACCGTTCCTACTGTAAAGCACGGAGGTGGATCGCTGATGTTTTGGGGATGTGTGAGCTACAAAGGCACAGGAAATGGTCAAAGTTGAAGGAAAGATGAATGCTGCACGTTATCAGCAAATACTGGAGGAAAATTTGCAGTCATCAGCCCGGAAGCTGCGCATGGGACATATTTGGACGTTCCAACACGATAACGATCTAAAACACAAGGCCAAGTTGACCTGTTATTGGCTACAGCAGAATAGAGTAAAGGTTCTGGAGTGGCCATCTCAGTCTCCTGACCTCAATATCATTGAGCCACTCTGGGGAGATCTCCAGCACGCAGTTTATGCTAGACAGCCCAGGAATTTACAGGAACTGGAGGCTTTTTGCCAGGAAGAGTGGGCAGCTTTACCATCTGAGAAAATAAAGAACCTTATCCGCAACAACCATAAAAGACTTCAAGCTGTCATTGATGTTAGAGGGGGCAATACACGGTATTAAGAAATGGGGTACGTGAACTTTTGATCAGGGTCATTTGGATGTTTTGGGTTGTTATTACGATTTGAAAAGAGAAAACACAATAGTTTGACAATAAATGGCTTCACCCAACCACTAACCATGAGTGGAGAAAAAGTTTTAGTGTTACCATTCATATCCTCAGAAAAAAGGCCAAGAAAGCAAAAATTCTGCCGGAGTACGGGAACGCAACAAGTTGCGTTTTGTGCGTTCGGTGGGCATGTCAAAACGACGCATCCGCATACATCCGCATACATCCGCATGTCCTGCGTACCCAATGTTAAAGATAGGTACGCAGGACGCATGCAGAAGCATGCGGAAGTAGGCGGGGCTTAGCGGAGGACTACGCAGCCCTCCACAAAGCCCCCAAACGCTAATGTGAACCTGGCCTTAAGGAGAATCTTTCACCAGGTTTTGCTGCCCTGTGTGAGAGCATCATGATATAGTGGCAGAGACTCTGATTTCATCGATGTGTCACTCACTGTGCTTCTTACTGTACATATGATAAAATCTGTGTTTTGTCTGCTGCAGATTTACCAGATCTGAGCTCTGTATTATACCGCCTACATCACTGACTGACATCTTTCTACACAGTAACTGTGTGCGCTGTGCATAAACAGAAAGATGTCACTCAGTGGTGTTGGCAAGGATCACAGCAGATCATGAATATCGAAGCCTACATTGCTGTAGATTTGCTAGTACTCTCAGTAATAATCTCCTACTGAAAAAAGTGTTTTATCAAAAGTATAGCATAATATAGTTGTGGCAGAAAATATTCCTTCAAGTGTATATCATAAAAAAAAATTATAGCATGTCATAGAAAAATGATAGAAGATTAAGTCAGAGGGTGTCCAAGGGATGAAACCCCAAGACCATTAAAACAGGTGAACGCTCTTCAACCATTAAAGATGGAATTCAAAGACTTTCCATTGAGTTTGCTTCTTTGTTGTATTCAGAGCATCCTAGCTGTTAGGAACTACTTGCACCTCTTTCAATATGAACCCGACCTCAGAAAGGAGAGCAAGACAGACAGACAATATATTTAAAAGGGTTTTCTAAGTTTGGAAAATCCCTGTCCCTGGCTGCAGTTTGTTTTAAAAACAAGCTATTCTTTACCCATCCTCTTTGAGTCCAGCGCTGCATCTCCCCCGCTGTTCCTGATGTCTGCTATTGCCAGCAGCTCTTATGTCATGTTGACAGGGTTGAAGCCAATCACTGAGTTCAGCAGCTCTAAGCGGCTTGTGATGTCATCTCCAGCAGAGCCGTTGCGCTCAAGTTATTGGCTTCAGTCCTAAGGTCCTAATATAAGAAGCATGACTAAGACCATATGTTAATGAAAAAATAAACAACTTTATTGAAAAATAGATAAATCAATATATAAAAAAGAACAGTACAGGGAATCTATACAATGTTCAGAACCAGACAGAAGGAAACACAGGCAGGACAGTTAGATGCCTCATGGGATGGCACAATGCAGATGGGCATGCATGAAAGAATGATGAGTAAATAAATGAAGTGTATATAAATAAAAGGCGCAAGAGTCAAATGTGAGTGATACCAGTAATAATAATAAAGTATAAGTACATACATGCATATAGTGGTGCCAGCTATAAACCATGAGATTATAAATGAAGATAGCAATGCTCGACATCCAACATATATTATTATTATTATTATTATTTATTATTATAGTGCCATTTATTCCATGGCGCTTTACATGTGAGGAGGGGTATACATAATAAAAACAGGTACAATAATCTTCAACAATACAAGTCACGACTGGTACAGGAGGAGAGAGGACCCTGCCCGCGAGGGCTCACAATCTACTAGGGATGGGTGAGGATACAGTAGGCGAGGGTAGAGCTGGTCATGCAGCGGTTTGGTCGATCGGTGGTTACTGCAGGTTGTAGGCTTGTCGGAAGAGGTAGGTCTTCAGGCTCTTTTTGAAGATTTTGATGGTAGGTGAGAGTGTGATGTGTTGTGGTAGAGAGTTCCAGAGTAGGGGTGATGCGCGAGAGAAATCTTGTATGCGATTGTGGGAAGAGTAGACAAGAGGGGAGTAGAGAAGGAGATCTTGTGAGGATCGGAGGTTGCGTGCAGGAAAGTACCGGGAGAAGAGGTCACAGATGTATGGAGGAGACAGGTTGTGGATGGCGTAGTGGCTGAAAGAACCCAAAATCTAGAAAAACAACTGAATAAATCGCTAACCTTGCCCTTTCAAATAGCGCAGAAAATATGTCCAAATAAATGAATATATTCTTGTATGGACTATTTCTTGTTTCTATGGATGGGCTGCACGGCAGCCACGCCGGACTTCGTTAAATATCTTAACAAGTAGAACATTAATCTGTGATTCCCAAGTACTGCTCCTGGTCTTCAACTAAATTTTGGGATTTTGCTTTATCAGGCAGCTCTACAGTATATCCAAAAAGGTAGTATGCTCCATTTTCAGAAAAACTGTCAGTGGAAAAACAACTTTACATGCTGACAGTTGCCACCCCTCACAATTCATTCTCTGTGACTAAGGGCGCACACTGTGCCAGAAACTCATGAGTGTCTTTTCTATCACCAACATGTGGATTTTAATTGTTTAACATATATGGAATAAAATGTGAAGATTTTATCTATTTTTTGGGATATGTCAATCAATTTTATTTTTGTTGGAGACCCCAAATATAATTGAGCTAAAGCAATGTTACAGCATGGTGAAATGCATGATACCAACCAAAAGTAAAGAGGGCCTCGTAGTGCCTGGCAACCCAATGTGCGTTACACGCAGCATGCTTCATCAGGTGTAAGTATATACAATGAATGCATATCCTTTTATACATGGTTAGACCAATAGGATTAAAACTTACTGTATATAATAGGAGCACTCCATAATAAAACATGTGTCCAAGATGGTGCTGGATGCTGGAAGCACTGGATCTGGGGAAGGTGAATAAAGCATAGTTTGTTTTTTCTAAAACAAGCTACAGGTGGGAACAGGGTTTCTCCGAGAGCAGAAAACCTCCATAAAGCAGGTTCAGACTGACCTACCCAAGTACAAGAGGATCCTCCTGTAGGCACAGGTTTTGACACAATAAGGCTCCTAATTAGTGTTGAGCGATACCGTCCGATACTTGAAAGTATCGGTATCGGAAAGTATCGGCCGATACCGGCAAAGTATCAGATCCAATCCGATACCGATACCCGATACCAATACAAGTCAATGGGACTCAAGTATCGGACGGTATTCCTGATGGTTCCCAGGGTCTGAAGGAGAGGAAACTCTCCTTCAGGCCCTGGGATCCATATTAATGTGTAAAAGAAAGAATTAAAATAAAAAATATTGCTATACTCACCTCTCCGACGCAGCCTGGACCTCACCGAGGGAACCGGCAGCGTTGTTTGCTTAAAATTCGCGCTTTTCCTTCCTTACGTGAAGTCCCGGCTTGTGATTGGTCGAGTGCCGCCCATGTGGCCGCGACGCGACCAATCACAGCAAGCCGTGACGTTAGTTTAGGTCCTTCAGGATTTTAAAATTACGTTCTGGCTTGTGATTGGTCGCGTCGCGGTCACATGGGCGACGCGACCAATCACAAGCCGGGACGTCACGGGAGGCAGGACACTCGCGCATTTTAAAATGCACAGGTGTGGCTACAATGAAAACTCATGCAAATTATCTCATTGTAGTGAAATCTAATAGAAACTAGTAAATTTTAATATGTCTGTGGATGTGCCACCCAGCCAGTCATCTTAAAAACACTGGGAATAAAAACAGCCATGTACCAAGATTTTTAAATTAATTCCTTAATAAGGACAATGAACCTGGTGTCACCTAGAAAACCAAGCCATGGAGGACTAGCTAGTGGTAATGGAAGGACAACTAACAAATTAATAGAGGATTGCCTGCTATAAAAAGAAAATCTAATCCATCTGACACAAATGGATATAAATAACTGAAGAGGTAATTATAACCAAATATCTGGTCATTTTAATGGCGGTTTTCTGTATTTTGAAAATGTTTTGGTCCAAATCCAAAGCCACCGGTTACAAGAAGACCCTTTGCTATCTGTTTTTATCGATAGACTTTGGTGTGTCTCGTCGATAGCCTTTGATGTCCACAGCATTTTGACAGCTACTGCCAATTTCTGGTGACAGGTCCTTTATGGTGACATCACCATCACAGCAAATAATAGGGTTCATAGTCACGTGGTTCTAGATATGACTGTGCAATCATGTCTATTTCAGAACTTAGGACTAGTGGGCATATTCTCCAGCCAAATACAGGAGTAAATATGTTTGTGATGAGTAACATAAGGTAACTGTAATACAGACACGGAGAAGCTTCTCTAAAAAGGGGCATTCCCATATTAAGCATCTATAACATCTCCGCCCACTACATAGACGCCTGATGCCTAGCTATGGGACTATCAGCAGAACAGGAGTCTTGTGACCTCATTCATTCAATCCCAACCACAAAAACTCACCATTAGGTAAAAACTGCCCATGGAAGTCTATGTGAGGTACAATAATTCCAAAACTAACAGCGCCATTGATGTGTACGGAAAGTGTGGTGCTAGCAATCAGAACAGTGCATCCCTGAATTTCTGTAATCCCGCGTTAGGCCACGTCAGTATTTGGTGAGCATTTTACATCAGTATTTGTAAGCCAAACTCAGGCTTAAAATAATCAGAGGGAAAGTCAAATTGAAGCACGTCACCAGTGCTTCTGGTTTTGACTTACAAATACTGATGTAAAATACTGACCAGACACTGAATGTGTGAATGTGACCTAAGGAATAATATCACTAGGGCTCCTTTTGATGCAGTTTAACTCTCATGTTTATATTGTTTATCACAAATTCCCCAAAAAGCATGATAGAAGACCAAATACTGTAGCCTATCACATTCACCCTATTGTACAAGTACCGTATATACTCGAGTATAAGCCGAGATTTTCAGCCCAAATTTTTGGGCTGAAAGTGCCCCTCTCGGCTTATACTCGAGTCACGGTCGGCGGTGGGGTCGGCGGGTGAGGGGGAGAGGGCGCTGAGGCATACTCACCTAGTCCCGGCGATCCTGACGCTCCCCCTGCCTGTCACACTGTCTTCGGTGCCGCAGCTCTCCCCCTGTTCAGCGGTCACGTGGGACCGCTCATTAGAGAAATGAATATGGACTCCACTCCCATAGGGGTGGAGCCGCATATTCATTTCTCTAATCAGTGGTGCCGGTGACCGCTGACAGAGGAAGAGCTGCGGCACCCGAAGACAGTGTGACAGGCAGGGGGAGCGTCAGGATCGCCGGGACTAGGTGAGTATTTTATATTTACCTGTCCACGTTCCACACGCCGAGCGCCGCTCTGTCTTCGCATCCTCTGGCTCTGACTGTTCAGGTCAGAGGGCGCGATGACGCATATACTGTGCGCGCCACCCTCTGCCTGATCAGTCAGTGCGGAGAGACGCCGGGATGGGACGCTGAGGAGCTGCAAGCAAGAGAGGTGAGTATGTGTTTTTTTTTTAATTGCAGCAGCAGCAGCAGCGTTATATATGGCACAGATTTATATGGTACATCTATGGGGCAACGGTGCAGAGCATTATATATGGCACAGATTTATATGGCACATCTATGGGGCAACGGTGCAGAGCATTATATATGGCACAGATTTATATGGCACATCTATGGGGCAACGGTGCAGAGCATTATATATGGCACAGATTTATATGGCACATCTATGGGGCAACAATGAACAGTGCAGAGCATATATGGCACTGCTTTATAAGGAGCATCTATGGGGCAATAATGAACAGTGCAGAGCATATATGGCACTGCTTTATAAGGAGCATCTATGGGGCCATAATGAACAGTGCAGAGCATATATGGCACTGCTTTATATGGAGCATCTATGGGGCCATAATGAACAGTGCAGAGCATTGTATATGGAGCATCTATGGGGCAATAATGAACGGTGCAGAGCATTCTATATGGCACAGCTTTATAAGGAGCATCTATGGGGCCATAATGAACGGTGCAGAGCATTGTATATGGGGCACAGCTTTATATGGAGCATCTATGGGGCCATAATGAACGGTGCAGAGCATTCTATATGGCACAGCTTTATAAGGAGCATCTATGGGGCCATAATGAAATGTATGGAGCATTCTATATGGCACAGCTATATATGGAGCATCTATGGGGCCATAATGAACGGTGCAGAGCATTATATGTGGCACAGCTTTATATGGAACCTCCTTTGGGGCAATAATGAACGGTATGGAGCATCTATTCTTGTTTTTTAAATTCATCGGTAGCTGCTGTATTTTCCACCCTAGGCTTATACTCGAGTCAATAAGTTTTCCCAGTTTTTTGTGGCAAAATTAGGGGGGTCGGCTTATACTCGGGTCGGCTTATACTCGAGTATATACGGTAGGTTTAGAAATAATAAATTAGATTACGAACCACATTGGAGACAGTGATACATATGAGTATTAACATCTGTGAACAGCAAAGGGGCAAACAATGATATTTAAATGGCAAGAAAAACATTTAGCTCTTTAGGCAGGAAAAATTCTGACATATACTACAGTTCAGTAGGCGACTCACTATTAGAGTTTTTGCCTTCCCTGGGTTTTAAACCAGTCAAAGAACAGCTACAATAAAAGAACATAAACGGTAATTCTGAAATAGTGATGTGGAGCTTGTTGGTGTTTTAGAAATATTTTGTAAACTTTGGCACTCAAAAAATTTGTTTTTTTAGAATGAATAAGACCAGAAAAATAACTCCAAAAGAATACAGATATAAAGGTTTTCAACGTTTAGGCCTATATTTTGGCCTTCCCCAGGAGATATCTGTGCGGTGGAGAATCACAGGAGTACGTACTGCTGTGTTCAAGTCGCCACAGCAGCACGTACTCCGGCGATTCTCCACCGCACAAGATATTTCCTGAGGAAGGTCGAAATATAGGCCAAAACGTTGAAAACATTTATATCTGTATTCTTTTGGAGTTATTTTCCTTGTGTTATTCATTATAATAAAAAAAAAAATTTTGAGTGCAGAAATTTACTAAAACTTTTTTATATATACTCTCTTTGACTTCTGAGCACCACATAATAACAGCGAGCGTCCCCTTGTTCTCTGCTATTGGTGTTTTAGAAATATTAGGAAATAAATCACTTAGATCGTACAGTGCGCATAGGCTGCCATTGTTCTTGGGAATTCGATTCCTGTTTATAAAGAATGATGTGCTTCCGAGAATAATGATATTTTGAAATCCAAAACAAAAAGATTATTTTATCCCACAAACGAGCATTTTACTCATTTGTCAGTTGATTGTCAGTCTGTTCAGACAGCACAATTTTCATGAAACGAGTATTTCTAGAAATACTCGTTCATGATAATTCTGTAGTGTAAATAAAGTAGTCACAAAACAATGATTCTTACCAGTAATTGGGCAATTAATTACTAAAAATTACATTATTCTAGAATAATCTTGTATATTAGTATTACCGTAAGTTATTTTGGAGCTTTGCCGCATCCTGTATAAACTAGCATGTGTTCCAAATCTGTTCTCCGGGGGCAGAATCAGTACAGGATTATATTATATTCTGAGTATTAATTTTGTGCTTGTTTTAATAAATATAAAATGATGAAAAATGAGATATTATTGATAATAGACGTATTCACAGATAAAGGGGTATGAAAGGTCATATTTGCTATAAATTGAAGCTAGTTTGCCGTCTTAAATTATAATATATTCTGAATAATATATGTCTGTATTATCCTTCACTGATCTAAATGATATCATGAAAACAGTAATAATAGCATTTACTATATGAGTTATATGAACTGCAATTTCCTCCACTTGGAAGTTAGCGAATAATGTAAATAAAGTTACAGAGAATCATTCTCTTTAGTAAGGGATTACTAGGAAACAATAAATCTCACATTTCCAGAATTTGTTTTTTATGTATAGCTGAAAATCCATTAAATATATTTTTAATTATGAAAAAACATTAAAACAGCAGGAACGTCGCTCGGAAGGGGGTATTACACTTTATTGCATGTCCAATATACCTTGCAAAGCAAGAATTCATCTTTACAGCAACATTCCACAACACCCATGGGAACCGGAGCGCACTGCAAAATGCAGCTCCACTGATTAAAGAAAGTAGACATTGTGAAGTTATATACAGTCCTGGGCATGAGGGTGTATCTCTTATCCAGAAACACTCTGCTAGTACTATATATATATAAATAGGTAGCGAAAAATCTAGAGGTCTCATCTCACTGATGTAAAAACTGAAAGAAAATAAAGAAAATGTAAACTCAGAATTTAAATCACTGATGCATATAGAAAAAAGAGGCCTCCACATTGAAATATATCTATTTATATAATTGCCTTGTAATATTTTCATTTCCTGTTCTGTCCAAATGTCACCGTTTCCCAGATTTCCAAGCGGAGGAAGTTCACCGAGCGCCATATTGGGACACCCAAGTGATGGGTGTCTCAATATGGAAACTGCTGCTGGTACCAACCTATTGCGTGGTACCACCAGCGGAACATCGTCACACCACACACACACACTCTATATGTCGTACACACCACACTCACAGACACACTTACACTCACACACTCTCACTAACGTTCACACTCACATACTCACACTCTCACACTCACACACTCTCACATTCACACTCACATACTCACAAACTCTCACACACACACTCATGCAGCCTCTTTTGCGGTACCACCAGTGGAACACCGTCACAAACACGCCGCCGGGATCACCCGAATGATTCACTGACTGCCGCCATCTTTGTACAGGAGGAGCGCATGCGCAGTTTTAATGTGACCGCCGCTATCTGTCTGCACAAAGATGGTGGCGGTCTGATTTACTGCGCCTGTATGAATTCCGCGCAGATGCAGTGAATCAGTTGGCTGATCCCGGCGGCAGATGCGTGACGTGTCTACAGGCAGAGGAAGCTGGTCACATTAAAGGGGTTTTTCCACAAACAAAAGTTCATTTTAAAAATTATCTGTGTCTGACCGTGTATGGTGCATACCACATCTCCTGGGAAGGGGAGGAAGCAAAAGATAATACTGACATTACAGCAGGGGATCACAGTGGATTCATTTTGTCAGGTAAAATATTTCACTGACTGTTTTTAAAAAATATTTTACCTCACAAAATGTATCCTCTGTGATCTCCTGTTAGGGGTCGAGTTCCCGCCTCTGCACAGGGAAAATCTCGAACCATCCCTGCTGCGATCTCCCATTCTTCTCCAGCCGCAGTGGTGCCTGCTCAGCGGAGACATCGGTCCCAGCATCTGGCTCAGGCTGATACTGTGCAGATGGTTACTGCTGCCTTTCCAGGCTCAGCCATTGTAGCCAGTACTGGTCAGCGGCGAGCAGACGTCTCTGGGACTAAGTCCTGCTTTTCCCCTTCTGAGCATGCCCAAGGTAAGACCTCTCATTGGAGGTCAGGGGTCACATGCTCAGGTACTGCAGCAGCTACCATTGGTCCTCTAGGAAGGTCCTGAAGTTGGGCAGGTACTGTAGCAGCTCCCATTGGTCCTCTAGGAAGGTCCTGAAGTTGCTGCAGCTATAAAAGGTTCGCATGGCCGCACGGCCATGAGCTAGTATCAACTAAAGTTATGTGCTCTGAGCCAGTGTGGTCTTATGCATGTGGATTGGTCTTATGCATGTGGATTCAGGGTTCGGCTGGAATAAGCCCTTAGAATACCGACACCTCCGGTGAGGAGTTTTGTGTGAGTGGATTCAGGGCCCGGCTGAAATAAGCCCCTAGAATACCGGCACCTCCGGTGAGGAGTGTTTGTGTGTAAGCTTTGCTGACTGCATGACCACTGTTGACTCTATTTGCTAGCTGTTCCCCTGTGAGGTTAACAGGGCACAATGTTCTCTTTTCTCAAGCGTCTCTGTGAAGCAATAGAGTTCGCTTATACCGTCATATAGTACCGCCATCTACTAGCAGCAGGTTTCTCTCCTGCACGGTGGACCCCAGGTTTGGAATGCACCTACTATTCAATATATATTTACTAGGTGCGTTCCACCAACCCTAACATCTCCTGCTGTAATGCATCAAGCACATGAATCACATGATGCAAATGTCATTAGATTATCACAGGATGCCATTAGGCAAAAACAGCGCCGCATGCCTGCCCCCATCATGATATTACCGACCTCCCGATGCGACATTGGGCCTCCATCTAGTATGTGTATACATATGAAATATATAATGTGTGTATATATATTGTGAGGCAGTGAGGGGATCATATACGAGTGTTGTTATGTGTCCCCCACAATGTGCATATAAGCATACTAAACCCACTGGAGAGCATTCTACTTACAGCCACAGCTGTGGTTACAATGCAAAATAAAAGAGAGTGTGGATTTGGTCAAATAGTGGATTTAAGAAAACCTGGGCTTTTATTTTTGGAGAGATCTGTAGGATGGTAGTGGAATGGATCTCGCCCCCCCACTCCTGGTCTTTGGAGTGGCCCATGTCCATGATTCCCATTTAAACTTTCAGTTAAGGTTTGGTTGAGGTAGTTTTGGTTTGCAAGCATCAGAGCAGGAGGCTCTGTGAGGGTCAGGACTGTGTGAGACTGAATACAGGTCAGAGCCAGAACAAGTAAGGCCATTGACACACCCACAAGAGATACGTGGGAGCAGTCACCCACTTCAGCGGATTTGATACAGACTGTTACAGACAGATTATGTTTGTAAATTACCAAAATAAAGGCGTTTAAGTTTAACCTGGGTCACTGCCTCATTACCGCACTGTCGTCAAAGCCGCTGCCTTACAATATATATGTATATAAGTATTTGATACAATGCCAATTTTGCAAGTTTTCCCACCTACAAAGAATGGAGAGGACTGTAATTTTTTTCATAGGTACACTTCAACTGTAAGAGACAGAAACTTAGAAAAAAATCCAGAAAATCACATTGTATGATTTTCTGGCACTTTGCCCGGCTCTTCCCACTTGCCCTGTAGCGGTGGCAAGTGGGGTTAATATTTGTGGGGTTGATGTCACTTTAATATTGTCAGGTGACATCAAGCCAACGGCTTAGTAATGGAGAGGTGTCAATAGGACACCTATCCATTACTAATCCTATACTTATATGTTAAATAAAGACACAGCCAGAATAAAGTCCTTTATTAGAAATAAAATAAAACACAGTTTTCCTTTTTTATTTAAAAATAATAAACACAGTTATACTCCCCAAACACCTATTCCACCGAAGACCTCATTCTCCTGTAATAAAACTAAAACAAACTAAAAACAATATCCCTCACCTCTAGGTCGTTCTGTTCCATGCCGTAATCCATGTCTGGGGGAAATACAGTTTTCAACCAGGATGGTGCCAAAATGTGACCGTCCAGGCTGAGAACCACTGGTGACTGAACTGCTGTGAGAGCAGCCTCAGTGACTGGCGACGGAGAGGTGAGAGATATTGTTGTGTTTTTTTTTTTAGTTTTATTAAAGGAGAACGAGGGCTTTGGTGGAATAGGCATTTGGTAAGTATAACTGTGTTTATTAATTTTAAATAAAAAAGGAAAACTATGTTTTGTTTTATTTCTAATAAATAACTTTATTCTGATATGTCTTTATTTACAATACAACTGTAGGATTAATAATGGATAGGTGTCTTACAGATGCCTCTCCATTAGTAAACCGTGAGCTTCATGTCACCTGACAATACAAAGGTGACATCAACCCCACTTGTCACCACTACAGGGCAAGTGGGAAGAGGCGGGCAAAGCGCCAGAATTGGCACATCTAATAGATGTGCCTTTTCTGGACAGGTGCGGGCTGCTATTTTTAGGCTGGTGCCAATATCCATGGCCCCATACCGGCCTGAGAATACCAGCCCCCAGCTTTCTGCTTTAGCAAGGCTGGTTGCCAAAAATGGAGAAAACCCATGCCGTTTTTTAAATTATTTATTTAAGTAATTAACAAATATGGTGTGGGGAACCCTCTATTCTTGATAACTAGCTTTGTTGAAGCTGACAGCTGAGGGTTGCAGCCCCCAGCTGTGAGTTTTGTCTGGCTAGTTAACAAAAATACAGGGGAACCCACATTGTTGTTTTTTACATTATTTATTTACAGCACAGGAGTGGCTGATTAATACTCCCATCTGCCGCTCCTGCTCTCGCTGTTATTAGCGGCAGCAGGTGTCGGATGATGGGAGCAGTTGTCCCATCAGCTGACACCAGTGACCAGAGGTAAACTTTATACCTCCAATCATGGCTAAGCGCTCATGCTGTCTTTTGACAGCATGGGAATCGTGGCCCTCTGACTGGTGGGGATGGTTTCACCACCGATCAGTAGCAGTGTTTGTCGTGCACATGACAGCGCAGTAAACACTGGATGTTTGGGCCCCCCATTCAAGTGAAAAGGGTTCGCCGGACCCGAACATCCAGGTGTCCGCCCATCTCTAGTCAGGAGGCTTCCTACCACCACATGAACAGAGAAAAAACTAACTGACTGGACATTTATTTCCCCGTCACACCCTTAAGGTGGAGATATGGTGAGTAAGCGTCCCGCACATCTCTTACCTACTCACCTAAAAACCTGCCCATAACATGGCCGCTTAACTCCTTCAGCCCATAGCATGCTGAAAATAAACTTATGTGTTTCTAGATCATGGAGCAAATCAATCTCTGTGACACATGTCTCTCCTCACATACAGTGCCAGTGACACTGTCATTATATATATATATATATATATATATATATATATATATATATATGTATATATACAGTACAGACCAAAAGTTTTGACACACCTCATTTACAGATTTTTCTGTATTTTCATGACTATGAAAATTGTACATTCACACTGAAGGCATCAAAACTATGAATTAACACATGTGGAATTATATACTTAACAAAAAAGTGTGAAACAACTGAAAATATGTCTTATATTCTAGGTTCTTCAAAGTAGCCACCTTTTGCTTTGATGACTGCTTTGCACACTCTTGGCATTCTCTTGTTGATCTTCAAGAGGTAGTCACCAGGAATGGTTTTCACTTCATAGGTGTGCCCTGTCAAGTTTAATAAGTGGGATTTCTTGCCTTATAAATGGTGTTGGGACCATCAGTTGTGTTGTGCAGAAGTCTGGTGGATAAACAGCTGATAGTCGTACTGAATAGACTGTTTGAATTTGTATTATGGCAAAAAAAAAGCAGCTAAGTAAAGAAAAACGAGTGGCGATCATTACTTTAAGAAATGAAGGTCAGTCAGTCCGAAAAATTGGGAAAACTTTGAAAGTGTTCCCAAGTGTAGTGGCAAAAACCATCAAGCACTACAAAGAGACTGGCTCACATGAGGACCGCCCCAGGAAAGGAAAACCAAGAGTCACCTCTGCTTTTTCTGAGGATAAGTTTATCCGAGTCACCAGCCTCAGAAATCGCAGGTTAACAGCAGTTCAGATTAGAGACCAGGTCAATGCCACAAAGAGTTCAAGCAGCAGACATCTCTACAACAACTGTTAAGAGGAGACTTTGTGCAGCAGGCCTTCATGGTAAAATAGCTGCTATGAAACCACTGCTAAGGACAGGCAACAAGCAGAAGAGACTTGTTTGGGCTAAAGAACACAAGGAATGGACATTAGACCAGTGGAAATCTGTGCTTTGGTCTGATGAGTCCAAATTTGAGATCTTTGGTTCCAACCACCGTGTCTTTGTGCGACACAGAAAATGTGAACGGATGGACTCTACATGCCTGTTTCCCACCGTGAAGCATGGAGGAGGTGTGATGGTGTGGGGGTGCTTTGCTTCAAAATTGAAGGCATACTGAACCAGCATGGCTACCACAGCATCTTGCAGCGGCATGCTATTTCATCCGGTTTGCGTTTAGTTGGACCGTTATTTATTTTTCAACAGGACAATGACCCCAAACACACCTCCAGGCTGTGTAAAGACTATTTGACCAAGAAGGAGAGTGATGGGGTGCTACGCCAGATGACCTGGCCTCCACAGTCACCAGACCTGAACCCAATTGAGATGGTTTGGGGTGAGCTGGACCGCAGAGTGAAGGCAAAAGGGTCAATAAGTGCTAAGCATTAGTGCTGCACAAGATGGCTCTTTTAGTTACAAAGCCTGGGGGGGGTGACAGGTTCCCTTTAAGGTCACTTCTGGACCTATTTCTCTGACAAGTAAATGGCTGTAGCTAGGTTTTCCTGAGTTGAGTGCATAGATGTAACAACTGTTAGGATTTATCTCATATACTGCATAAGGCCAAGACTACATGGCAATATGTGTCACACAAGATCAATTCTCTAAAAAAGTCATGCTACAAAAAGAATCGTGCAACTTGTCTGAGGTTTCCTGTCATGCGACTATTTTAGGGCTCTGATTTTGCAGATAAGTCTCACACAAGTCCCGTGTTGTGTGCAACTTGCCTTAAAGCCCATTGCAAGTGTGTTGTGTGCGACTTGCAACCAGCAACTGAATATACAACATATTTGGAAACAGTTGCAACTCAGTGTCTCTGTATGCTGCAGGTTGCAAAATGGCGGCATAGCAAGTCATTAAATCCAGTATTGCAATGCGGTGTGCAACACAAGCTGCCATGTAGTCTTAGCCTTACTTTTTAGGGACCCGCTCAATCAGAGGAATAGATATAGGGGTCTGGTGGTACTTTTGTTACAGGTTCTGGTTGCCAGGGGGTCACCAACAACCTTTTCTGCCTTAGGCTGGGTATTTAGGTAGAGGTCTAGGTTCACAAACTGAATAGTTGCCCCAAGTAAAGAAAACCTAACTATGACCATGAAATCAGTAATTTCATAGCAATGGTCAATCAACTCTGAATGGGTGAAATTTTGGTAGAAATTATATTAGCAAATTACTAAAAATGTATATATAGAAAATTTCACCTGTAGGTAGCAAGGCTTACTTAAAAAACAAGACTGAAGTCTCCATTATGACAGATTGTGAATAAATTCTACTTTCTGGAGAATCTACTGTAGGTCCTCTTACATATCATATAATAAGAGCATACTATAGCTGTATATTACTACAATATTTATATCCCGGTATGATGCGCCCAGTCATAGAGCCTCTCTTGTGATTTCTTCGATCGTCTACTTTATGTGCCGGGTAAGTGTGTATATATTCAGTCACGGCATGGCACTAGAAACTTCATTTTCTGTTTATAGAAATCCTCTCCACTAAAGGAAGCACTCAATCCCGGGAATGATTGATTTAATCCGCCGTCTTACAGAAAGCACACATGAAGTTTACTGGCTAAAAGCACATCAAACGGAAAAAGCAAGCCAAGCACTGACAGGTTAATCTTCAAAAACAACTAGTCCTGTTCCTGACATTATGAGCAACTTCATACGTGTGAAGGTATTAAAACTCCAGCTGGGGACCTGACGTGGGATCTGGGTCAAAGTAGATAATGCTGAATTACGTATCCCACTGCATCCCAAACAGCTTTGCTCCAGCAGGTGTAGAGTTTGAAAATGGGCAAATACATTATTGCCATAAAAATAGTAGGGAGGGGGTTGTTTAAAAAAAAAAGGGTTAGTAAAAAACCGGTAGAGAAAAAGTGAAATGTTGTCCTGTTCCAACATGGCATTGAATTTTGCCAAAATAATATGTGGTTAAACTTTAAGAACTGAAGTTCGGTAGTTATATTTGTTTTACTTATTGAGATATTGGCCTTTTTTGGTACTGTTCTGGCAGCCATTTTGATTGTAACTTTTTGATACGTTTCTTAGAAACCACTAGCTTCCTGAAATGTTAATGTTTTTTGAGTAAGTACGGTAATTAAAAATGACAAATTCTTTTCTCGTGACTTTCGAAAAATGGCCAAAACAATGCCAACAAAGGAATAAGTGATTAAATAAAACATATTTAATAATGCTTGGCTAATTCTGATTTTTTATTACATCAAAAATTGTAAAAGTCTCATTCGGTTTTTATAATTTGTTGGGAACATAATGTTGTGGCAATTAGTAATATATAAGTATTACAGGTGCTCCTCCTCCCTCTTGTTAATGCCGCCTACAATATAACCCCATGTAAAATAAAAACCAACCTATACTCACCTCTAAATCTGAAGCCAATCAAGCAATGTTGGCACTGGCTCTGCCGGGGATCATATGACATTGTCATATCACATGAGCCCTGCAGCTAGTCAGCGGCCACTTCACTCTCAATTCCTTCGGATGAAACCGACATCCGGTAAAAGTGAGAACTGCTGCCGCTCCCTGACTTTAAGGACCATGTCCAGGAGTTCAACATGTTGACTTGGCCTTCAAATTTTTGAGCTTTCAATTTGATAGAGCATGTGTTGGAAAAACAAGCCCAACACTGGAGGCCGCACCTTATGACTTAAAGGACTTAAAGGATCAGCTGATAACTTCTTGGTGCCAAATATCACAGGACATTTCCAAGGTCTTGGAAAGTCTATGCCAGAATGGGTTCGAGCTGTTTGATGAAATAAGGAAGACTTGTACACTATTAGAGCTGCTGGTCTTTATATTATAGCTAAGGTACAAATATCAATGTGCCGGTATTCTCTTTCCAAACTGAAGATCAACCCTACCCAACACAACTACTGCTACCATTCCCAGGGAAACTACTGTACCACCTCCACTCTACTCTACTAGAAAAGGTTAAAAAGTTTTAACAGCATCCAAATAAACAGAAGGATTTCCCCAGATAGAGTTGAAAGGTTAGAATTAGTGTTGAGCATTCCGATACCGCAAGTATCGGGTATCGGCCGATACTTGCGGTATCGGAATTCCGATACCGGGATTCCGATACTTGCCGCGTATCGGATACCGGAATCGCAAGTTCCAAGATTCAAAATGCAGAAATTCAGCCAATGATAATGATTCCAAGTGTGGGCACATCCTGTTTAGCATGGAGGGCATGAAACTACTGGCAAGGCTGTGATTGGCTGCTGAAATGATGTCATGCTGCAGTTTAAAAGTCGCTGGCGCCATTTTGCGATCACTCTGCTGTGAATTCAGTTAGTGACAGGACGCTGTTTGCTGACTGAGGGACAGTTTAGAGATAGCGATTTGCTTCTTTGTGCTTTCCAAAGGCTAATTTAGCAACCGCTGTGTTCACCTACTATTCACCTTGCTTTTGCCTTGTAGCGCTGTTTTCACAGCGATCTGCAAGGTCTGTGTGTGTGTGTGTGTGTGTGAGTGCAGCCCACTCTCTAGTCTGAGTGCAGCCACATAGGCCATCCATAGCTGGTTGTATTCAGTTCAGGGAGGGTGGTTCATTGCCTCATACTGTTCTTTTTTTCTTTTTTTTTTTTTCAAGTAGTGTAGTCTGCTGCTAATTTATTAAAAAAAATCCTATTAGTGTCTTTCCACCCGTCTCCAGCTAATTTGTGGAAAAACACTACATAGGATAAAGTAGAGGAGGGTTTTTGGGCCTTGCAGCGCCGTTTACGGCTGTCTGCACGGTCTCCGTGTGACTGCAGCTCGCCCTGTAGTCTGTGAGCAGCCATAGCCTGGTTGTCTCCAGCTCAGGGTTGTTCACTGCGTCATACCGCCAAATCAATTTTAATTTTTTTTCAAGTAGTGTAGTCTGCTGCTAATTTATTTAAAAAAATCCTATTAGTGTCTTTCCACCCGTCTCCAGCTAATTTGTGGAAAAACACTACATAGGATAAAGTAGAGGAGGGTTTTTGGGCCTTGCAGCGCCGTTTACGGCTGTCTGCACGGTCTCCGTGTGATTGCAGCTCGCCCTGTAGTCTGTGAGCAGCCATAGCCTGGTTGTCTCCAGCTCAGGGTTGTTCACTGCGTCATACCGCCAAATCAATTTTAATTTTTTTTCAAGTAGTGTAGTCTGCTGCTAATTTATTTTAAAAAATCCTATTAGTGTCTTTCCACCCGTCTCCAGCTAATTTGTGGAAAAACACTACATAGGATAAAGTAGAGGAGGGTTTTTGGGCCTTGCAGCGCCGTTTACGGCTGTCTGCACGGTCTCCGTGTGATTGCAGCTCGCCCTGTAGTCTGTGAGCAGCCATAGCCTGGTTGTCTCCAGCTCAGGGTTGTTCACTGCGTCATACCGCCAAATCAATTTTCTTTTTTTTCAAGTAGTGTAGGTTGCTGCTAATTTATTAAAAAAAATCCTATTAGTGTCTTTCCACCCGTCTCCAGCTAACTTGTGGAAAAACACTACATAGGATAACGTAGAGGAGGGTTTTTGGGCCTTGCAGCGCCGTTTACGTCTGTCTGCACGGTCTCCGTGTGACTGCAGCTCTATCTGTTGTCAGTTCAGCCCCAAAAAAATAAATAAATAATAAAGTTCACCAAACACACCAGTTACACCACTTTACATTTGTGTAGGCCACATTAGCTCATATTAAAGTCTAGTCCACACTTTAGAAAATTAGTGTTTCTTATACCTGTTAGGAGGAGTTGCTCAGGAATAAGCACACAAATCCGTTAGTACTTTTCTGCTTATCTTTATCAGTCAACCAAGATGAAGAAGGCAGTGAGTAAGGCACGTGGGCGTGGGCGTGGGCGCGGAGCAGGGAGGGGACGTGGGGATTCTGTGCCTGCTGCGGGCACCGGTGACTCATCAGCACCCACTTTCACCAGGCAACAGTCGTTCATGCGCAGCTTTGTGTCAGAGCGCCGTACACCGCTGCTGCGTCAAGAACAAATTGAAGCTGTTGTCAGATGGATGGCAGCTAATGCATCAACTTCCATTAGTGCCACATCCTCTCAGACACAGAGCACTGGAGAGCAGCCATCTGTCTCTTCACCACCTTCCAAATTGCCCAGGCAGACAGAGAGCCCAGGACAGGAGCCGTCTCTACTTCTGTTCTCTGAATCTCTTGGCTTGGAAACAGGGGGCCAGCCAAGCAGCATTGGAGAAATGGAAGAAGAGGCAGGGTGCAGTGATGCCCAACAGCTTTTTCTGTCTTCCTCTGAAGAGGCGGGTGGGCCAGTGGCTCCGGTCACCACATCGCAGGCCGCATCAGCTGATGATGACACTCAGGTGCCACTTACTGGTGCGTGCTCTGCTGCTGAGACTACCCAGGAGGAGCAGTTGGGGGCAGAGGGTAGTGTAGATGATGAGGTCCTCGACCCATCTTGGCGTGAGGGACAGGAAGGTGGTGGGAGCAGCTCTGAGGAAGAGATTCCCCGTACGGCCCAAAGAGGGAGAGGGAGGGGGAAGACTGCGGATCCTGCAGCCTCCGCTTTGGCACCCGTTAGGAGCATGTCTCTTCCAAAAGCCAAAAAGGGCGCTCCCAAGACTTGCAGTGCCTGGTCCTTTTTTGACACAGTTGCAAATGACATTTGCTATGTCAGATGCAAGGTGTGTCATCAAAAAGTCAAAAGAGGGAAAAATGTCAGCAACCTCAATACCTCCAACATGTGGAAACATGTGCGCAACAGGCACCCGGCGGAGTTAGAAAAACACACTGAAGAGGTAGGCCAACCAACAGCGGCAGCTACCACCTCTTCAGCTCGTGTTGCCTCTTCCTCTAGCTCACACGCAGCTGGTTCGGCTTCCTCCTAGGATCGCCGTGGAAGAACCTCTGGCCCTGTTGTCCAGAGACCCGCTGTAATTCCACCCGCAGCACCACTTTCCCAGTCATCCACACACTCCCAGCCCAGTCTACAGCCATCGGTAGTACAGGCATGGGAGAAAAGGCGGCCTTTCTCGTCAAACCACCCACGAGCACAGGCTCTGACTGCAGGCATTGCCAAACTTCTGTCACTGGAAATGCTGTCATTCAGGCTGGTGGAGACTGACAGCTTCCGTGACTTGATGTCATTGGTAGTGTTGAGCATTCCGATACTGCAAGTATCGGGTATCGGCCGATACTTGCTGTATCGGAATTTCCGATACCGAGATCCGATACTTTTGTGGTATCGGGTATCGGGTATCGCAACAACATTAATGTAATAATGTGTAAAAAAGAGAATTAAAATAAAAAATATCGCTATACTCACCTGTCCGACGCAGCCGGGACCTCAGCGAGGGAACCGGCAGCGTTGTTTGTTTAAATTTCGCGCTTTTACTTGGTTACGTGAAGTCCCGGCTTGTGATTGGTCAGGGCGGCCATGTTGCCGGGACGCGGACCAATCACAGCAAGCCGTGACGAAATTACGTCACGGCTTGCTGTGATTGGTCCGCGTCCCGGCAACATGGCCGCCATTAACCAATCACAAGCCGTGACGTCACGGGAGGCTGGACATGCGCGTATTTTGAAAAGCGCGCGTGTCCAGCCTCCAGTGACGTTCCGGCAACATGGCCGCCATTAACCAATCACAAGCCGGGACGTCACGGGAGGCTGGACATGCGCGTATTTTGAAAAGCGCGCGTGTCCAGCCTCCAGTGACGTCCCGGCAACATGGCCGCCATTAACCAATCACAAGCCGGGACGTCACGGGAGGCTGGACATGCGCGTATTTTGAAAAGCGCGCGTGTCCAGCCTCCAGTGACGTCCCGGCAACATGGCCGCCATTAACCAATCACAAGCCGGGACGTCACTGGAGGCTGGACACGCGCGCTTTTTAAAATACGCGCGTGTCCAGCCTCCCGTGACGTCACGGCTTGTGATTGGTTAATGGCGGCCATGTTGCCGGGACGCGGACCAATCACAGCAAGCCGTGACGTAATTTCGTCACGGCTTGCTGTGATTGGTCCGCGTCCCGGCAACATGGCGCCGTGACCAATCATAAGCCGGGACGTCACTGGAGGCTGGACACGCGCGCTTTTCAAAATACGCGCATGTCCAGCCTCCCGTGACGTCACGGCTTGTGATTGGTTAATGGCGGCCATGTTGCCGGGACGCGGACCAATCACAGCA
Organism: Ranitomeya variabilis; assembly: GCF_051348905.1. Lineage (NCBI taxonomy): Eukaryota > Metazoa > Chordata > Amphibia > Anura > Dendrobatidae > Ranitomeya > Ranitomeya variabilis. The sequence continues at coordinate 70,688,260 of NC_135233.1, forward strand.
AGCCGTGACGTAATTTCGTCACGGCTTGCTGTGATTGGTTCACGTCCCGGCAACATGGCCGCCCTGACCAATCACAAGCCGGGACCTCACGTAACCAAGTAAAAGCGCGAATTTTAAACAAACAACGCTGCCGGTTCCCTCGCTGAGGTCACGGCTGCGTCGGACAGGTGAGTATAGCAATATTTTTTATTTTAATTCTTTCTTTTACACATTAATATGGTTCCCAGGGCCTGAAGGAGAGTTTCCTCTCCTTCAGACCCTGGGAACCATCAGGAATACCGTCCGATACTTGAGTCCCATTGACTTGTATTGGTATCGGGTATCGGTATCGGATTGGATCCGATACTTTGCCGGTATCGGCCGATACTTTCCGATACCGATACTTTCAAGTATCGGACGGTATCGCTCAACACTAGTCATTGGCAGTCCCACAGTACAATGTGCCCAGCCGCTTTTACTTCAGCAGGCAAGCCGTCCCTGCCCTGCACAAGCATGTGGAGGGACACATAAAACACGCGCTACTGAACGCCGTCAGTAGCAAGGTCCACCTCACCACCGATGCGTGGACCAGTCAACATGGACAGGGGCGATACCTTTCCCTCACTGCCCATTGGGTTAATGTCGTTGAGCCGGGTACAGACCGTGCGAGTGGTGCAGGACGTGTCCTGCCCACTCCAAGGATTGCAGGAATCCATTCTGTACGCATTGACTCCTCCTCTTACACCAGTTCCTCAGAATCATCGCTGCAGGAGCCGTCACAGTCCACCTCCACATGGACCCGTGATGAACGTGTACCTGTTACGACCGACATGAGCACAGCCGTGGCCAAACGTCAACAGGCCGTGTTGAAATTAATTTTTTTGGGGAATCGTAGCCACACAGCGCAGGAGCTCTGGAATTCCATCAAGCAGGAGAGCGATGTGTGGTTTGTGCCAGCGAATCTCCAGCCAGGCATGGTAGTGTGTGATAATGGCCGAAATCTGGTGGCAGCTCTGGGCCTCGGCAACCTCACTCACATCCCATGTCTGGCACATGTGCTCAATTTGGTCGTGCAGAGCTTTTTGAGGGACTATCCGGATCTTGATGCACTGCTGCACAAGGTCCGCCTAGAGTGTGCTCACTTGCGGCGTTCCAGCACGGCAAAAGCGCGCATTGCGGCTGTGCAGCGCCGACACCACCTGCCGGAACATAGCATCATATGTGACCTACCTACCAGGTGGAATTCCACGTTACATATGTTGGAGCGGTTGTGTGAGCAGCAGCAAGCTGTAATGGAGTACCAGCTGCTTCAGGCGCAAAAAAGTCGCAGTCAGCGCCGTACAGACTTCACAACCACAGAGTGGGCCACTATGAATGACGTCTGCCAGGTTTTGCGTCCCTTTGATTATTCCACGCGGATGGCGAGTGCAGATGATGCACTAGTCAGCATGACTGTCCCCCTTATCTGCCTGCTTGAAAAATCACTGCAAGCGCTAAGGGATGATGTTGTGGAAGAGGTGGAGGATGAGGATTCACCATTTCCATCATCTTCTGGACAGTCAGCGCCACGTGGTTCCTCACAAACGCGTAGGCAGGGGACAGTTTGTGAGGAGGATGAGGAGGAGTCAATGGAGGAGGAAGACGTCCGTCCAGAGGAGCGAGTTACCGAATTGTCCAGTACTCAGTGTGTACAGCGAGGGTGGGGTGATGACGAGCGGGCAGAGATCACGCCTCCAGCAGGGGACAGCGTTTCTTGGGCAGTTGGCAGTCTGCAGCACATGGTGGATTACATGCTGCAGTGCCTGAGAAACGACCGCCGCATCGCCCACATTCTCAACATGTCTGATTATTGGGTGTTCACCCTCCTCGATCCTCGCTACCGGGACAACGTAGAAAGCCTCATCACACCGTTGAACCGGGAGCGAAAAATGCGGGAGTACCAAGACACACTGGTCAATTCCATCATCTTCTCCATTCCAACTGAGAGAAGTTCTGCTAGTGCATTCCAAAGCAGCTCAGTGCGTCCAGGCAGTGGTGGAGGCTCTGCACAAAGAGGGAGCAGAAGCAGTGCCTCTGCCCAAGGCAAGACCAGTATGGCCCAACTGTGGCACAGTTTTCTGTGCCCCCCACAAAAGTCTACACCATCACAGACGGCTCCAGTCAGCAGGAGGCAACGGTTCCGTCAGATGGTGACAGACTACATGTCTTGCCCTCTTGCTGTACTCCCAGACGGCTCTTCCCCTTTCAAGTTTTGGGTCTCAAAGCTGGATACATGGCCAGAGCTAAGCCAGTATGCATTGGAGGTGCTGTCTTGCCCTGCGGCCAGTGTATTATCGGAACGTGTCTTTAGTGCTGCAGGTGGTGTACTAACTGACCGTCGCATGCGACTATCCTCCGATAACGTTGACCGGCTTACTTTCCTGAAAATGAACAAGGCCTGGATCTCGCAGGAATTTGCCACTCCTCCTCCTGATTAAATAATTAGGTCACTGTATACGTTATCCAGGTCTCCTGTTGTGTTCATCTTTCTACCACCTGAACTTAAATTCCTGGGCTCCAACACCGCCAGTTGAGGCTCAGAAGTGCCGTCTGCACAGTCAAAACATACGACCCAGTGTTATTGGGTTTCAGTAACGTCAGCTGATCCCCAGCTGTGTAGCCGGCAATGTGTCATGCGACCGCCACGCTGACACAACAACTGAAATGTAAGGGAATCTGTCCCCCCCCCCCAAGGCGTTTGTTACTGAAAGAGCCACCTTGTGCAGCAGTAATGCTGCACAAGGAAAAGGTAGCTATTTTTGTTTAGCACCTTGCACACGCAGAACTTAACACTTATAAAATGTGTCCACTGATACCGTAACACCGTCCCGGAGGTGGGACTTTCCTTCGTAATGTGACGCAGCACAGCCGTCATTCCTACCCCCCCGGCGCCGCGCACCCGCTCCTCAGCGTTGTTTGATTCCGTCCCGGAGCCTGCGCTGTTATGTTATCCCGTGGCCAGGCACACTTAGCGCTGCCCGTCTTCTGGCATCATTTGGTGTCAGGATGGCTGCGCCTGTGCGGCCGCGCTGGCCGAGAGCCCGCCTCGCAGTGTCTTCTGATTTAATCCCACTGGGGGCCTGGGATCCATGGACATGCGCAGTGCATATCTGAACCTCCACCTCTCACTCATCTCCCTATGGCTTCTTCAGACTGTTCGGTGTCAGCTGGTCCCTAATAGCATGCCACGGCCGTGACACCGCACAGTCTTAAGAAGCCGTAGGGAGGGGAGTGAGAGGCGAGGATATGCACTGCGCATGTCCATGGATCCCAGGCCCCCAGTGGGATTAAATCAGAAGACACTGCGAGGCGGGCTCTCGGCCAGCGCGGCCGCACAGGCGCAGCCATCCTGACACCAAATGATGCCAGAAGACGGGCAGCGCTAAGTGTGCCTGGCCACGGGATAACATAACAGCGCAGGCTCCGGGACGGAATCAAACAACGCTGAGGAGCCAGTGCGCGTCGCCGGGGGGGGTAGGAATGACGGCTGTGCTGCGTCACATTACGAAGGAAAGTCCCACCTCCAGGACGGTTTTACGGTTGCAGGGGACACATTTTATAAGTGTTTAGTTCTGTGTTTGCAAGGAGCATGATGAAAAGAGCCACCTTTTCCTTTTGCATCTTTTGTGCTGCACAAGCTGGCTCTTTCAGCTACAAACGCCTTGGGGGGGGGTTAAAGGTTCCCTTTCGACTTTCTCAGGCTTCGGCCTACATTGTGTTCCTCTGCTTTTCCACCTGCCCCTGGGCTCCAACACCGCCAGTTGCCGTCCAGAAGTGCTGTACGCACAGTCAACAGTCGCTCCTCTGTTATTGGGGTTCAGTAACGTCAGCTGTTCCCCAGCTGTGTGTGTGGCAATCCCTCCTACCTCCTCCTACCTCCTCCTCCTCCACCTGTCCCTGGGCTCCAACACCGCCAGTTGCCGTCCAGAAGTGCTGTACGCACAGTCAACAGTCCCTCCTCTGTTATTGGGGTTCAGTAACGTCAGCTGTTCCCCTGCTGTGTGTGTGGCAATCCCTCCTACCTCCTCCAACCTCCTCCACCTGTCCCTGGGCTCCAACACCGCCAGTTGCCGTCCAGAAGTGCTGTACGCACAGTCAACAGTCCCTCCTCTGTTATTGGGGTTCAGTAACGTCAGCTGTTCCCCTGCTGTGTGTGTGGCAATCCCTCCTACCTCCTCCAACCTCCTCCTCCTCCTCCACCTGTCCCTGGGCTCCAACACCGCCAGTTGCCGCCCAGAAGTGCTGTACGCACAGTCAACAGTCCCTCCTCTGTTATTGGGGTTCAGTAACGTCAGCTGTTCCCCTGCTGTGTGTGTGGCAATCCCTCCTACCTCCTCCAACCTCCTCCTCCTCCTCCACCTGTCCCTGGGCTCCAACACCGCCAGTTGCCGTCCAGAAGTGCTGTACGCACAGTCAACAGTCCCTCCTCTGTTATTGGGGTTCAGTAACGTCAGCTGTTCCCCTGCTGTGTGTGTGGCAATCCCTCCTACCTCCTCCAACCTCCTCCTCCTCCTCCACCTGTCCCTGGGCTCCAACACCGCCAGTTGCCATCCAGAAGTGCTGTACGCACAGTCAACAGTCCCTCCTCTGTTATTGGGGTTCAGTAACGTCAGCTGTTCCCCTGCTGTGTGTGTGGCAATCCCTCCTACCTCCTCCAACCTCCTCCTCCTCCTCCACCTGTCCCTGGGCTCCAACACCGCCAGTTGCCGTCCAGAAGTGCTGTACGCACAGTCAACAGTCCCTCCTCTGTTATTGGGGTTCAGTAACGTCAGCTGTTCCCCTGCTGTGTGTGTGGCAATCCCTCCTACCTCCTCCAACCTCCTCCTCCTCCTCCACCTGTCCCTGGGCTCCAACACCGCCAGTTGCCGTCCAGAAGTGCTGTACGCACAGTCAACAGTCCCTCCTCTGTTATTGGGGTTCAGTAACGTCAGCTGTTCCCCTGCTGTGTGTGTGGCAATCCCTCCTACCTCCTCGAACCTCCTCCTCCTCCTCCACCTGTCCCTGGGCTCCAACACCGCCAGTTGCCGTCCAGAAGTGCTGTACGCACAGTCAACAGTCCCTCCTCTGTTATTGGGGTTCAGTAATGTCAGCTGTTCCCCTGCTGTGTGTGTGGCAATCCCTCCTACCTCCTCCAACCTCCTCCTCCTCCTCCACCTGTCCCTGGGCTCCAACACCGCCAGTTGCCGTCCAGAAGTGCTGTACGCACAGTCAACAGTCCCTCCTCTGTTATTGGGGTTCAGTAACGTCAGCTGTTCCCCTGCTGTGTGTGTGGCAATCCCTCCTACCTCCTCCTACCTCCTCCTCCACCTGTCCCTGGGCTCCAACACCGCCAGTTGCCGTCCAGAAGTGCTGTACGCACAGTCAACAGTCCCTCCTCTGTTATTGGGGTTCAGTAACGTCAGCTGTTCCCCTGCTGTGTGTGTGGCAATCCCTCCTACCTCCTCCAACCTCCTCCTCCTCCTCCACCTGTCCCTGGGCTCCAACACCGCCAGTTGCCGTCCAGAAGTGCTGTACGCACAGTCAACAGTCCCTCCTCTGTTATTGGGGTTCAGTAACGTCAGCTGTTCCCCTGCTGTGTGTGTGGCAATCCCTCCTACCTCCTCCAACCTCCTCCTCCTCCTCCACCTGTCCCTGGGCTCCAACACCGCCAGTTGCCGTCCAGAAGTGCTGTACGCACAGTCAACAGTCCCTCCTCTGTTATTGGGGTTCAGTAACGTCAGCTGTTCCCCTGCTGTGTGTGTGGCAATCCCTCCTACCTCCTCCTCCTCCTCCACCTGTCCCTGGGCTCCAACACCGCCAGTTGCCGTCCAGAAGTGCTGTACGCACAGTCAACAGTCCCTCCTCTGTTATTGGGGTTCAGTAACGTCAGCTGTTCCCCTGCTGTGTGTGTGGCAATCCCTCCTACCTCCTCCTACCTCCTCCTCCTCCTCCACCTGTCCCTGGGCTCCAACACCGCCAGTTGCCGTCAAAGAAGTGCTGTACGCACAGAGCCAAACACCTCGCAAATGTGTTAGTGGGGTTCAGCACCGCCAGCTGTTCCCCTGCTGTGTATACGGCAACGTGTACTGCGACCGCCACGCAGGCACAACAAGTTAAATTTAAGGGAACCTGTCCCCCCCCCCAGGCGTTTGTTACTGAAGGAGCCACCTTGTGCAGCAGTAATGATGCAAAGGGAAAAAGTGCCTCTTTTCGTGGTGCTCCTTGCAGATGCTGAACCTAACACTTATGAAATGTGTCCCCTCACAGCGTTCAACCGTCCGGTAGGTGGAACTTTCCTTTGTCATGTGACGCAGCACAGCCGTCATTTTTACCCCCTTGGCGCCGTGCGCCGCCTCCTCAGCGTTGTTTGAATCTGTCCCGGAGCCTGCGCTGTTAGGTTACCCCTTGGCCATGCACACATTTCGCACTGCCTGTCTTCTGACATCATTTGCTGTCAGGCTGGCTGCGCCTGTGTGTGTGCGCTGTCCGAGATTCAGCCTCGCAGTGTCGTGTAATGTAATCCCACCGCGGGCCTGGGATCCGTGGCCATGCGCAGTGCATATCCTCGCCTCTCACTCCCCTCCCTACGGCTTCTAAAGACTGTTCGGTGTCAGCTGATCCCTAATAGCATGCCACGGCCGTGACACCGCACAGTCTGAAGAAGCCGTAGGGAGGGGAGTGAGAGGTGAGGATATGCACTGCGCATGGCCACGGATCCCAGGCCCGCGGTGGGATTACATTACACGACACCGCGAGGCTGAATCTCGGACAGCGCACCCACACAGGCGCAGCCAGCCTGACAGCAAATGATGTCAGAAGACGGGCAGCGCGAAATGTGTGCATGGCCAAGGGGTAACCTAACAGCGCAGGCTCCGGGACAGATTCAAACAACGCTGAGGAGGCGGCGCACGGCGCCAAGGGGGTAAAAATGACGGCTGTGCTGCGTCACATGACAAAGGAAAGTTCCACCTACCGGACGGTTGAACGCTGTGAGGGGACACATTTCATAAGTGTTAGGTTCAGCATCTGCAAGGACCATAATTAAAAGAGCTAAGTTTACCTTTTCCAGCATTAGTGGTGTACACGATGGCTCTTCCAGCTACAAACGCCTGGGGGGGGGGGTTAAAGGTTTCCTTTCAACTTGCTCCAGTGCAGGCTTCGGCCTACACTCCGCTCCCCCTGCTCCTCCTGCTGACCCTGGGCTCTAACACCGCCAGTTGGGGCCCAGATGTGCTAGCTGCACAGAGAAAAACACCAGCCAATGTGTCAGTGGGGTTCAGCACCGCCAGCTGTTCCCCTGCTGTGCAGCCGGCATCGTGTCCTGCAAAAGCCACGCAGACACAAGAACTGAAATTGAAGGGAACCTGTCCCCCCTCCCCCAGGCGTTTGTACGTTTTAAAGGCCACCTTGTACAGCGGTAATGCTGCATGTGTGCAAGGTGGCTCATAAACGTATTCTCCTCGCACATGTGGAACTGAAAACACGTCTAAAATGTGTCCTCTGTGTGACCATTTAACCGTCCCGGTGGTGTGACTTTCCTTTGTAATGACACGCTGCAACCCCCTTGGTAGCGCTGCCCGTCTTCTGGCATCATTGTTTGGCTGGCTGCGCCTCTGCGGCCGCCCTGACCCACACAACGCCCCTCGTTGTCTTATTTATTGGGACTGCGAGGGTGTGATTGACGGGCATGATCAGTGCATCAGTTCGCCTGTCCCTCATCTCCTTCCGCCTTCTGCGGACTGTGCGGCTTCATGGCCGTGGCATGCGATAAGGGATCAGATGACGCCGCACAGTCTGAAGCGGGTGTAAGGACCCGAGTGTGAGAGGCGAACATATGTGCTGCGCCAGGCCCTGAATCCCAGCCCCGCAGTGTTTTAACAATGTTAAGACACTGCGGGGCTGGGATTCATGGTCATCGCGAACCGCACCGGCCGACATTAAATGATGCCAGAACATGGGCAGCGCTAACAGCGCTAGGCCAGGGGATCACACGACAGCGCAGACTCCTGTACAGCAAATAACAACGCTCAGGAGGCTGCACCCAGCACCAAGGTGGGATTCTTGACATCTGTGCTGCGTCTCATTACAAAGGGAACTCGCGCCTCCAACACAGTTTGACTGTTTAAAGGGCTAAATGTTATACGTGTTTCATTCAGCGTGTGCAAGGAGCGAAATTAAAAGAGCAACCTTTGACTTGTGCAGCACTACTGCTGCATAAGCTGTGGCTCTTCTACTTTGTAACCCCTGAGGGGGGGTTAAAGGTTACCTTTGAAATTGGTTCAATTAGGCTTCGGCCTACACTCTGCTCCCCCTGCAGAGCCCTGGGCTCCAACACCGCCAGTTGGGGCCCGGTACTGCTAGCTGCACAGAGAAAAACACCAGCCAATGTGTCAGTGGGGTTCAGCACCGCCAGCTGTTCCCCTGCTGTGCAGCCGGCAACGTGTCCTGCAACTGCCACGCAGGCACAACAGACCCAAAAGCTGCCGCCAGTGCAGGCTTCGGCCTACACTCTGCTCCATCTCCTCCTCCTGCTGACCCCGGGCTCCAACACCGCCAGTTGGGGCCCGGTACTGCTAGCTGCACAGAGAAAAACACCAGCCAATGTGTCAGTGGGGTTCAGCACCGCCAGCTGTTCCCCTGCTGTGCAGCCGGCATCGTGTCCTGCAAAAGCCACGCAGACACTTGCTCTTGTACCTTCTGCTCCCCATCCTGGTTCCAGTACCGTCAGCTGGTTCCGGGCAGAGCCTTTGGCTTAGGTGCCTCCCTCTGGGTATCCGAGTTCCACCAACGTCAGGTGGTCCTTGGTAGTGCTTTCAGGCACGGGTACCTCCTGCTTAGTAACCGGGTTCCAGTAACGTCAGCTGGTCCTCGGTAGTTCCATTGGCTCTTGGACCTTCGGCTACCCATCCGGGTTCCAGCACCGTCAGCTGGTTCTCGGCAGTGTCTTTTGCTCTTGTACCTTCTGCTCCCCATCCTGGTTCCAGTACCGTCAGCTGGTTCCGGGCAGAGCCTTTGGCTTAGGTGCCTCCCTCTGGGTATCCGAGTTCCACCAACGTCAGGTGGTCCTTGGTAGTGCTTTCAGGCACGGGTACCTCCTGCTTAGTAACCGGGTTCCAGTAACGTCAGCTGGTCCTCGGTAGTTCCATTGGCTCTTGGACCTTCGGGTAGCCATCCGAGTTCCAGTTCCATCAGCTGGTTCTCGGCATTTTCTCAGCCTTCTTGTACCTTCTGCTACATTTCCAAGTTCAAGAGACTAAACACGATGACCCAGAAGACCACCCCTAAGATGACGACGACACCAGAGACGACAACCACCGTGATGACGACGACCCTGGAGACGATGACCCCGAAGACCACCCCGATGACGACGACCCCGGAGATGACGACCCTGAAGACCACCCCGATGACGACGACCCCGGAGACGACGACCCTGGAGACGACGACGACCTGGAAGACCGAGAAGCAGAAGAACAAGAGGCTGCAGAACAAAGAGCAGAAGAACATTAAGCATAACACTAAATATCAGAGCAAAAAATATTATCTAAATTATAAGCAGAAGAAGACTAAGCAGTGTATGGGGGTGAGTCCGTTCCTCCTCGTGGTGCCCCTGGATAAAGCCTGATGCTGCAGGCCAAACTGAACGCGGACAAATGTAACTCTTTTGTGACAGGCAGAACGGAAGGTGTAATCTTCAAACTTTTATAGATAACAACTACGGGAATGCCTGTCACAAATAAGAATATGATGAAGAAGTAGAATATGATGAAGATAATAGTAAAATAAAAAGAATATGAACAATGTAACCAAAAAAATAATAGGTAGAAGATGAAGAAGAAGATGAATAAGGTGAAGAAGTTGATGTCAAAGAAGCTGATGATGAGGATAATGAAGAAGAAAGTGTGGGAGAAGTAAAAAAGAAGGTGAAGGGCGTGGAAGTAGTGAAACATCAATATCTGACAAAATAAAAATAAAAATTAACATAGTCAAAATCTTTCTACCGCCGAACGTCATAAAAAAAACCCAAAATCCTGCTATTCTATTACATTGGGCTAAACCTCTGTGCCTTTAATGTCTCCGCCACGTCCCCCAATACATCCTACATTATTCTTAGTTGTTTTCCTTCATGTAGAATGAACCTACAAGTTTATAAAGGGTTTATTTTAATTCCGATATTTTCGTCCCATTGACTTGCATTGGGATCGGGTATCGGTATCGGATTGGATCCGATATTTTGACGGTATCGGCCGATACTTTCCGATACCGATACTTTCCGATATCGGAAAGTATCGCTCAACACTAGTTAGAATATGTAAGATAAAATACTGAAGACTTCTTTTTTACTACTTAAGCGACTAAAACTTGCCTAAGGGACAAACAACTTTTTGCAGCACAGGGAAACAAGTGTTGCAATTAGATCAAGAAGTTAAGTGAAAGGAGACAACAAGCTCAAACTTGTAGAGAATAAAAGAAGAGCCTGTTCAGGTTTTATAAGCCATTTAATACATGTTTTACCCAGAGAACAAATGTTTCCTTTCAAAGAAAGTAATTCACTCTTTTTTTTCCATAGTTAACTTCCAGCTGTTTGGAAACTGATCTGCATCACGCTGTTTCTCTATATATCTATTTATTACATTTCTCCAGTCATATCAGCATGAAATTAGGGGGCCCGTTTCTCACTGGTATTTTAACTGCAGTGTAACATAAGCTCTAAATGAGCCCAAAACTGGATGTGTGACACCTTTCGAAAAGTTGAATCATTAAATTAAATTTCCATGAACGTCCTTTCCAGGCAGACAGTAATAGAAAAGTACAGATGCAATGATAACATCTCAGTGAGGCAGAGGAGCCTTGCATGAGCCCATATGGCTTTATAATATGTGGGCCGCCATATAATGCTTCCATACTGCTTCTCTTTACCGAGCTAAAATGCTTTGGGCAAATATATCAGGACAAAGAAAGCACTCAAATTTTTGTAATTTGCCTTATTTCTTGATATATAGATTACATGCCCAACATTCTGAAAATCATGACCATTGGCCTGGAACTGCACCCCTCCTTTATACTCTAGCACCCAACAGAACAAAAATCAGCACTCGGACTAGGTGGTCACTCAATCATAACACTAGATTTTCTCAGAGTTCCAGGGGAATTCACAATTTATTAGGTAGTTCTCCAGACCTTCATCAGGTACCGATGAAGTTGCAAGGGTGTAAGGTGAGTAAAAGTGCATAAATTAAGGTTTATGCACACATATTCCTACACGCCTTCCACCCTTTAGTATGTAATTAGAGGCACATAGTAGTACAGGCACATAGTAGTACAGGACCAGAACTTTGCCTGTGGATGCTATATTATGACTCTGTAAAGCTCAGAGTTTAAGGCCGTGTACATGAGACCAATTCAGGTCTGTGGTTTCTGAACTTTCAGGACCAAACACAGTTTAGCCGGTTATAGTATGTGGCTATAAGATTTTTTTTTAATTGCTTAACATATCCATGTGATTTTTAATATATACCGGTATATTTCCTATTTTTCACTTGTCTACAAAGACTTATGTCTGAGCCCCTTCTCCTTCAAGCCCGATCTACATATACAAACACACTTACATTCATATTCTTTGTTAGGAACACACACAGAAGATATACATATATTAACCCATTACTTGCCAAATTAAAATTTTTACAAGTACGGATTTTTCAGATAAGGACGTCCCAATATTCAATTAAAAATGACAATGACATGATTTCCTATTTTGAAAACATTCATTTTACAAACACAACACAAAAAATTGGACCTAATTATAAAAATTATAAAATCTTAGTTGCTAGAAGCTAAAGATTAGGCGTCCCAAAAAAAGGACATTGGTAGATAATGGGTTAACACATTACATGTCCATTTACACATTATGCATGCATATACATAGCACAAACATACAAAGGCAAATAAAGAATGCACACATTCACAATTAACATTTTTTGATGCACTTATTTAGACAACCAGAAGATTTTTTTATTCATTTATAGCTTTATCAGCCGTAACTTTTTTAAATTTTTTATCACTTCACTACATCTTTGCAACATAAGTTGCAATTTTTTTAACCTCTTTCATCCAAGGCTAATTTTTATTTTTGCACTTTCATTTTTTCTTTCTCCTCTTCCAAGAGCCATATCTGTTTTTATTTTACCATCAACATAGCCATAAAAGATCTTGCTATTGCAGGATAAGTTGTAGTTTTTAATAACAATATTATTTTTAACACAAGATTTGCTAGAAAGCAGAAAAAAATGTATTAGTGCTGTGAAATGGGGAAAAAAATTAATTCTTCCATTTTTTTTGTTGTTTTGTTTTTACGATGTTCATTGCGCAGTAAACAAGATCTGGCAAAATTATTCTTCAGGTCAGTATGTTTATTGTGTTATGAAACAAATAGCTTTTTTTATTTAAGTAATGAAAAAAAAAATTGAAGAAGAAATCGTGTCACCTTTTTTTTAACCCCTTAACCCCCAAGGGTGGATTGCATGTTAATGACCGGGCCAATTTTTACAATTCCAACCACTGTCCCTTCATGAGGTTATAACTCTGGAACGCTTGCATGGATCACGGTGATTCTGACAATGTTTTCTTGTGACATATTGTACTTCATGTTAGTGGTAAAATTTCCTCAACATAACTTCCGTTTATTTGCGAAAAAAATGGAAATTTGGTGAAAATTTTTAACATTTTGCAATTTTCCAGCTTTGAATTTTCATTCCCTTAAATCACAGCAATATGTCACACAAAATATTTAATAAGTAACATTTCCCACATATCTACCTTACATCAGCACAATTTTGCAACCAACATTTTTTTTTGTTAGGGAGTTATAAGGGTTAAAAGTTGACTGGCAATTTCTCATTTTTATAACACCATTTTTTTCTAGGGACCACATCACATTTGAAGTCACTTTGAGGGATCTACATGATAGAAAATACCCAACTGTGAAACTATTCTAAAAACTACACCCGTCAAGGTGCTCAAAACCACATTCAAGAAGTTTATTAACCCTTCAGGTGTTTCACAGGAATTTTTGGAATGTTTTAAAAAAAATGAACAGTGCCGTTTGACTTTCCAATGCAAAATTGGCTGGTATTGAGATAGGACACCATGTCGCGTTTGGAGAGCCTCTAATGTGCCTAAACAGTGGAAACCCCCCACAAGTGACACCATTATGGAAAGTAGACCCCCTAAGGAACTTATCTAGATGTGTGGTGAGCACTTCGACCCACCAAGTGCTTCACCGAAATATATAATGTAGAGCCGTAAAAATAAAAATCATATTTTTTCACAAAAATAATTTTTTGCCCCCAATTTTTTTATCTTCCCAAGGGTAACAGAAGAAATTGGAGGCCAAACATTGTTGTTCAATTTGTCCTGAGTACGCTGATACCCCATATGTGGGGGTAAACTACTGTTTGGGCGCATGGCAGAGCTCGGAAGGGAAGGAGCGCCGTTTGACTTTTCAAAGCAAAATTGACTGGAATTGAGATAGGACGCCATGTCACGTTTGGAGAGTCCCTGATGTGCTTAAACAGTGGAAACCCCCCACAATTGACACCATTTTGGAAAGTAGACCGACCCCCTAAGGAACTTATCTAGATGTGTGGTGAGCACTTTGACCCACGAAGTGCTTCACAGAAGTTTATAATGTAGAGCCGTAAAAAAAAATCATCTTTTTTCACAAAAATGATTTTTTCGCCCCCAAGTTTTTATTTTCCCAAGGGTAACAGGAGAAATTGGACACCAAAATTTGTTGTGCATTTTGTCCTGAGTATGCTCATACCCCATATGTGTCGGTAAAGCATTGTTTGGGGGCATGGCAGCGCTCGGAAGGGAAGGAGCGCCGTTTGACTTTTCAATTCAAAATTGACTGGAATTGAGATAGGACGCCATGTCACGTTTGGAGAGTCCCTGATGTGCTTAAACAGTGGAAACCCCCCACAAGTGACACCATTTTGGAAAGTAGACCCCCTAAGGAAGTTATCTAGATGTGTTGTGAGAACTTTGAACCCCTAAGTGTTTCACTAGAGTTTATAACGCAGAGCCGTGAAAATAAAAAATCCTTTTTTTCCACAAAAATTATTTTTTAGCCCTCAAATTTTTATTTTCCCAAGGGTAACAGGAAAAATTGGACCCCAAAAGTCATTGCACAATTTGTTCTGAGTGCGCTGATACCCCATATGTGGGGGGACCACCGTTTGGGCGCATGGCAGAGCTCGGAAGGGAAGGAGCGCCGTTTGGAATGCAGACTTAGATGGAATGGTCTGCGGGCATTACGTTGCACTTGCAGAGCCACTGATGTGCCTAAACAGTAGAAACCTGTTATGATCCGGTGACCTTGGAGCCGCATGAGAGACTTTCTCAGGAGTAGGTGGTACCTGTACTGACCGCAAACCCTAAACTGTCACCGCAACTAGAAGTAGCCGTGGGGTGTACCTAACACGTCCTAGACACCTCGACACAGCCGGAGGACTAAATACCCCTATAGATGGAAATGGGAATTCTATCTTGCCTCAGAGCAGAACCCCAAAGGATAGGCAGCCCCCCACAAATAATGACTGTGAGTATAAGAGGAAAGACACACGCAGGCAGAAAAACAGAATTTAGCAAAAGAGGCACTTCTAGCTAAATAGAAAAGGATAGGACAGAATTCTAAGCGGTCAGTATTAAAATCCTAAAAATATCCACAGCAGAAAATACAAATATTCTACATCTAACTAAAGACATAGAAAGTATATCTGCATCTCCTGAGAATCCAGCATGACTGAAAAATCCAAACAAAGTCTAAGCTGGACAAAAACACAATGAATTGCACTGAATTGCAAAGCACACAGCATGTGTGCACAGAGACAAAAAACCAGACACTTATCTTAGTTGAATTGGCAGCAGGGCATAAGAAACCAGAGAGAGATGCAATCCCTCCAAGAACAATGGACAACTGGCCAGGAATAATGGATCCTGCACACCTAAATACCTAGTAGAGCTGCAATCAGCAGAAACACCTGCCCTGGATTACAACCCCAAGACAACTGCACTACCACTAACAACCACCGGAGGGAGCCCAAGAGCAGAATTCACAACAGAAACCCCCCACACGTGACCCCATATTGGAAACTAGATCCCCCAAGGAACTTATCTAGATGTGTGGTGAGAACTTTGAACCCCCAAGTGTTTCACTAAAGCTTATAACGCAGTCGTGAAAATAAAAAAAACAATTTTTCCACAAAAATTATTTTTTAGTCCCCAGTTTTGTATTTTCCTAAGGGTAACAGAGAAATTGGGCCACAAAAGTTGTTATCCAATTTGTCCTGAGTATGCTGATACCCCATATGTGGGGGGAACCACCATTTGGGCACATGGCAGAGCTTGGAAGGGAAGGAGCACCGTTTGGAATGCAGACTTAGATGGAATGGTCTGCGGTCGTCACGTTGCGTTTGCAGAGCCCCTGATGTACCAAAACCGTAGAAACCCCCCACCATTGACCCATATTGGAAACTAGACCCCCCAAGGAACTTATCTAGATGTGTTGTGAGAACTTTGAACCCCCAAGTGTTTCACTAAAGTTTATAACGCAGAGCCGTGAAAATAAAAAATCATTTTTTTAGCCCCAAAATTTTTATTTTTCCAAGGGTAACAAGAGAAATTGGACCCCAAAAGTTGTTGTCCAACTTATCCTGAGTACGCTAATACCCCATATGTTGGGATAAACCCCTGTTTGGGCGCACGGGAGAGCTTGGAAGGGAAGGAGCACTGCTTTACTTTTTCAATGCAGAATTGGCTGGAATTGAGATCGGCCGCCATGTCGCGTTTGGAGAGCCCCTGATGTACCTAAACAGTGGAAACTCCCCAATTCGAACTACAACCCTAACCTGAACACACCCCTAACCATAACCCTAACCACACCCCTAACCCCAAGCACACCCCTAACCCCAACAGACACCTAACCCTAATCCCAACCCTAACCACACCCTTAACTCCAACATACCCCTAACCCTAATCTCAACCATAATCCCAACAGTAAATGTAATCCAAACCCTAACCCTAACTTTAGCCCCAACCCTGTTAGGGGTCAAGTTCCTGCCTCTGCACAGGGGGAATCTCGATCCATCTCCGCTGCGGTCTCCCATTCTTCTCCTGCCGCAGTGGAGCCTGCTCAGCGGAGGCATCGGTCCCAGCGTCATGCTCAGTCTGACACTGTGCAAAGGGTTACTGTTGTCCTTCCAGCTTCTGCCATTGTGGCCAGTACTGGTCAGCAGCGAGCAGACGTCTTTGGGACTAAGTCCTACTTTTCCTCTTCTGAGCATGCCCAGGGTAAGATCTCTCATTGGAGATCAAGGGTCACATGCTCAGGTACTGCAGCAAATCCTATTGGTCCTCTAGGAAGGTCCTGAAGGTGTTCAACGTCTGTGGCAGTCTCTCATTGGTCCTTCTAGGAAGGTCCTGTACTTGCTGCAGCTATAAGAGGTGCGCATGACCGCACGGCCATGCGCTAGTGTCAATTTATGTACGAGCTCAGCGCCAGTGTGGTCATGTTTGTTTGTGTATTCAGGGACCCGGCTGAAATAAGCCCCTAGAATGCTGGCACCTCCGGCGAGGAGTTTGGTGTGTGTGTATTCAGGGATCTGGCTGAAATAAGCCCCTAGAATGCTGGCACCTCCGGCGAGGAGCTGCGTGTTTGCATTTGACTGCATGACCACCATCTGCTCTACTAAGTAGCTGTGTTCCTCTGTGAGCCAAACAGGGCACAGCGTTATCCTTGCTAACAGACTCTGTGAAGTAACAGAGTCTGTTTATATTACTAAATTGTACCGCCATATCTAGCTGCAGGTGCTTTCCTGCACGGTGGATCCCGGGTTGCGAACGCACCAACTTATTCTAATAAATATATATATTCGGTGCGTTCCGCCAACCCTAACAAACCCTAACTTTAGCCCCAACCCAAACTTTCGCCCCAACCCTAACCCTAATTTTCGCCCCAACCCTAACCCTAACTTTAGCCCCAACCCTAACCCTAACTTTAGCCCTAACCCTAACTGTAGCCCCAACCCTAAACCTAGCCCTAATGGGAAAATGGAAATAAATACATTTTTTTATTTTATTATTTTTCCCTAACTAAGGTGGTGATGAAGGGGGGTTTGATTTACTATTTATAGTGGGTTTTTATAGCGGGTTTTTGTTTGCCAGCTGTCACACACTAAAAGACGCTTTTTATTGTAAAAAATAGTTTTTGCATCACCACATTTTGAGAGCTATAATTTTTCCATATTTTGGCCGACAGAATCATGTGAGGTCTTGTTTTTTGCGGAACGAGTTGACATTTTTATTGGTACCATTTATGGGCACATGACATTTTTTGATCGCTTTTTATTACGATTTTTGGGAGGCAGAATGAACAAAAAACAGCAATTCATGAATTTCTTTTTGATGGGCGTTTATACCGTTCCGCGTGTGGTAAAATTGATAAGGCAGCTTTATTCTTTGGGTCAGTATGATTACAGCGATACCTCATTTATATTTTTTTTATGTTTTGCCGCTTTTATACAATAAAAACTATTTTATCTAAAAAAAATATTATTTTTGCATTGCTTTATTCTGAGGGCTATAACTTTTTTATTTTTTTGCTGATGACGCTGTATGGCTCGTTTTTTGCGAGACAAGATGATGTTTTCAGCAGTATCATGTTTATTTATATTTGTCTTTTTGATCGCGTGTTATTCCACTTTTTGTTCGGCAGTATGATGATAAAGCATTGTTTTTTGCCTTGTTTTTTATTTATTTTTTTGACTGTGTTCACTGAAGGGGTTATCTAGTGGGACAGTTTTATAGGTCGTTTCGTTACGGACGCGGCGATACTAAATATGTGTACTATCATTGTTTTTTTATTTACATAAAGATTAGATATGTATTTTTTGGGAAAAATATTATTTTTTATTTCTTTATTTAGGAATTTTAAAAAAAATATTTTTACACATGTTCATTTTATTTTTTTTACTTTTTTATATTGTCCCAGGGTGGGACATCACTATATAGTGTCAGATCGCTGCTCTGACACTTTGCAGAGCACTGTGTCAGATCAGCGATCTGACAGGCAGTGCAGGAGACTTGTCAGCGCCTGCTCTCAGCAGGCACTGACAAGCCACCTCCCTGCAGGACCCAGAAGGACCCGCGGCCATCTTGGATCCAGGGACCTACAGGGAGGAGACAGGAGGAGACCCTCGGGAACAACACGATCACATTGTATTGTTCTGATTGTTTGATCGCAGTGTTCTGGTGGTTAAGTGCCGGGAGCAGTCCGTGACCACCCCTGGCACATAGTGCCCGATGTCAGCTGTGATAATCAGCTGACACCAGGCCGCGATCGGCCGTTCTCCCCCCGTGAGAGCAGCTGATCGCGTATGACGTACTATCCAGTCCATGGGAATTAAGTCCCAGGTCACATGGACGGGATAGTACGTCCAATGGCAGAAAGGGGTTAAACCTTTCATCAATGGAGCTATTTTTTTTCATAGCAAGTTGAAGTTTTTATTGATAGTATTCTTGGTTACATAAGACTTTACACTTGATTTTTTTTACTGCAATTTTTGGGGGAAGTGTGGCATCTATTTTGCTCTCAGCTTTTTGTCTGATACAAGGAAGGTGAGTTTTTTAGATTTGTTCACGTGTTGTTGTTGCTGTGTGGCGGCCATTGTTGCTGTGGTGTTGTGGCTGTGGGTTGGTGTGGTGTGGACCCATGGTGGCTTTACATTGCAACATGAGTGTTGTGTGGCACCTGGGTTGCTCACCCTGCTTGTGCGGTGTTGCTGTAGCAGAGGTTGCTACACAGCGTTATGTGTTATATAGGTGATACCAAATATGCTTATTTTTTATTTCTTTATTTTTAAAGTAGAAAAAGCAGATGGTTTAAATTTTAATGTTTTTTTTTTAAACAAAAAAATACTTCTCAACATTGAAATTACAACACCAAAAAGGAAACGTAGGGGAATTATAGATTTCACAGGATGGATGGATATGTTAATAAATATGCAAATGATGAAAAAAAGGAAACTACATTTTTAAAATATCTAAATTTTTTCAGTATCCAGCATGATCACCATACACAGAAATCCCTGCACTTTCACGCCTTGGTATGCTATCAATGAGATTATTAATGGTTGTCTGAGGGATGTTCTGCCATGCAGAATGTAGTTGGGCATGGAAATCGATAAAATCTACTGACAGCACCCTTTGCAATTGTCAACCAATGACCAATGACAAGTCCGAAGGTGCTTCAAGCCATGGTAGCGCATTTCAGCCACACAGGCTGCTCACAGTAGTACGAGCAATATGGCTCCTGGTTCACTTTGAAGAAATGGGCTTACCATAGCATGACCAAATCAATGTCACATCAAATCAATGTAAGATCAAGCAGTTAGTGTACCTTGGAATGAAGGCTAGAAGGGGACCCTCTACAGTACATTATACCATCGCACACCAAATCCCGGCAATAGGATGAGTGTGACATTCCCTTGTTTCCCTCATGGTTTCCAGACAAATTTGCAAGTACAATTGTGTCCAAGACAAACGTTTGACTCATTGCTAAAGAGTATAGACCTCCATTCCAGCTTCCAATTCCAGCTTGCTGTGCTCCATGATAGCCTTTAAAAGTACTGGCATGAGGTCAATGGATTGCCTATAGCTGGATATTAGGCTTGTAGCCCAGTGTTATGCAAATGTCTTCTAATGGTTTGTGTAAACACTGTTTTACACTTTAAGCTTAGCATGTGATGTCTAAATTTCACTTGCAGTACAATATTCAGCATGCAGTACTGTAATTCTTATCATTAGATAAGAAGAATGGAGCATAGTGATCCATCAGTATGCGCTTCATTCTTATAATCAGATGATCTGTCCATGCAGAGCTTCGCCTCTGTGCACCTCTCACTGCCATTCTAGTTTGTCGTTGTCCTCCCAACCACTAGGACACACAACATTGAACAGTTCTGACATGCCGCCTTACACGCTTTTCAATCTCCCGGAATGATAAACCAAGGCTTCTCAGTTCAGGGATTCTGCCCCTCTCAGTTTATGACAAGTAGAAATAACTTACACATCAACAAACAGGAGACATCACACAATCATCCAGAAGAAAAAAGTGCTCCAGCATAAGATAAAAATGTTTTCAGCCTTTACACTGACGAGCAATAGGGTAACAATGTTTTGAACATTTGATGTCAGACTCCATATCGCACCATCCACTACTGCTTCGAACTTGAGACTACCATCATTGCATAGACAATAATCTTGACTATGTCATAAATAAATTTGACTCACAACCATTTTTGCATATAATTAGTTATGCAGATTCTTGTCAACATTGTAACTGTTTTGCTCCTACAAATCTAAACTTTAATTTTTATTATTTTGTTAGTATTTTGTAAATCAGCCTTTGGCTTTCAATACTGCCTGAATCCTTTTGGGTATGCTCTCGATCAGATTCAAGGACATCTCGACCGAAATCTGATCCCAGATATATCCTCTACACATTCCTACAGTTTGCGCATACTGGTCGACTCACTTGCTTATGTATACAGCTTGTTCTTCAACTCTACCAACAAGTGTTCAATTGGGTTGAGGTCTGGGAACTGTGGGGACCAATCAAGCACTGCTACTTCATTGCCATTGAACCATTTCTTAGCCAATCTCGACATATGCTTTGGGTCGTTGTCTTGCTGGAACACTGTTTCATTCCTTTTATACCCATAGTACTCGAGTATACGAAGCAACTCGTCTTGTAGGATATTCACATATAGCTCAGCATTCAGACCATCATCAATCCTGGTCAAGTATATAATGCCTTAGCTGTGAAACAACCTCACATCATGAGGATTCTGCCACAGAACTTGACAGTTCCTTCAATTTCTTGATCCCTTTTTACCTTCAGATCCATTTGAACCCATCAATTCTAGTCCAAATCACCCATTTCCAATGTTCTACTGTCCTCTTTTCATACTTTTTTTGCAAAGTCGAGCAGATGATATTGAAGTCAAGGCTTCTTCACCTTTTTTGGGTAATGTGCGTCACTCAGCGCTTGCATGCACTTCTATGATCTCACTATTATAATGTATGCAAGCTACCTTCACTGCTGTCTTTGTTGCACCAGAACTGATAGAGCTTGTGATGACTCCAATATTTTGCCTGGACGTCCACTTCTTGGCTTTTGAATGGATGGACAGACTTCATTTCATATTCTTCCAACTGTCATGGCACTGACATGATGTAGTTTGGCAAATTTTGTGGCTGAGAGACTGCTATCGATGAGCTGGAGGATGCTGGTTCTCTTTTCTTGGGAAATCTTCTTCATGGCTGAGCCTCGAATCGAACCAGTGACATTTCGCATGGGATTCAACCAAATAACACACTGAACTATTAGAGAATGTGCGAATAGATTGTAATTTGCAGTCCACCGGAAGAAAAAACATTTTCTACCACCAAGAACAAAACAGTAACAATACAGTGACATGACAAGACTCTACATAACCAAAATGAGCAGGACAAAATTATTGGCACCTTTCCAATATCGTGAGTAAACAACTTCATTTCAAGCATGTGATGCTCATTCAAACTCACCTGTGGTAAATAACGGGTGTGGGCAATATGAAAATCACGCCTGAAACCAGATAAAAAGGGAAGAATTGTTAAAGTTCATGCAATGATAAAAAACACATGTTTAAAATAAAAAAAACAGATGTTGACCATATGGTTATATCAGTTTAGTGTAATAGTATACAGTTGTGGCCAAAAGTATTGACACCCTGCAATTCTGTCAGATAATACTCGATTCTTCCTGAAAATGATTGCAAACACAAATTCTTTGGTATTATTATCTTCATTTAATTTGTCTTAAATGAAAAAACACAAAAAGAATTGTCTTAAAGCCAA
Source organism: Ranitomeya variabilis (assembly GCF_051348905.1). Lineage (NCBI taxonomy): Eukaryota > Metazoa > Chordata > Amphibia > Anura > Dendrobatidae > Ranitomeya > Ranitomeya variabilis. The sequence continues at coordinate 70,710,211 of NC_135233.1, forward strand.
ATTGGATATAATTCCACACCAAACATAAAAAAGGGGGTGGACAAAAGTATTGGCACTGTTCGAAAAATCATGTGATGCTTCTCTAATTTGTGTAATTAACAGCACCTGTAACTTACCTGTGGCACCTAACAGGTGTTGGCAATAACTAAATCACACTTGCAGCCAGTTGACATGAATTAAAGTTGACTCAACCTCTGTCCTGTGTCCTTGTGTGTACCACATTGAGCATGGAGAAAAGAAAGAAGACCAAAGAACTGTCTGAGGACTTGAGAAACCAAATTGTGAGGAAGCATGAGCAATCTCAAGGCTACAAGTCCATCTCCAAAGACCTGAATGTTACTGTGTCTACCGTGCGTAGTGTCATCAAGACGTTTAAAGCCCATGGCACTGTGGCTAACCTCCCTAGATGTGGAAGGAAAAGAAAAATTGACAAGAGATTTCAACGCAAGATTGTGCGGATGTTGGATAAAGAACCTCGACTAACATCCAAACAAGTTCAAGCTGCCCTGCAGTCCGAGGGTACAACAGTGTCAACCCGTACTATCCGTCGGCGTCTGAATGAAAAGGGACTGTATGGTAGGAGACCGAGGAAGACCCCACTTCTTACCCCTAGACATAAAGAAGCCAGGCTGGAGTTTGCCAAAACTTACCTGAAAAATCCTAACACGTTTTGGAAGAATGTTCTCTGGTCAGATGAGACAAAAGTAGAGCTTTTGGGGCAAAGGCATCAACATAGAGTTTACAGGAGGAAAGAAAAGAACACGGTCCCTACAGTCAAACATGGCAGAGGTTCCCTGATGTTTTGGGGTTGCTTTGCTGCCTCTGGCACTGGACTGCTTGACCGTGTGCATGGCATTATGAAGTCTGAAGACTACCAACACATTTTGCAGCATTATGTAGGGCCCAGTGTGAGAAAGCTGGGTCTCCCTCAGAGGTCATGGGTCTTCCAGCAGAACAAGGACCCAAAACACACTTCAAAAAGCACTAGAAAATGGTTTGAGAGAAAGCACTGGAGACTTCTAAGGTGGCCAGCAATGAGTCCAGACCTGAATCCCATAGAACACCTGTGGAGAGATCTAAAAATGGCAGTTTGGAGAAGGCACCCTTCAAATATCAGGGACCTGGAGCAGTTTGCCAAAGAAGAATGGTCTAAAATTCCAGCAGAGCATTGTAAGAAACTCATTGATGGTTACCGGAAGCGGTTGGTCGCAGTTATTTTGGCTAAAGATTGTGCAACCAAGTATAAGGCTGTGGGTGCCAATACTTTTGTCTGGACCATTTTTGGAGTTTTGTGTGAAATGATCAATGTTTTGCTTTATGCTTCATTCTCTTTTGTGTTTTTTCATTTAAGACAAATTAAATGAAGATAATAATACCAAAGAATTTGTGATTGCCATCATTTTCAGGAAGAAACTGAGTATTATCTGACAGAATTGCAGGGGTGTCAATACTTTTGGCCACAACTGTAGCTCTTTGAATATATTGTTAAATACAAGGATCAGTATCATAATGCCAATTGGTGACAGATTAATGACAGAAAATGCAGCATTCTACCACACTGACGGGTGTGGTAAGAGGTAAACGGGGAGAGAAGAGATAAAAATCGGTCCAAACAAGTTGGACAGGAATTAATGGGTTAAAAGTCCCAATTTTTAGCAATAAAAGAACTGGAAGTGCTAATGCTGCATGCACCGCGAGATCTCACTTAATCATCCCACAAAACTTAATCAGATTTTTGAGGTTTCTTTGTGCTAAAAAAATTGCTTTGAATCTGGTTTTTATGCAACCGGATTGGAGCTATGCAGGTGTTTGAAACTCGATCATTTGCAGATCAAATTTCTGAATCAAATGATTCAGATTTTTTATTCACCCTCTACATCTCGCTTTCTCGTCTGGACTATTGAAAATCTCTACTAATCGGTCTCCCTCTTACTAAACCCTGGCCTCTCCAATCCATCCTGAATCCAGCAGCCAGGATCATATTCCTTTCCAAACGTTACACTAATGCCTCTACCCTGTGTTAGCCATTGCACAGGTTGCCCATCCATTGCAGAGCACAATATAAATTTAATACTCCCACCCACAAAGCGCTCCTCAGTTCAGCACCGCCCTACATCTCCTCTCTTGTCTCATTTCACCACCCTACGTTCTGCTAGTGACCTGAAACTAACATCCTCAATAATCTGAACCTCTCACTCCTGTCTCAAAAGTGTCTGACATGGTGCACCAATACTTTGGAATGCATTACCCAGGACAATTCGATTAAATCCCAATATGCACAGTTTTAAGCGTGGCCTAAAAACACACTTCTATAGACTGGCCTATCACCTCACCTCACTTACAGTATATAACTATCCCAGTTTTGCCATTCACAATTTTCTTCAAAATCAAGACACTCGTAGCATCTGTTCACACACCCCCAATAAAATTAATAGCCCTCTATGTCTGTATTTGCAGACATTCTGGCTGGCGACTGGGTCATGCAGCGTGATGTGAACATCCTATTATTATATTGACGGTGGGACCATACAATACAAGCACTTTTTACCATTCACCTTTTGTGCCTCCCCTATTTCCTCATAGATTGTAAGCCTTCAAGCAGCACGCCCCTCACTCCTTTTCAAATCTCATAGAAAGCCAAAAGACAGCCCCCCCCCCCCCCCCCGAGGAAGCCCACATGAAACGCGCATTGGGGCTGTCAGCATCTGACCCTGTGTGGAGACCATGGGTAAGAACCCCTACTGTAAGGATTTGGTGGTGTATACTGTTCAGTCATGAGTACTCCATACTTGTGCCCTGGACTATCCAGTTTATTTGTTACTAATATTGAGTATATGACTGATTATCTACTCTTGTACTTTTTAATTGTTGTAAATTAAACGCAGTATGTGAGCACTGGATGAACAGTTAAGAATAACAGAAGCACTAGCACTTTATTCATAATGCTGATATTTCCATGGGTCCACTATCCACCATATTTATATAAACCTTATTTTTTAGGGTCTGGGTGCTATTTTCACTATTTTTCCACACTATTCAGCTTTTGTCATTGATTGTATCTGTATATATACACTGGTGTTTTTAATTATGTGATTAATAAAATCTGTTATGTTTTATATTGGACAATTAGTCTCTCTTGTCCTTTTTTGGTATCCTATGAGATATTTGGGAGTGTCCTGTAAATTTGACCCTTGGTGCCATTTGGTACCCTTTCTTTTGATAATATTATGTATTCGGTTCAATGGATCTTATTTTCCTTTTGGTATCTGTTGAGTTATGTTTATTCAGTAATGACTTTATTGTCTGTACAAGTCCCCCCTAAAATGTAAAGTACTGCAGAATATGTTGGCGCTATAGAAATAAAAAAAATATTTTTATAATTGACACCTGCTATTTCCTCAATTAGCCTAACCTAACAGCTTGTCTTTCTGGGTGTTGTACTTTCAATGTTGAGGAGTCTATTTAAAAAAAAACAAGACTTTTTTTGTCTTTTATCGTATGTATTAATCCTGTTAAGGGACTTCTATGCTGCGACCACTTGTTTGAACGCTTGTTCTACATAATGCAATACAACTATATTTAACTATGGTATATAGACCAAATCCCATTCTCCTATGAATATATTCACACACTGGGCACCACAACAGGACAAAGATGGCAGCCAAGGAGGTCTTTCAATGCCCCGTAATACTATGATAACACTATGATAACCCATCAACAACCTGAGATCGCGTCATCCTTTAAATGCAACTGTCAGTGATTGGACCAAGATCTAGTCGCAGAAGTTACAGGCAAATGCTGGATATATCCTCTATACATGTGAATCCAACATAGGACATACTATTTCAAGAAGGGGATTAGTGCCATTTTGGAAAATGCATGTAAGGTTTAAATTTGGTTGAAGTTTTTGATTGGTTTAAAACAATCTCACCATTTTTTATGCCATTTACTAATCATCACAAATATATTCACTGTATGTATTCACTTAACATAATTACAAGGATACCAAACATGTCTGAGTTATTTACTGGTTTATAATATTTAACTTTAAAAAATGTATTAAGTGTATTAATTGTAATTAGTTTTCATTACTTATATAGCAATTTTCACGGAAAGAAAATGACTGACTTTCATTGTGCTCCTACTATATACACTGCTCAAAAAAATAAAGGGAACACTTAAACAACAGAATATAACTCCAAGTAAATCAAACTTCTGTGAAATCAAACTGTCCACTTAGGAAACAACACTGACAATCAATTTCATATGCTGTTGTGCAAATGGAATATACAAGAGATGGAAATTATTGGCAATTATCAAGACACTCAATAAAGGAGTGGTTCTGCAGGTGGGGACCACTGTTGTGAATTCCGCTCTTGGGCTCCCTCCGGTGGTTATAAGTAGCATTTTTGTGAATTCTGCTCTTGGGCTCCCTCCTGTGGTTTTGAGTGGTATGGCTGCTTCTTGGATTTAGCATCAGCAGCTGTTCTCACTGATCGTCTTTCTGGCTCGGCTATATTAGTCTGGCCTTATCCCTAATTCAATGCCAGTTGTCAATTGTTGAGCTTGGAGTCATGGCTCTCTGAGGATTTCCCTGCCACTCTGACCATTTCAGCAAAGCTAAGTCCTTGCTTGTCTTTTTGCAGTTCACTTGTTGTGGACTTTGTTGTTTGGCATTTTCTATGTTTTGCTCATTTGTCCAGCTTATCAGTATGGATCTATTTAGCTAAGCTGGAAGCTCTGGGCTGCAGAGTTTGCCCTCCACACCTTTAGTCAGGTGTGGAGATTTTTGCATTTCTCTGCGGTGGACTTTTTCTAGTTTTTATTACTGACCGCACAGTTTTCTGTTCTGTACTAATTCTGTCTAGCTAGTAGTGGCCTCCTTTGCTAAATCTTGTTTCATACTACGTATGTCATTTCCTTCTCCTCTCACAGTCATTATTTGTGGGGGGCTGTCCTATCCTTTGGGGATTTTCTCTGAGGCAAGATAGCTTTCCTGTTTCTACCTTTAGGGGTAGCTAGTTCTCCGGCTGTGACGAGGTGTCCAGGGAGTGACAGGAACATCCCACGGCTACTGCTAGTGTCTGTGTTAAGACTAGGAACTGCGGTCGGTATAGTTACCACCTGCTCAGAGCTAGTCGCATGTCACTCCTTAATCACCAGACCATAACAGTACAACTGGCCAAAAATGAGCTGAATGCATCTCAAAAGAAGGAAAAGAAAAAGAGTTCTGAGCCATTTTTTTTTCTTTAGTCTGTTTTGTCTTTTTCCTTCCTCTTAATCTCTGGGTGATTCAGGATTTGGATGCGGGCATGGATGTTCAGGGGTTGTTTTCTCGTGTGGATCAGCTTGCTGTAAGAGTACAGAGTATTCAAGATTATGTTGTTCAGACTCCGGCCTTAGAGCCTAGAATTCCTACTCCGGATTTGTTTTACGGGGATAGTACTAAGTTTTTGAACTTTAAAAATAACTGCAAATTGTTTTTTGCTTTGAAACCCCGTTCCTCTGGTGACCCCATTCAGCAAGTAAAAATAGTTATTTCTCTGCTGCGTGGTGACCCTCAGGACTGGGCATTCTCCCTTGAGTCAGGGGATCCGGCATTGCTTAATGTAGATGCATTTTTTCAATCGCTCGGATTATTGTATGACGAACCTAACTCTGTAGAGCATGCTGAGAAAACACTGTTGGCCCTGTGTCAGGGTCAGGAAGCGGCAGAATTATACTGCCAGAAATTTAGAAAATGGTCTGTGCTCACTAAATGGAATGAGGATGCTCTGGCAGCAATTTTCAGAAAGGGTCTTTCTGAAGCCCTTAAGGATGTTATGGTGGGGTTCCCCACGCCTGTTGGTTTGAGCGAGTCTATGTCTCTGGCCATTCAGATTGATCGGCGCCTGCGCGAATGCAAAGTGGTGCACCATATGGCAGTGTCCTCTGAGCAGAGTCCTGAGCCTATGCAATGTGATAGGATTTTGACTAGAGCGGAACAGAGGGGATACAGACGTCAGAATGGGCTGTGTTTTTACTGTGGGGATTCTGCTCATGCTATTTCTGATTGCCCTAAGCGTATTAAGAGGGTCGCTAGATCCGTTACCATTAGTACTGTGCAGCCTAAGTTTCTCCTGTCTGTGACCCTGATTTGCTCATTGTCATCTTTTTCTGTCATGGCATTTGTGGATTCGGGCGCTGCTCTGAACTTAATGGACTTAGAATTCGCTAGGCGCTGTGGTTTTTCTTTGCAGCCTTTGCAGAGTCCCATACCCTTAAGGGGTATTGATGCTACACCACTGGCCAAGAATAAACCTCAGTATTGGACTCAGCTGACTATGTGCATGGCTCCAGCACATCAGGAAGATTGTCGTTTTCTGGTGTTGCATAATTTACATGATGTTGTTGTACTGGGTTTTCCATGGTTACAAGTACACATTCTAGTGCTGGATTGGAAATCAATGTCTGTGACTAGTTGGGGTTGTCAAGGGGTACATAGTGACGTTCCTTTAATGTCAATTTCCTCTTCCCCCTCTTCTGATGTTCCTGAATTTTTGTCAGATTTCCAGGATGTATTTGATGAGCCCAAGTCCAGTTCCCTTCCTCCACATAGGGACTGTGATTGTGCTATTGACTTGATTCCTGGCTGTAAGTTCCCTAAGGGCCGACTTTTCAATCTGTCTGTGCCAGAGCATGCAGCCATGCGGAGCTATGTAAAGGAGTCTTTAGAAAAGGGGCATATTCAGCCGTCTTCGTCAGCATTGGGAGAGGGATTCTTTTTTGTTGCCAAGAAGGATGGCTCCTTGAGAACCTGTATTGATTATCGTCTTCTTAATAAGATCACAGTCAAATTCCAATACCCTTTACCTTTGCTCTCTGATTTGTTTGCTCGGATTAAGGGGGCTAGTTGGTTTACCAAGCTTGACCTTCGAGGGGCATATAATCTTGTTCGTATTAAACAGGGTGATGAATGGAAAACTGCATTTAATACGCCCGAAGGCCATTTTGAATACCTGGTGATGCCTTTCGGGCTTTCTAATGCTCCTTCTGTATTTCAGTCCTTTATGCATGATATTTTCCGCAATTATCTTGACAAATTCTTGATTGTGTATTTGGATGATATTTTGATTTTTTCCAATGATTGGGAGTCTCATGTGAAGCAGGTCAGGATGGTATTCCAGATCCTTCGTGATAATGCTCTATTTGTGAAGGGGTCTAAGTGCCTATTTGGAGTTCAGAAGGTCTCTTTTTTGGGGTTTATTTTTTCTCCTTCGTCTATAGAAATGGATCCTGTTAAGGTCCAAGCCATTCATGACTGGATTCAACCCACATCTGTGAAGAGCCTTCAGAAATTTTTGGGCTTTGCTATTTTTTATCGCCGTTTCATTGCCAACTTCTCTAGTGTGGTTAAACCCCTGACCGATTTGACGAAGAAAGGCGCTGATGTGACTAATTGGTCCTCTGAGGCTGTTGAGGCCTTTCAGGAGCTTAAACGCCGATTTACTTCTGCCCCTGTCTTGCGTCAGCCGGATGTTTCTCTTCCTTTTCAGGTTGAGGTTGACACTTCTGAGATTGGGGCAGGGGCCGTTTTGTCACAGAGGAATTCTGATGGTTCCGTGATGAAACCGTGTGCCTTCTTTTCCCGAAAGTTTTCGCCTGCGGAACGCAATTATGATGTCGGCAATCGGGAGTTGTTGGCTATGAAGTGGGCATTTGAGGAATGGCGACATTGGCTTGAGGGAGCCAAGCACCGCATTGTGGTCTTGACCGATCATAAGAATCTGATTTACCTCAAGTCGGCCAAGCGGCTGAACCCTAGACAGGCTCGGTGGTCCCTGTTTTTCTCCCGTTTTGATTTTGTGGTCTCATATCTTCCAGGATCTAAGAATATTAAGGCGGATGCCCTCTCTAGGAGTTTTTTGCCTGATTCTCCTGGAGTCCTTGAGCCGGTTGGCATTCTTAGGGAAGGGGTGATTCTGTCTGCCATCTCCCCTGATTTGCGGCAGGCGCTTCAGGAATTTCAGGCTGATAAACCTGACCGCTGTCCTGTGGGGAAGCTGTTTGTTCCTGATGGATGGACAAGTAAGGTAATTTCTGAGGTCCATTGTTCTGTGTTGGCCGGTCATCCTGGGATTTTTGGTACCAGAGATTTGGTTGCTAGGTCCTTTTGGTGGCCTTCCTTGTCGCGGGATGTGCGTTCTTTTGTGCAGTCCTGTGGGACTTGTGCCCGGGCTAAGCCTTGCTGTTCCCGCGCTAGTGGGTTGCTTTTGCCTTTGCCTGTCCCGGAGAGGCCTTGGACGCATATTTCCATGGATTTTATTTCGGATCTTCCTGTGTCCCAGAGGATGTCTGTTATCTGGGTGGTTTGTGACCGGTTCTCTAAAATGGTCCATTTGGTACCTTTGCCTAAATTGCCTTCCTCCTCTGATTTGATTCCATTATTTTTTCAGCATGTGGTTCGTTTGCATGGCATTCCAGAGAATATTGTGTCTGACAGAGGTTCCCAGTTTGTTTCCAGGTTTTGGCGGGCCTTTTGTGCTAAGATGGGCATTAATTTGTCTTTTTCTTCGGCGTTCCATCCTCAGACAAATGGCCAAACTGAGCGAACTAATCAAACCTTGGAAACCTATTTGAGATGCTTTGTGTCTGCTGATCAGGATGATTGGGTGGCTTTCTTGCCGTTGGCCGAGTTTGCCCTTAATAATCGGGCCAGTTCGGCTACTTTGGTTTCGCCTTTCTTTTGTAATTTTGGTTTCCATCCTCGTTTTTCTTCTGGGCAGGTTGAGCCTTCTGATTGTCCTGGTGTGGATTCTGTGATGGACAGGTTGCAGCAGATTTGGACTCATGTGGTAGACAATTTGACATTGTCCCAGGAAAAGGCTCAGGTTTTGCTAACCACCGTCGGTGTGTTGGTCCTCGGCTTCGTGTGGGGGATTTGGTCTGGTTATCCTCTCGTCATGTTCCTATGAAGGTTTCTTCCCCTAAGTTCAAGCCTTGGTTTATTGGTCCTTATAAGATTTCTGAGATTATCAATCCAGTGTCTTTTCGTTTGGCCCTTCCAGCCTCTTTTGCCATCCACAATGTTTTCCATAGATCTTTGTTGCGGAGATATGTGGTACCCGTTGTTCCATCTGTTGATCCTCCTGCCCCGGTGTTGGTTGAGGGAAAGTTGGAATATGTGGTTGAGAAAATTTTGGATTCTCGTTTTTCGAGGCTGAGGCTTCAGTATCTTGTCAAGTGGAAGGGTTATGGCCAGGAGGATAATTCTTGGGTGGTTGCCTCCGATGTCCATGCCGCCGATTTGGTTCGTGCTTTCCATTTGGCTCGTCCTGATCGGCCTGGGGGCTCTGGTGAGGGTTCGGTGACCCCTCCTCAAGGGGGGGTACTGTTGTGAATTCCGCTCTTGGGCTCCCTCCGGTGGTTATAAGTAGCATTTTTGTGAATTCTGCTCTTGGGCTCCCTCCTGTGGTTTTGAGTGGTATGGCTGCTTCTTGGATTTAGCATCAGCAGCTGTTCTCACTGATCGTCTTTCTGGCTCGGCTATATTAGTCTGGCCTTATCCCTTCAATGCCAGTTGTCAATTGTTGAGCTTGGAGTCATGGCTCTCTGAGGATTTCCCTGCCACTCTGACCATTTCAGCAAAGCTAAGTCCTTGCTTGTCTTTTTGCAGTTCACTTGTTGTGGACTTTGTTGTTTGGCATTTTCTATGTTTTGCTCATTTGTCCAGCTTATCAGTATGGATCTATTTAGCTAAGCTGGAAGCTCTGGGCTGCAGAGTTTGCCCTCCACACCTTTAGTCAGGTGTGGAGATTTTTGCATTTCTCTGCGGTGGACTTTTTCTAGTTTTTATTACTGACCGCACAGTTTTCTGTTCTGTATTAATTCTGTCTAGCTAATAGTGGCCTCCTTTGCTAAATCTTGTTTCATACTACGTATGTCATTTCCTTCTCCTCTCACAGTCATTATTTGTGGGGGGCTGTCCTATCCTTTGGGGATTTTCTCTGAGGCAAGATAGCTTTCCTGTTTCTACCTTTAGGGGTAGCTAGTTCTCCGGCTGTGACGCGGTGTCCAGGGAGTGACAGGAACATCCCACGGCTACTGCTAGTGTCTGTGTTAAGATTAGGAACTGCGGTCGGTATAGTTACCACCTGCTCAGAGCTAGTCGCATGTCGCTCCTTAATCACCAGACCATAACAGACCACAGACCACATCTCAGTACTAATGCTTTCTGGCTGATGTTTTGGTCACTTTTGAATGTTGCTTGTGCTTTCACATTCGTGGTAGCATGAGACGGACTCCACAACCCACACAAGTGGCTCAGGTAGTGCAGCTCATCCAGGATGGCACATCAATGCGAGCTGTGGCAAGAAGGTTTGCTGTGTCTGTCAGCATAGTGTCAAGAGGCTGGAGCCGCTACCAGGAGACAGGCCAGTACAGCAGGAGATGTGGAGGGGGCAGTAGGAGGGCAACAACCCAGCAACAGGACTGCTATTTCAGCCTTTGTGCAAGGAGGAACAGGAGGAGCACTGCCAGAGCCCTGCAAAATGACCTCCAGCAGGCCACAAATGTGCATGAGTCTGCGCAAACAGTTATAAACTGACTCCATGAGGATGGTCTGAGTGCCCGACGTCCACAGATGGGGTTTGTGCTCACAGCCCAACACCATGCAGAATGCTTGGCATTTGCCACAGAGCACCAGGATTGGCAAATTCACCACTGGCGCCCAGTGCTCTTCACAGATGAAAGCAGGTTCACACTGAGCACGTGTGACAGATGTGACAGAGTCTGGAGATGCCGTGGAGAGCGATCTGCTGCCTGCAACATCCTTCAGCATGACCGGTTTGGCAGTGGATCAGTAAAGGTGTGGGGTAGCATTTCTTTGGAGGGCCGCACAGCCCTCCATGTGCTCGCCAGAGGTGGCCTGACTGGCATTAGGTACCAAAATGAGATCCTCAGACCCCTTGCAAGACCATATGCTGGTGCGTTTGGCCCTGGGTTCCTCCTAATGCAGGACAATGCCAAACCTCATGTGGCTGGAGTGTGTCAGCAGTTCCTGCAAGATGAAGGCATTGAAGCTATGGACTCGCCCACCTGTTCCCAGACCTGAATCCGATTGAACACATCTGGGACATCGTGTCTCACACCATCCACCAACGTCATGTTGCACCACAGACTGTCCAGGAGTTGTCTCATCAGGAGAATGCCCATTCGTTGTAGCTTGGATACAATAAACTAGATGCCCCGGTATTATACTTTTTCAGACTAACATATAATAATTCAATCTTTTTATTAAATACATTAAATATCAAATACAACAAATATTATATCAAAAGAGTATCTCAAAGTGTAAGGGACACTTGCTTCGTTGTCTCTATATCCTGTTCTCGGTGGTGGTCATGTGGTGCGCGCTGGACAGGGTCCTGTCGGCCGCAGATTCGGAAACCCTCGGTCTTCAGAATCAGCTGATGGGCACGTGAGCTATGGTAGCTCTAGCTTGCGTCATCGGCTATTCGCCTGACCGAGGGAGATGAGTCATGAAGCAGCGGCGGGGAAACGTCACAGCGCGCCGATACATTATGACAACTAGCGATCACATGGAGCCTAAGAAGACATATTATTGGCTGTAGGGCACTATAATAGATTACATCTCCCTCTTCCCCGACACGCCCCCTGAAGAAGTTGTGGCACGAAACGCGCGTCGGGGTAAGAGGGACCGGGCACTCTTCACACAGCCGTGTAAGTATTATACCAGCGCATTTTACCAGTGACATTAGATGTTGAAATCCACAAACCCATATGACTATTGTATGGGCTAGGTACACTACTGTGATGTGGACTATGGTAGCCTTAATATCTATATAATGAGCCAAAGCACTAGGCACAGTGTCCTCTATCTATAAGATGCTATCTAGCACTGGTGATATTGGAGGGAACTTGTAAACACTGCATGTGCAGTTCATTTAGATTTAGGTCGTTACTTACCTGCTGTGGTTGATTTAGTAGCTTGTCAGTCCCTTACACTTTGAGATACTCTTTTGACATAATATTTGTTGTATTTGATATTTAATGTATTTAATAAAAAGATTGAATTTTTTATATAGTTGAAAGTGTGCTTTCTGTTTCATTGCTCATGAGAGCTATTTATGATACGGACGGAATTCGATATTGTTATTAGCATACATATATTGGGGACCACTATTAGTTGATTAACATAATAATACCTAAAAAATATAATCTTTATTAAATAATGTAAATAGACAAAACACATCAACACAGAGGCCTCAGCCTACAAACACATTGATTTGATGCTGTTTGATAAATAGAATGCCCCTAGATGGCCCTACTGGACCCTTATACACCCTTCCTACCAGCAGAGGATGGCACCCTAGCTTGAACGCAAAATGGCGCCCCCGCTCACCGACGGCTGACCCTAGATGCACCCTAATTTTCCCTATGCAGGTATGGAGTTCAACCGGTCACTGACAAACAACTCAAAATAAGAAAATTTGTGCCGTGGTGATTGTGAAGAAAAAAGGGGCATAACGGGTGAACCTGATGCGGTGATGCCTTATTAACAACAACCTGCTCCTCATCAGGAGCCCCAGCTAGCAATAATCAAAATATATCTAAAAACATACAAAATAACATTTGAACAGGATTACTAGACAGGGTACAAGGCAAGATGATCAAGCCTAAACTAACTTACCCTCCCCTTACCCTAAAAAACTGTCCCTACCTTGCTGTGGAGGTTGGCACCCTAAATAGATACGCAAAATGGCGCCCCCGCTGTCGTCGGCTCACCCTCACTTCCCCTTGATGCTCACCCTCCTTAATTAAAATGACAGGAGAGAGGGGAAACCAAAAGTGCAGGGTATCTTACATATGAGTGATAGGGACAGAAAAGATTCCACAATTAAACAATGGCACACTCGGTGATTATATCTCTATTCGTGTCTGTAACAGAGAGGTGCAACATTCAAAAAATCTCTCACATACCAGATCAGTCTGAGATCACTAAATTCACTATGATATCAAATAGGGGATAAAAACCTTTTTTTATAGCATGCTCCCATTATTGCTATACCAATTATAAGCAAATGGTTATTGCAGTAATCCTCTATTGCACAATACCCAAAATGAACAGGCAAAAAGATAAGGCAAGAAAAACAATGGAATCTTATCTGAAATCCAGATAGTAAAAGAAATGCCTCAGGAACAGAAAAGATTCCACAATCAAATAATGGCCCGCTGAGTAATCATATCTCTATTCGTGTCTGTAAGGGTACCGTCACACATTGAAATTTCCATCGCTACGACGTTACGATTCGTGACGTTCTAGCGATATCGTTACGATATCGCAGTGTCTGACACGCTACTGCGATCAGACACCCTGCTGAGAATCGTACGTCGTAGCAGATCGTTTGGAACTTTCTTTCGTCGCTTGATCACCCGCTGACATCGCTGGATCGTTGTGTGTGACAGCGATCCAGCGATGTCTTCGCTTGTAACCAGGGTAAACATCGGGTAACTAAGCGCAGGGCCGCGCTTAGTAACCCGATGTTTACCCTGGTTACCAGCGTAAACGTAAAAAAACAAACAGTACATACTCACCCGTCGGTGTCCTTCAGGTCCCTTGCCGTCTGCTTCCTGCTCTGAGTGCAGCCGTACAGTGAGAGCAGAGCGCAGCACCGCTGTGATCTGCTCTCACTTTCCGGCCGGCACTCAGAGCAGGAAGCAGACGGCAAGGGACCTGAAGGACACCGACGGGTGAGTATGTACGGTTTGTTTTTTTACGTTTACGCTGGTAACCAGGGTAAACATCGGGTTACTAAGCGCGGCCCTGCGCTTAGTTACCCGATGTTTACCCTGGTTACAAGCGAAGACATCGCTGGATCGCTGTCACACACAACGATCCAGCGATGTCAGCGGGTGATCAAGCGACGAAAGAAAGTTCCAAACGATCTGCTACGACGTATGATTCTCAGCAGGGTGTCTGATCGCAGTAGCGTGTCAGACACAGTGATATCGTAACGATATCGCTAGAACGTCACGAATCATAACGTCGTAGCGATGGAAATTTCAATGTGTGACGGTACCCTAAACCAAATCGATCTGAAATCATTAAATTCACTTATGATATCAAAATAAGGGATACAAACCTTTTTTTGAATGCTCCCATTATTACTATACAGATTACGAACCAATGGTGCTGCACAGGTTATTGCACTAATCCCCTATTGCACTATATCCGAAATGATCAGGCAAAAAACAGTGGAATCTTATCTGAAATCCGGATAATAAAGAAATGCCTCAATGCGTTTCCCTTCCATAGTCAAAGTTCATCAGGAGGCAAATGGATCAGCCCATGTCCAGAGATAAAAGACAAGTGGCAGTCAGGACATCCAGGTTGCTAGCTGGGGCTCCTGATGAGGAGCAGGTTGCTGTTAATAAGACATCACCGCATCAGGTTCACCCGTTATGCCCCTTTTTTCTTCACAATCACCACGGCACAAATTTTCTTATTTTGAGTTGTTTGTTAGTGACCGGTTGCTCTCCATACCAGCATAGGGATCATTAGGGTCCAGTAGGGCCATTTAGGGCCATTCTATTTATCAAAGAGCATCAAATCAATGTATTTGTAGGCTGAGGCCTCTGTGTTGATGTGTTTTGTCTATTTACATTATTTAATAAAGATTATACTTTGTAGCTTGGATACCCAATAATTATAAGGCACAGAGGAAGCACGGAGGACATTGGTACGGTCAGCAAGGTATTCCCTCAGCCTCTTCCCAAACTTTGCACTCCTTGTGAGAGTACCCTGTGCCTCAGGGCCTGTGCGATGGGAGGGTCTGATAAAACTCTCCTAGAACTTTGACAGTGTTCCTCTGCCTCTGCTGGATTGGAGTTGTGTCTCTCTCACCTGTACTCCTTGGTTGTCCAACGAACTGTGACCTCTGCCGCCAGCGTTTTCCGATGGGAATTTTTTAAAATAATTCAGCAACAAGGGCATTCTGGTACTGCCCCGTTTTAGTAGACCTGTCCCACTCAGGAATAAGAGATAGAAAGGCCTAGAAGTGTCACCAACCAGTAATGACTGTCAGCCAAAATTTTGAGAATGCGAGGGTCACGAGAAAGGCAGCCTAACATAAACTCAGTCATGCATGCCAGACCTCAAACAGGCAAGACTTCTGTGTCCTCACCAAGACGACGTCAGACCTTGCTCTCCTTCTTCCTGTCCTCAGGCCATCCACGCGGAACAGACGGTATGACAGTTATGATGGTAGTACAGTCTATAGAGCATGAAACTAGCTCCTGTTCTTCCTCCTCTTCTTCATTGTCACCCAATCCACGTTGGAATGAGATGAGGCTGGGCTGTGTGTAATCACCCTGTATGGTTCCTAGCTCCATCTCATCATGCTCTGCTTGCAATGCATCCTCTTTGATTGTGAGCAGAGAGCATTTCAGAAAACAGAGAAGCGGGATGGTGACGCTAATTATGGCGTCATCGCCGCTCACCATCTTGGAGGAGTCCTCAAAGTTTTGGAGGATGGTACATTTGTCTGACATCCATGTCCACTCCTGAGGTCTTGTGTGGAGTCTGAACTGAATACAGACGGCCTTGTTGATGCTGGTAGTAACAACTTACCTCTTCTTCTGCTCACAAATCCTTCCCAACATCTGCAGTGTAGAGTTCCAACATGTGGGGACATCACACACCAGGCGGTCAGCCGGAAGCTGCAAATGCTGCTGAAGTACGGCAAGGGCGGCGGAAGCTGTAGCTGACTTTCTAAAATAGACAAACAGGCAGCGTACTTTGACTATCAGATCCGGCAGCTCCAGGTAGGTTTTGAGAACCTGCTGACAACGAGGTTAAGCACATGGGCCAGGCATGGTATGTGTGTGAGCTCACCTCACCTCAGAGCCGCCACCAGGTTCCAGCCATTGTCACACACAACCATGCCTGGCTGTAGGTATAGCAGTGTCAGCCACAGATCTGCTTGCTCTTTCAGAGCTGTCCACAACTCTTCAGCATTGTGCAGTTTGTCACCTAAGCATATTAGCTTCTGCACAGCCTGTTGCCGCTTGGCTGAGGCAGTCCTGCAGTGCTTCCAGCTTGTGACTTGTGTGGTAATTTCAGAGATGGAGGCTGAAGAGGAGGAGGAAGAGGATGAGGTGCAGGCGCGGTAGACTGTGGTGGCAACCCTGATTGACCTAGGGCCCGCAATCCTCGGCGTAGAGAGGATGTGTTCCATCCCAAGGTCCGACTGGGTCCCGGCTTCCACTATGTTAACCCAATGTGCTGTCAGCGAGATGTAAAGGCCCTGCCCACAAGCAGTTGTCCACATGTCCATGATTAGGTAGACTTCCCAGTAACTGCATTGTTGAGGGCACGGCTAATGTAGGACACATGCTTGTGTAATGCGGGGACAGAACAGAGGGATAAATAGTGGTGGCTGGGGACGGAGTACCGCGGGATGGCCGCCGCCATCAGGTTGCGGAAAGCTTCCATCTCCATGAACCTAAAAGGCAACATTTTGAGCGCAAACAGTCGAGAAATGTGTTAAATTAGTAGAGTGGCCTGTGGGGCGTTGGCTGCATATTTGCGCTTTCGTTCCAAAGACTGGGGTATGGACAACTGAACGCTGCGCTGGGACAAGGACGTGCTTACTGCTGGTGCTAGTTGAGTGTGTGCAATGACAGGTGCAGTACAGGAGGCATCTTCACATGCACCATGGACAGGGGATTGGCTTGCATGCACAACAGTGGAAGAAGCAGTAGTGTCACCTGCAGACACTGTTCCTGGACCCTGGACCAAAGTCGGATGCTTTGCTGCCATGTGCCTGATCATGCTGGTGGTGGTCAGGCTGGTAGTTTTGCTACCCCTGCTGATGCTGGCCTGGCAGGTGGTGCAAATGGCCTTTTTGGGGTTATTGGCAGAGTCTTTAAAAAGCAACCAGACTCGGGAAGACTGAGGGTATGTGTCCACGTTCAGTATTGCATCAGCATTTGGTCAGGATTTTTCATCAGTATTTGTAAGCCAAAACCAGGAGTGGGTGATAAATGCAGAAGTGGTACATATGTTTCTATTATACTTTTCCTCTAATTGTTCCACTCCTGGTTTTGGCTTACAAATACTGATGAAAAATCCTGACCAAATCCTGATGCAATCCTGAACGTGGACACATACCCTTAACAGTTGTACTGGCTACTTCAGTTGTGTTGTTGTTACGGGGAATGGTTGCCCACCTTCTGTCTGCGGCCACCACACTGCTTCTTAATGCCTCTTGGGGTACTATGCCTCCCTCCCCCTGTGTGATGCTGTCCTCGCTTGGTATGCTCTCCTGCCAGGTTGGATCAGTTACTATATCATCCTTGACCTCGTCTTCCACTTCCGCACCCTAGTCCTCCTCCTGACTTTCTGGCAATTGTGTCTCATCGTCACCTTCGTGTGACGGTGGCTACTCAAATATTTGGGCATCGCTACATGCCATCTCCTCTTGCCATGCTTCAAGTGGACCGGGCGAGTGTCCAGAATATATAAATTGAAAAGTGAACAGCTCTTCAGAGTGTCCAAGTGTGGGATCAGTTGTCTCTGGGCACTCGGCATGGTGGGAGGAAGAAGGATCATGGTGAGGAATATGCATTCCAGACTTACGGCTACTCAGACTTAACCGTGTGGAAGACAGGGTGGTGGTGGTGGTGGCAAATTGACTGGAAGCATTTTCCGCTATCCAACCAACAAACTTTTGACACTGCTCTGAGTTCAATACTGGTGTGCTGCTGCGGTCCCCTAGTAATTGGGACATTACGGTCGGGCAAGAAGATGTGGGTGATTGTTGTAGCACAATTTCAGCTTGCCCGCAGCCTTGGCCTCAGCATGCACCATCACGTCCCTGGCCACGTGACTTGCCCATTGTCAATAACTTGCTTATAAGACAATCCAACAAAATTTTACACTAGCCAAGAAATGGCAGAATTTTCTGCGCACTCAGATGTGAACCCTGTAATGGCCAAACCCCTGTATAAAATAAATGTCCTGTAGGTAACTTTTTTTTTCAGCAAACTGGTGTCAATAACTTGTATAAGACACTGCAACAAAATTTTACAGTAGCCCAGAAATGGCAGAATTTTTGGCGCACTCAGATGTGATCCCTGTGACGGCCAAACCCCTGTTTAAAATAGCTGGATTTTCACTCTGTTATATGATATGGATGTTGGCTGGTTGTATTCTGCAGTGCCAACAAGCAAATGGAGCAAAAAAACGGTGTTCTCTGGAATGCTTTTGAAGAAAATAATCAGGATTAAGATGCCGAAAAAATTATTACTGACCCCTGATACCTGGGGCTATGTATATACGGTAAATATCTGTCATAGGCAGCAGCAGCAGCAGCAGGCAGTACTGGAATGGACCCTCTTGCTATATGGGTATGGATATGTGTAAGAAAGATGCATACCCACACTAACTAAAACAACACCAAATCTGCCCATATAACAGCAGTAACTGTCCCTACACTGCGTGGTTCCGGAGTGGACTGCGACAAGCATGGCGGCGCCAGGTCTGACATAGACCTGATGATGCTGTGTGGCCAGCCAATCATTGTAATGCCACAACCAACATGGCTGCGGCATTACAGTGTGTGGCAGACAATCCCTACATTTTGATTGGCTCTGTAAAGAGCACCAAACATGCAGGGCGGGGACCCGAACTCCCGCCGAGGAACCCCGGAAATGCTTGCCGAGCATCTCGAGCAGTGAGATGCTCGGGCGAGCACTGAGCACTTGCAAGCATGCTCGCTCATTACTAGTTTTGACCAGTCTTCTTCATAATGAATTGTGAAATAATTATGTAAATGGAGGGAAAGAAGCGTCTCATAAGTAGAGAAATAAACAATTTTTGTATCATATATATTACAAAGATTCTTATCTCCGCTTGTACTATTGAATTATGCAAAGTTTGCTGAACCAACAATGACCGTTTAAGATACAACGTACAAAAGTAGTTGACAACCCCTCTAAATATATACATAAACAAACATTAAAAAAAATAAAGATTTTGTTTAGTTTTCTTTTTGTTTTTTAATACCAAATTCTATCTGAAGTGTCCCTTTAAAAAAACAACAAAAAATAAAGTTAAGAAGAGAATCCATGCAGCTTTCCGTGATTTTTTTTTTGTTTTCCATTTTTTTTTTTAAGAAAGCAACTAGTAAATTAGCAACTAGCAATTAGTGAAGTCTGATCGTCTTCATACTATCTTTTAATCCTCTGAACAACAATCATCAATGATCCTATGTTGCAAAGAACAACAAATTGATCCCAGTAAGAAAATTACAATGCCGTACGGCCTGGAGCATCTCTCATTCATTTACACAATATGGATATTCACAGATGTGAACTGAGCATTTGCCTGAAGAGATTTGCTAATTACAACTATCATTTAGTTTAATACATATTTTATAGCATGTAATTAGACTTGGGAAAATGTTATAGGTGGATTTTACTCACATACACCCCCCAAAGCACAATGCTTTTATTTCGGTACTCTGTTTACAAATGACTTACTTTTACAACACAGCAGTAGCTCTTGGGAGGATTAAAAGGTAATAGAAGCAGCGAGTATCTCTTATTTATATCACGCTATTGCGTCTCTATAAATATTAGAGATGCAAATGTCTTGAAAATGCTGTAAGAAGTTAGGAAAAAAAAGAATCTTTTTTCCTAAAACAGCATCACTTCTTGGTGGGTTCTGGTAATGCAATTCAACAATGGACTCTGAAATTAGACTTTAGAGGGAATCTCTAAGGGATCAACACTCTTAAGCCCTGTATATGGGCATGTAGATCATAGGAAGCTGAATAAAATGATAACTTTATATCTGTGAATCGATTTCTTATTCCAGAGAAATCCATTTTTTTCTTAATATTCAAATGAGCTGTTAAAATCTATAGGCCGGACACTGATCCTCTTGGTAATCTGCCTCCAGAGCTTATTTTTAATGAAACGTGCATTACCAGTGTGAACCAAGTAATAACAGACAGTCTGCTCTCATAACCACATAATCTCTGCAATGAGATCACATCCAACACAGTACAGCAGAAGTGAACTTCGTCTCATTACAAACACATTTGCAGTTTCAGTTACCCTCATTACAAACATATTAGCAGTTTCAGTTACCCGCATTACAAACATATTAGCAGTTTCAGCTACCCTCTCAAAGTGCTGTCAGTTCTGCTATACTCAGCCCCCACACACACGATGCCTGTGAGATGTAAGCTGAAGCATTATCAGGGGGGAATTGAAGTGACAAATGTGTTTGCAATGAGACAAAATTCACTAAGAGAGCTCGGGCAGAAAAGCAGGTCACAGACTGACGCCCTGCACAGGTTCCATCATTCCTGGAGGGCAGCACATGCACTGATGGATATTGCAGCTGTTGCAACATCATCGTGATGTTACGGTGTATGCACTTCACCCGGAGTAATGACACGAGTGAAATGTTGGTGGGAAAGTAGGTCACAGAGAATAGTGACCTGTCATTCAGTCTCGGGAGGCCAGTGAGGGGAGGAAAAAGAGGCTAAAGAAGGCAGAGAGCTATAATCACAGACCAAGCCCCTGCCCTTGCCAGCTGATTTGCATACGAATTCATCGATTAATTACAATACAATAGAGACACAAACCTATAATATAAAGATATGAACGTAATGATCCCTATATACATGTTACTGTGTTGAGGTATCTTTGGCGTATATAATCCCACTGAGAGGTTCCCTTTAAAGAGAATGTGTCAGTAGGATTAACTCTCCTAAGCCGTCCATATGGGCATGTAGGAATAGGAATCTGTATAAAATGACACCACGATATCTGCGACCCGATGTCTTATACCAGAGAAATCCATGGTTTTCTTACATGTAAATGAGCTACTCAGTGCTATGGGCCGGATATAGATCTCCTTGTTACCAGGGTGATGTGTGATGGCCGCTCTCCTGATCTCACTGCAGAGCTGTGTGTGATTATACCTGACCTCAGTAGTTTCCTCCCTGCTTCAGCTTCCATCCCACAGGCAGAGTGTTACAATATTGCTGTAATTCAACTGAGCTCAGGGAGCTGCAAAAATGTGTTTCCAAGAAGGCGAAGTTCAGTTCTACTGTTCAGTGTTAGTTACTCGTCTCACTCTGGTAACTTTCCCTTTTATTAAAAAGAGATGAGCAACAAGTATGCTATAGAAAACAGTGTAAAATGTTTAATTAAACTCAATTGCAACATTTATTTTTTTTATTTTATGTTACCAGACACAACCTGTGGTCAAAAGAGGAGTTGTTTCTAGAAAAAAATCCTTTTATTCTACTTTGATATATCCCCTGTAAATTTCTAACATAGAAATTAGTATAATCAGTTCAGAGAATGAGTCTTGCAAAAGAAGGATAAGATTTTCTTTTTATGAGTAAAGCAGGATGTGACAATAACAGTGAACACAGATAGCACATTAAGGAAATCTCTCACCAATTTTTGCCACCTAATCTGAGAGCAGTATAACAAAGTGATGGAGACGCTGAATCCAGCGATGTGTCACTTACTGGACTGTTTGCGGTGTTTGTTGCAGCGGTTTTGCATTTTTTTCATTGTTTTCTATGAGTGAAAAATACTGCAAAAACGCTGAGCGAAGCAAACATGGCAAGCAGAGACCATCCCCACCCCAGAAACAGATGACAGTTTCAGGGGCAGGGCTGGTCTATGCTCGCCTCGCAGTGTTCTTTCTTTACAATGCGCATTGACAGTGCGCTCTGCTGCCGGCTCGTCACGTCTAAACAGAGCCAACGAGGGAGTGCATTGTCACTGTGCATTGAAAGGATTATTGCACAGTGACAGGGGAGCTCATACTGAGTATACATCGGAATTGACAACCAACTCATGCTCAGTAGAGCAGGGACTAGCCCAGCCCCTGAAACGGATGTCATTGATGATGCATTATTTCATGGTGGGGACAGAAGAGTTGGCAGTGACCGCAGCCTCTGACCCTTGATGACATCTCGTTTGGGTATGTCAGCATACACTGGAGATTCTCAAATTAAATGGCATGAAGCAGGAAGAAAATGTATAAATGACTAAAGCAGTTCGAGAGTAGAGAGGGAATGGTATGGACTTTTTAATTCAAGTATATTAGAAAAGCAATTAGAGTATTACAATAAATAGATAAACATTTGAGATGAAGAGCAATATTTGTTTTGGACCACCCCTTAAAACTCTTCACTTCAATTTTTTTGTTTTTGCACTTTTGCCAATTCCTCACCTTCTTCCAAGAACTATGACTTTTTTTCACCCACATAGAGCTTGTTTTTTTGTGGAATGAGTTATAGCTTTGAATGACACCATTCATTTTACCATTTAATGTGCGGAAAAATGAGAAAAAATCTCAAGTAGGATGAAATGGCAACAAAAATTCAAATCCACCATGGTTTTTTCGGGTTTGTTCTTATGCATTGTGTAAGAGTGTGAAATGCTGGCACTGCTCACATGACCATATAGTTTGCAATGTCACTATAAATCTGTTCAATAATCAGGATAAAAAAAAAGTCTATGGTGGTGCTCAGCTAAAAATAGGGATACTGCAAATATGGACACGAAAAAAAGGTTACTAATACAGCAACTTTACTGGGGTAGCGTGCGGGATGTAGAACTGGAGAAAACAGACGAGCAACAGCTGTTTCGAGTGGAACACGCTTCTTCTGGGCTAACTTTTTTCACAACATAGTTTTTTTTATTTTTTAGTCCCTTGAACCTCGAGATCCCTTGATCTATATACTGCTGTATTGTAGTGTATAATGTAACTAATGGTGTCCTGTAAGTCCAGCATAAAGGAGTGCCAAGATGGCAGCACAGGGGGCCTTCAGCAGAACCAAAACAGCCATGGTAAACTACTGGGAGGAGATGATGGTAGCCAATCAATCTGTTTAAATGTCGCAGTCATTGATTGACAGCTGCATCTAAATTGTTAAACAGCAGTAATCTGAGATCACTCAGGTTGCTGCTGTTACAGGCGGATGCCGGCTGTTCACCACAGCTGGTATCTGCCTTCTATAAAGTGGGCTCAGCTCCTGCACATAGTGAGCCCAGTGCAGATGTACATTTACATCCACATTGGTTTAAATTACCAAATGTATCACACAGCATGACCCACTTTGATTAATCTTGTGCATGTTAAGACTGTCTAGTCTAAGTCTGCACAATCTAAGAATTAATGCTCCTTTATGTATTATAAATATTTCGTAGAGTAAAACAAGGAGGCAGATCTTACAAAGAAATCACTAATCTAAAAATCACACATTCTGCGTAATTGTCCACACTTACTAAACAGACAGAAACAAGTGATAGTAATGTTATTAGTTAATTATCTCCGGAGTAAATTTCCCTTTCAAATATTACCTTAGCAAAACCTGATCCTTAATAATGAATGCCATTTCCTTACATTAACTCACCCTGGCACGCAAACACGAAAATCTTACACACCTGTTTTTATAATGGGTGTGTATCCATATTGGCAAAGGTTATTACTCATCCGCACAAAATCCAGGCTGTGCTTATTGCCATAATACAAGACGCATCTGCAATAGTTAAGTAGATGTCTCACATTTGACCTTCATGAACAATAGGGACAGCCATATAAACAGTAAACTTGGCTCTTACGTAATCCACACACACAACAGACCTTTCTCCTCCGCAGGGCACTGCTGTGAAAAAGTATTTGAAGCATTTTTGGATGACACTACCACCATCAGCCTGAACAAGCTCTAAATTCTAAACATTTTCTATTAGGCTCAGCTCTCGTTCAGACGTCAGTATGCTCCATGTACGATAAAAACAGACCGATTTTGATCAGGGTGTGGTCCATGAGGTTTCCCTACCTTCTCCTTTCTGACAGTCCATGAAAATCGGACCACATTCAGATGTCATCCAAGTGTGGCCAGATTTTTTCACATACCTACAGACTAGCATTGTCGAATTTGATCTGACCCTCGGATCAGATTGACCCCCTCATTCTGCGAAAAAAAATGGACTTTTGAATGGCCCCATAAACTATCACAGGTACAAGTGCTGTCCATGAAAACCACAGATAGCACTCGGAACATCGGACGTCTGAACGAGACCTAAGAATATATCAAGAGACAGGCTGGGAAAAATCTGGATTGCAAAATAGAAACTATTGTTCTAAATTTACAAATCTAGCCATGTTTTTAAAAATACCTTAAGACAACATGAAGATAATTCCATAATCTCGGCACTTATTCTTTATGTAACCACCCAGAGGTTATTAAGATTTGTTGGAAGTCAGAGACACAGGTTGAAGTCAAACAATACAATGTGGATTCCACTTTCCACCAGTGTTCCCATTGTAATAAGGAGTGGTCAGATGCTGTGGCTAACCGAGCATCGTAAGCTTTGTCCACTGCAGAAGGCCAAAATCGCCATGGGTGTAGTTTTAAATCCAGTTGGCCAGCTTCCTCGTGTGGTCTGTCATTAAACGTTCTGCTTACCATATTTACTTTACCTTTAGATATTCCCTATTTAAAGGTTTGATCATTCAACACTGAGCGGTATCAGTAAGTACAGCATGTGACTGCTTGGGCCAGTGATTGGCTGCAGAGGTCACGATATGGAAAGGCAGCCTATAATCAGACAAAGACCTATACAGCCACTACAGCAGGGGTGTCAAAGTCATTTTCACCGTGGGCCACATTAACATTATGGTTGCCTTCAAAGGGCTGCTTGTACAGTAGTGTTCAAAATAATGGCAGTGGGTTCAAAAACATGAGCTAGCCACAAAATCTTTATACTAGTTTTTATTTCCAGTATTGGGAACATTGCACAATGTTTTCTAATTCAAAACATGAAGAGAAATGTAGATAATTTTTAACTACTTTACAGAAAACAACAAAAAAAGAACATTGGGCTGTTCTAAAAAAATAGCATTGTCTGTGGGTTTTTTGTGTGGATTCCAGTGAATCACTAACCTAATATTTAGGTGTATACCTACAGCTTTTTAGAACTGCTTCAGATCTATGTTGCATTGAGTCAACCAACTTCTGGCCCCTGTCACCTGTTATTCCAGCCCAGGATGCTTGGACTACATCCCACAATTTTTTGGCATTTGTTGGCTTTGCCTCAGAAACGGCATTTTTAATATCGCTCCACAAGTGTTCTATCGGATTAAGGTCCGGGGATTGGGCTGGCCACTCAAGAATCTCAATTTTGTTGGTCCGGAACCAAGATTTTGCTCTTTTACTAGTCTGTTTAGGGTCATTGTCTTGTTGAAACACCCATTTCAAGAACATATCCTCTTCAGAGTAAGGCAACATGACCTCTTAACCCCTTAACGACCGCCGATACGCCTTTTAACGGTGACCGCTAAGGGTACTTAAACCACAGCGCCTTTAATTAACGGCGCTGTGGAAAAAGTAAATAGCGCCCCCCCGATTTTCTCCGGGGTCTCGACTGCCGGGGGTAGCCGAGACCCCAGAGAACATGATTCGGGTCGGTTTTTACCGATCCCGCTTTTGCGATCGCCAGTAATTAACCGTTTACAGGCGATCGCAAAAAAAAATCCGTACTTGCGTTTTCTTTCTCTCCCCTCTAATGTGATCGCACATTTGAGGGGAGAGAAATAGGGTCCTCCGAGCCCCCCACGGTACCTTATGTACCGAAAAAGGTACCCCCCCGGTCCCCGACCCTCCTCCGTCTTCTCGGGGCTCCAAAACATAGCTTCCCCCGCAGTGTAGTCTAACATCCCAAGCAAGTAGAGGACTAATTAGGGTCGGTTTTTACCGACCCCAGGAGCGGTCGCAATCCCAGGGGTCTTTACAGACCCCCGGGGTTGCGATTGCTGCATATAGTATGTAAAAAAAAAAAAAAAAGTTTGCTTTGCATTTCTCTCCCCACTGATGTGATCGCACATCAGTGGGGAGAGAAATAGAGTCCCCCGAGCCCCCACCATACCTAGAAGTCCCCCGCAGGTGATGTCCCCCGGTCCCTGGTCCCACGTCCCCAGCCCCCGGCCCCCCTTCTTCTCTGCTGGAAGCAAATGGCGGGCGCATGCGCAGTGCGCCTGCCATGATGTGCCAGCAGAGACCCAGCAACCAGTGAGAATTTTCTCATTGGCTGCTGGGTTTTGATTACTGTGATATGTCCTATCACAGTGATCAAAACCCCAAATGTTTGATAAACATGGCAGCACTTGGGCTGTACCTCTCTCTTCTCTCCTTGTAGTTGTTCTGGGAGAGAAGAGAGAGAGACTACATTTCAAGTGCTGCCCTGTCAGTTATCAAAAACATATTTCTACATCCGCCAGCATCCCATTTACCCACCCCCGTTCTCCATAATCCCTGCATCATCAGCAGATGATTATAAAAAAAAATAAAAAAATAATAATTTTTTTTTCTAATAATTTTTTTAAACATTTTTAGGGTTAGGGTTAGGGTAGGAAATAAATAAAATGGCCCGCAGAACTTTCAGCGCGGAGCAAGCTTACAGCCTGCTTTGCTCCGGCAGCTCCGGCAGTGAAACAGAATCTGCCTCTGTAGTAGAGCAGTTTTCAGACAGTGATGACGACTCTTCCTCCACGGGATCCCCCAGCCCGATGGTAGCGGAGTCGGTCATCACTGCTGAAGCTTCAGAGGCAGGACCAAGTACCGCAGTCCCCCCACCGCTGTGGTATAATGACACCTCATTTTCCCCTCAAATTCCCCCTTTTTCTGCAGTCCCTGGAATAAAAGTAGATGTCGCCAATTTTACCCCCATTGATTTTTTTCAAATTTTCATTAGCCCCGAAGTCCTGCAATTAATCGTCCACCAAACAAATCTATATGCCCGCCAGTATATTTCCCAAAAACCCAATGCCTTTCATTCCCGTTCCTGGATCCCCACAAATGTCCCCGAAATAAAAAAATTCTTAGGCCTCACTCTGAATATGGGTATAGTAAAAAAAAACACTCTCCGCTCTTACTGGGCAACAAAAGCTGTCCACTGCACCCCTGTATTTGCAGCCATCATGTCCCGAGTCTGTTACGAAGCCCTGATGGGAATTGTCACTGAAGTGGAGGAATCTCAAGCTCTCCCAAGAACTGACCCCAACTACGATCGGCTAAATAAATTAAGACCCCTAATTTCCCTCCTAAAAACTTAGTTTCTAAATTCCTATACCCCAGAGCAAAATGTGGCAGTCAACGAGTCCTTGATGAGCTACAAGGGCCGTCTGTCATTCCGCCAATTTATTCCCTCCAAGAGAGCCAAATATGGCGTAAAATTATACAAAGGTTGCGAGAGCTCATCAGGGTACACGTCAACCTTCTTAATTTATGAAGGTAGGGACCGCCAAATAAACCCCCCAAACTGCCCCCAGACAATTGGTATCCCAGGCAAAATTGTCTGGGAGCTAATGACGCCCTTTCTCAATCAAGGGTACCACATGTATACTGACAACTACTACACGAGCATCCCTCTATACAAATCCCTCCATGCTGCAAATACAGGGGCCTGTGGGACAGTGAGGAAAAACAGAGTGGGGTTTCCGTCACAGTTGGTGTCCAGACGTTTGGAGAGGGGGGCGTCATTCTCACTTGCAAGCGACCAACTTCTTGCAGTGAAGTGGAAAGACAGGAAGGACGTCTACATGCTTTCCACACTGCATACGGACACCACTGTGACGGTCAGAGAGAGGGGTGCCACCAGGGACAAGGAAAAACCAGTCTGCGTCACAGACTATAACAAACATATGGGTGGCGTAGACCTGTCAGACCAGGTTCTGCAACCATACCTGGTCAAGAGGAAGACCAGGGCGTGGTATAAAAAGGTGGCAATCTACCTCATTCAAACTGCCACATATAACAGCTTTGTCCTGTATAAAAAATCCCAAGGACCATTACGTTCCTGCACTCTCAGGAAAAAGTTGTAGAGAACCTCATATTTGAGTCAATGGCACTGGGGGAAGCCTTCGACTCTGAGGATTCCCGGAGACTTTCAGAATGCCATTTTCCTCACCCTGTCCCTGTCACTCCCACCCAAAGGTATCCTCAAAAAAGATGCCGAGTTTGCAGAAAGCATGGCAGACGGAGTGATTCCCGATTCTATTGCCCCACATGCCCATCCGAACCAGGCCTTTGTATCTCCCGCTGTTTTGAGACCTACCACACCACCTACAATTATTAGTTTGTTTGTTTATTTTCAATTATTTTTATTTTCTGCTTAGTGGCCCCAGTAGTACAATTTGGAACAATTGATAAATAATATTTTAATTAGTAGATCCCATTTTACCCCATTTCACAATTAATTCCAGAACTTGATCAATCCCATACCAAACTACTATCCCAACAAATTCTTATCCACGTACCCACGTCTGTACGCTCTAGAGTGTGGACCCCACAAATGTTCTTGCAAAGTCAGGTCATCTGAAAATTCTAGGACTCGATCAATCCCATACCAAACTACTATTCCAACAAATTCTCGTCCACGTACCCATGTCAATAAGCGTTAGAATGTGGACCCCAGAAATGATCTTGAAAAGTGAGATCATCTGAAAATGAATTCTAGGACTTGATTACTCACAAACATTTTTGACCATTTATCTAACTTTGACTGTTTTTACGACTGTCTTGCTACACAAAACTTTGGCTTCCATTTATATTACTCTGGTACCAGACAATACTTTCTATAGAGAACTGGTTGTTTTGTGCATATAGCGGTTCTGACCTTGGCAGGTGGGAGCTTGCTATGATGTACTACGTCTATTGGCACATTCGTCTCTCATAATAGGGATTGATGGAGCTAAAAGGACGTTGTACGACCAGTCTCTGAAAGTGTCTGCCATTCTAGCCCTGATGGTGTTCTTTCATCTTTGAAACAAACTCAGTTTTGCCACATAGTTGGCTGCATTTTCCTACACATTTTGCCCTTCATTCCAGTACAGTTTATTCTTCCTGCTACAATATATGCAAATGCGGGACAACTGTTTTGTTAGCAAGACCAATTTTATAGTCAGCCAATGTGTTTTAGGAGCATGCCTCCCTCTGTGAGTAACAATTTCTGGAAGGATTTTCTTTTTTGCTCAATGTTTCTAGAAGCTTTGAATGGGTCCTGGATCTTCAATTTCAAATAAAGGCAAATTTGTCACATTGTGCCCCTTTCTGTCCAAGCCATGCCATTTGTCCAAACAGAACTTTTTGACTAGATATGGGATATCTCTGCGCTCATAATAAAGTGGGTAACGAATTGTGGGGTCCACTTTTTTATGTTATTTCTGAAAAAGTGAGACATTCAGGTCTAAAACAAGATTTTCGTGGAAAAAAATGAATTTTTTCAATATGACGACCTAATGTTATCAAACTCTGTGTCGTACATGTGGGTTCAAATTGCTCAATATACCCGATTAAAATCTTTGAGGGGTGTAGTTTCCAAAACGGGGTCAGTTGTGGAGGGTTTCTGCTGTTGGGCACATCTACAAACCCAAAATGGCGTCCGCTCTCACAATTAAGAGATTAAAAAGTCAAACGGTGCTCCTTCCCTTCAAAGCTCCGCAGTGCGCCCAAACAGAGGTTTACCTCCACATACGGGGTATCAACATACTAAGGACAAATTGCACAACAACTTTCAGGGTCTAATTTGTCTTGCTACCCTTGGGAAAATAAAAAATTGGGGGTGAAAAGATCATTTTTGTGAAAAAAAAAAGATTTTTAATTTTTTCGGCTCTACGTTATAAACTTGTGTGAAGCACTTGGGGGTTCAATGTGTTGACCACATGCCTAGATAAGTTCCTTAGGGGGTCTAGTTTCCAAAATGGGGTCACTTGTGGGGGGTTTCCACTGTTTAGGCACATCAGTGGCTCTCCAAACGCGACATGGTGTCCGATCTCAATTCCAGGGAATTCTGTGTTGAAAAAGTCAAATGGCGCTCCTTCCTTCCTTCTGAGCTCTGCTGTGCACCCAAACAGTGGTCCCCCCCACATATGGGGTATCGGCATTCTCCGGACAAATTGCACAACAAATTATGTGGTTCATTTTCTCTTTTTACACTTGTGAAAATAAAAAAAATTGGTTCTGCAGTAAAATGTTTGTGAAAAAAAAGTAAAATGTTCATTTTTTCCTTCCACATTGCTTCAGTTCCTGTGCAGCAACTGAAGGGTTAATAAAGTTCTTGAATGTGGTTTTGCGCACCTTGAGGGGTGCAGTTTTTAGAATGGTGTCACTTTTGGGCATTTTCTGCCATATAGACCCCTCAAACTGACTTCAAATGTGAGGTGGTCCCTAAAAAAAATGGTTTTGTAAATTTTGCTGTAAAAATAAGTAATTGCTGGTCAAATTTTAACCCTTATAACTCCCTAATAAAAAATGTTTTTTCCAAAATTGTGCTGATGTAAAGTAGACATATGGGAAATGATATTTATTGACCATTTTGTGTGACATATCTCTCTGATGTAAGGGCATAAAAATTCAAATTTTGAAAATTGCAAAATTTTCAACATTTTCGCCATATTTCCATTTTTTTAATAAATAAACGCAAGTAATATCGAATAAATGTTACCACTAACATGAAGTACAATATGTCACGAAAAAACAATCTCAGAATCAGCAGGATCTGTTGAAGCATTCCCGAGTTATAGCCTCATAAAGTGACAGTGGTCAGAATTGTAAAAATTGGCTCGGTCATTAAGTACCAAATTGGCTCTGTCACTAAGGGGTTAAAGTATTTTAATATATACAAACTGGTCCATGATCCCTGGTATACAGTAAATAGGTCCAGCACCATAGTAAGAGAAACCTGAACATATCATGATGCTTGCACCACCATGCTTCACTGTCTTCAGAGCGTACTGTGGCTTGAATGCAGAGTTTGGGGGATCGTCTCACGAACTGTCTGTGACTCTTGGACCCAAAGAAAACAATTTTACTTTCATCAGTCCACAAAAATGTTTCTCCATGTCTCTTAAAGACAGTTGATGTGTTCTTTAGCAAATTGTATCTGCTTCAGTACATCATTTTTTTTTTTCTTTAACAGTGGGACATTGAGGGGACTTCTTGCTAAGAGATTAGTTTCACACAGGCGTCTTCTGTCACAGTCCTCACAGGTAACCTGAGACTGTCTTTGATCATCCTGGAGCTGATCATCGGCTGAGCCTTTGACATTCTTCCATCCATTCGAATGGTGGTCTTCTGTTTTATTCCACGTCTCTCTGGTTTGGCTTTCCATTCTAAAGAATTGGAGATAATTTTAGCTGAACAGCCGATCATTGTCTGCACTTTTTAAGTTTTACCCTCTCCTATCAACTTTTTAAATCAAAGTACACCGTTCTTTTGAACAATGTCTCGAATGACCCATATTTCTCAGGCTTCCAAGGAAAAAATGCATGTACATGTCCTGGCTTCACTCTTAGGCTATGTTCACACGGTGCGTTTTTTGGTGCGGATCCGGAGCGGAATTTCAGCTGCGGATCCGCATCCGTTTTCCATGTAGGTTACAGTACAATGTAACCCAATGGAAAACAAAATCCGCTGTGCCGACGATCCTTTTTTCCCCAGGAAAATCCGCGCGGATTTGCCTGCGGAAAAAAGAAGTACCATGTCAATTCTTTCTCCGGATTCCGCTGCGGGTTTCCAGCAGCACCAATAGGAAACTGCATTTGGAAACCCGCAGTGGAATCCGCAGAAGAAAAAGGATCAAAATCCGCAGCTAAAATCAGCGCTGAATTTTAGCTGCGGATTTTCAAAACAGGACAGGAAAAAAAACTGATGAAAAAACTGAACGTGTGAACGTAGCCTTAGGCCACCTAATTCACACCTGTCTCTTCACAGAATGATTGACCTCACTAATTGAACTCCACACTGCTATTATTTTGAACACACCTCCTTTCAATTAATTATTCTAACACACAGACTCAAAACCATGTAGATCATGAATGCGGAGTCTGGTGGTTTTCTTAGAATCTACTGCACCAACTGGTAAATGGTTTGACATGTGGTGATATAATTTATACCAAAAGCAGTGATTAATCTGGTTAGTCATATTGGATTGCTATTAGTTTGAACACCACTGTAATTGTAAGGCCATGTGCACACTTTGCGGGGTCCTCTGCGGGTTCTCCCGCAGCGGATTTGATAAATCTGCAGGGCAAAACCGCTGCGGTTATCCCTGCAGATTTATCACGTTTTGTCTTGCGGTTTCCGCTGCGGGTTTACTCCTACTATTGATGCTGCATATGCAGCATCAATAGTAATGTTAAAAAAAAAAAAAAAAATGGTTATATACTCACCCTCTGACGTCCCGATCTCCTCGGCGCTGCACGCGGCAATCCGGTTCCAAAGATGCTGTGCGAGAAGGACCTTCGTGACGTCATGGTCAGGTCATGTGACCGCGACGTCATCTCAGGCCCTGCTCGCACAGCAACCCTGATACCGGACGGCTGCGTGCAGCGCTGAGAGGAGAGTATAGCATTATTTTTTATTTTAATTCTTTTTTTTTTTTACCACAAATATGGTTCCCAGGGCCTGGAGGAGAGTCTCCTCTCCTCCACCCTGGGTAGAAACCGCACATTATCCGCTTACTTCCCGTATCGTGGGCACAGCGGATCAATGCATTTCTATGTGTGCAAAATCGCTGCGATTCTGCACAAAGAAGTGACATGCTGCGGGTTGTAAACCGCTGCGTTTCTGCGCGTTTTTTCCCGCAGCATGTGCACAGCAGTTTGCGGTTTCCCATTGGTTTACATGTTTACTGTAAACGCAATGGAAACTGCTGCGGACCCGCAGCATCAAAATCGCTGCGGATCTGCGGTAAAAAACGCTATGTGTGCACATAGCCTAAGGGATCATGCAGACATCCATCCATGCAACATGATACAACCAAAGCCTGCAATGCACAGACTGGACAGGGGCTATACGAGCGCTCTCCCTGTGTATTAGGGCTATAAGACAGCTTCCCCTGTGTAGTAGGGCTAAGAGCTGTGCCAGACCTCAGAGTCCAAGATGGACTGTTCCCTATGCCAAGTATTGGCTGTAGCTACTCTGATCCAAAGATGGAACCACACAATTGCTGGCCATCTGAGTTCACTTTTTTTGCTGGCTAACTGCATTCACTGTTCATGCTAGCTGACTGATCACTCCGTTTCTAATATGGCACCTGCTCCTTGTGCTGGTGCCGTCCCCTCTACTAAGAGCTGGATGCATCAGCTCAGATTCCAAGATAGCACTAGCTCCCTGTACTGGCTCTGCCCTATTTGCTAAACATTGGCTGTCTGTGTAGAGCGTGGCGGTGGCAAAAGGGGCGGGTGCCATCTTAGATTTTGAGCCGCGCACACTTCCGCATTGCTGCAACTGGCTTTCCAGTGGAGAGCCGGTCCTTTTTTGTCCTGACCTTGTGTTCCACAAATGACATATCCCCCAGTGACTCTTTTAAAGAGTAGGCATGCTGCCTGCTAATCAGAAGAGACATCCGAGGTTATGGCAGAAAGGATGAGGTTCTAAGGGTTCTGTTTGTGGACCACTCGGCATTACATGGCAGACCACGGTCCTGCAAATCTTTTTGACCACCTCTAGTGGTCAGCAATCAGTACGGCTATTCTGCAGACACGGCATTCAACAGAGCAAAGTGTGATATCCTGTAGGGAAAATGCATCGTGTTGGAACCATGAAGTCAATATTGATTGTAGTTGAATTCCCATTATTTCTGCCATATTTATCAAAGTGTCTCACAGGGCTTCATAAATTTGGTATGTCTACAAATATTTCACACCCACTAGAATTGGAAGTTTTTGTAATTTTTTTGCTTTTAAAAGTCACAATTCAAAAATCTGGCCTATTTTCATAGCTTTTCACGGCCACTTTCAAAAAATGACAAGAGTGGCATATAAATCATAAAAGGGTATTCATTATTGCATAAAAACAGCAATTCAACATTTTTTAATTTTTGACATCAGATCTGTGTTATTATTTATCATGACACAACCAATATCAGCCTGTGTGTTACAGCAGCTGTTCTGTTAAATTTGTCCACAAAGGTCTTTTTTTTTGCTCTCGACACGTATATATGGGTATTGGGATGCCCATGACCTCACTTCATCGGCAATTCCCCAGTATCCTTATTTTGAATTACTTTTACTAGACGTCTATGGGCCCGATTCATCAATGCTTTTACTCAAGAATTCTGGTGTAAAGGCTTTGGAAAAATAAAATGTTGTCACAACTCGGAGCTGCACCTAAATTTTGTGACTTCTTGCATCTTCATGGCAGTTTCTCTCAGCTCCACCAAAATAGCAGCTGGGGCGTTGTGACTGCTGTTCATTAAATTTAGGACAAGCGGTGGTGTTCGCCAAGCCACAAAGCATGGCCTGGAGTATGACTTGTGTCGAGGCGCACATAGAGGTTTAGGCCACTCATCCGACGCTCCCGATTTATGAAGATGTGAATTCCTCTTCATGACTTAAGACCGTCTGACTCTAGTACGCCATCGGGCCCCTATTTACTCGCTGAACACTACTCCATTATCTATAAATCATGCTGCCATCGGTTGCTGTATTTTCTATGGATCTGTAGTACGTGGTCCATTAAATATGCCCCTTAAACAGCTAAGGATCTGTTTTGCCCTAACATTTTTTGAAGTGACTGATTTCCATGATCCATGACATCTCAGAAACCACTTGGTAGTCCCACTTGGACTACTGTAGCCGTTAGGCTATGTGCTCACGTTAAGTATTTGTTGGGGAAATTTCTGCACCATTTCACAGGAAAAACGCAGAAGCAAAAACAATTGTTTGTGGTTTTTTTTTTTGTGGTTTTTTTTTACTTTTTTGGTGCTGAAAAAAAGATCGGGTGAAATCTGCAGCCAAAATGCTGAAAGAATTGACACGCTGTAGATTTAAATCCTCACCAAATCTGCAAGTAAAAAATAAGCAACGCGGTCACGAGACTTCTGGATTCTCATTCACTTTACTGGCATCAGGAAATCTTTCAGATTTTGTGATAAATTTGCAGTGAAAAAAAGCAACAAAAAGCAACGTGTGCACAAAGCCATATAGTACTTGTCCAATATGGTAACTTTGCCTAAGTTGACAAATAATAAAGTCCTAGTATGAACTCTCTCAATTAGGCAGTAGTTCAGCGCGAGAGATGGCAGAAAAGACATTATTCAGGAAGGGCACACACAGACCTGAAAATGAGCAGTGTGCCACATCCCGTAGACTACCTTCACCTTCCTTCCACTTCACTCATGTTTTAAGCCCTATGGATCCCATCCTTCACAGATGCGGGAGATCCAGCCTGTAGTGTGAAGAGTGAACTGTAATTCCCTGTGGCACTCTATGAAGTTTTCAAAAATTAAACTTAAAATCAGACATTTTTTATTTTATTTTATTTTTTTTTTAAACACAGACTTTAATAAAATACATCTTCAAGACAAAGAGTAAACAAAAAAAAAATTGAAAAAAAAAAAAATGTAAAACTCAAAAAATTTATTTCTGCTTTGCTTTAGACTGTTTTTTGGCCGGAGTGCCTTCCTCGGCAGTGGGATCACACAGTGCATGCTTTATAAATCGCTGTGCCGCTCCCTTGTCCAGCCGGGCAGCTTTCTTACGATCTGTTATTTCTTTGACTCTGTTCATGTAACTTCGTATTCTTTCCTACAAAACAAAAAAGGTAAAGATTAGGTCAAATTAAAAAAAAAAAAAAAAAATCAGTCGCACGGATCAAATCCGCTTTCCGACAATGAAGCGCAATAGAAGAATCGTCTCTGGCCGCCCAGGTCTCAAGTATTTTCAGCTAAAGAACCAATGGTTTGTCAGAATTCAGGCAAAGCATGGATGGCTCCCATTTTCACATATATTTATGACTTGTTCACATTGTGCATTACTGTATAGTTTCCTAACTAGAGTTCAATATTCTCATCTGTTATAAGAAGAAAATCTGGTGCCAATTACTGATTACAACATTTCGGACACTCGTTTAACATAAGCTCTACCGAGAGAGCTTGGCCTCATTCTTCACGTATGCTGGCGTATTACACACTGTAAAATGCCAAGTCTCAGGGCATTGTGCTGGCACCGCATGCCGTGTTAGGCCGGTTTCACACGTCAGTGGCTCCGGTACGTGAGGTGACAGTTTCCTCATGTACCGGAGCCACTGACACACGTAGACCCATAAAAATCAATGCATCTGTGCAGATGTCATTGATTTTTTGCGAACCGTGTCTCCGTGTGCCAAACACGGAGACATGTCAGTGTTCGTGGGAGCGCACGTATTACACGGACCCATTAAAGTCAATGGGTCCGTGTAAAACACGGACCACACACGGACCTTCTCCGTGTGCAGTCCGTGTGGCGTGCAGGAGACAGCGCTACAGTAAGCGCTGTCCCCCCCACATGGTGCTGAAGCCGCGATTCATATCTTCCCTGCAGCAGCGTTTGCTGCATAGAAGATATGAATAATAGTGTTTAAAATAAAGATCTATCTGTCCGCCGCCCTCCCACCCCCTGTGCGCCCCCCCGCTGTTCTGAAAATACTCACCCGCTCCCACGTTGGCTGTCGCTGCTTCCTGGTCTGGCCGCCCCTTCTACTGTATGCGGTCACGTGGGGCCGCCGATTAGAGTCATGAATATGTGGCTCCACCTCCCATAGGGGTGGAGCCGCCTATACATGACTGTAAATGAGCGGCCCCACGTGACCGCATACAGTAGAAGGAGCGGCCAGACAAGGAAGCAGCGACAGCCAACGAGGGAAGCGGGTGAGTATTTTCAGAACAGCGGGGGGGCGCACAGGGGGTGGGAGGGCGGCGGACAGATAGATCTTTCTTTTAAACACTATTATTCATATCTTCTATGCAGCAAACGCTGCTGCACAGAAGATATGAATCGCGGATTCAGCACCAGATGCTGGTACGTGTGGTACCCAGCACGGTGCGTGTGGTACCCAGTGGGCACACGTGTGCCGCAAGTGTGCCACACTGATGTACACCAGAAACGTAGGGGCACACGGACACGAATGATTCCAGTACCAATTGTTTCCGGTACCGGAATTATCTGGACGTGTGGGACAGCCCTTACGCATATATTACATGGGTGAATTTGGGGAAATGTTATATAGGTCTACAACATAAAATGTAGGGTCTTAAGGCCTGAAGCACATTAAAAGTAGACCAAACAACTTGAGACGGCCTCCCCACAACCCTCCAGTCAGATGCTATAAAAAACACTTAACTACTGTGTTTCCCCAAAAATAAGCTCTAGAATAATTTTACAGGATTTTTGTAGTATGCTTGAGATATACTCTTAAAATAAACCCTAGTTACTGTTAGGACCGGCGTTGGGGGAAGCAAACTGGTCAATTGCCCCAGGCCCCCTGCAAAACGGACAAGATCAGGTGCAGACTAGGCAGATAGGGTCAGTTAACGGGATGGACAGGGTCAGATACAGAGAGTACTGGTATTGGGACCTTACAACTAGGCAGCAGGAAACTCACCAATGGTCCTAAGCCACATCCCCTTTGGAAGAGGAAACCTTAAACACCTAAATATCTCCAAGCCATTGGCTGGGGACATTTTCAGAAGCGCACACGGCCCTTTTAGGAAGCAGGGAGCATGCACACGTGCCCCCTAAACATTCTCCCAGAAGAGCTGTGTGCTGTCCATGGGCCCTGGGGAGCGTGGATGGGTAAGTGAACACACCATCCCTGCAAGGGGGGAGGAAAAGGACACGTGCAGAGGCGCAGGCACTGTTGTAACATACATGTATGTACAGTTAGGTCCATATATATTTGGACAGAGACAACATTATTCTAATTTTGGCTCTAGACATTACCACAATAAATTTTAAACAAAACAATTCAGATGCAGTTGAAGTTCAGACTTTCAGCTTTCATTTGAGGGTATCCACATTAAAATTGGATGAAGGGTTTAGGAGTTTCAGCTCCTTAATATGTGCCACCCTGTTTTTAAAGGGACCAAAAGTAATTGGACAGATTAAATAATTGTAAATAAAATGTTCATTTCTAGTACTTGGTTGAAAATCCTTTGTTGGCAATGACTGCCTGAAGTCTTGAACTCATGGACATCACCAGACGCTGTGTTTCCTCCTTTTTGATGCTCTGCCAGGCCTTCACTGCAGTGGTTTTCAGTTGCTGTTTGTTTATGGGCCTTTCTGTCTGAAGTTTAGTCTATAACAAGTGAAATGCATGCTCAATTGGGTTCAGATCAGGTGACTGACTTGGCCATTCAAGAATATTCCACTTCTTTGCTTTAATAAACTCCTGAGTTGCTTTGGCTTTATGTTTTGGGTCATTGTCCATCTGTAGTATGAAACGACAACCAACCAGTTTGGCTGCATTTGGCTGGATCTGAGCACACAGTATGGCTCTGAATACCTCAGAATTCATTCGGCTGCTTCTGTCCTGTGTCACATCATCAATAAACACTAGTGACCCAGTGCCACTGGCAGCCATGCATGCCCAAGCCATTGGGCATTGCCTCTGCAGTGTTTTACAGATGATGTGGTATGCTTTGGATCATGAGCTGTACCACGCCTTCGCCATACTTTTCTCTTTCCATCATTCTGGTAGAGGTTGATCTTGGTTTCATCTGTCCAAAGAATGTTCTTCCAGAACTGTGCTGGCTTTTTTAGATGTTTTTTAGCAAA
Source organism: Ranitomeya variabilis (assembly GCF_051348905.1). Lineage (NCBI taxonomy): Eukaryota > Metazoa > Chordata > Amphibia > Anura > Dendrobatidae > Ranitomeya > Ranitomeya variabilis. The sequence goes on from NC_135233.1 coordinate 70,748,849, forward strand.
GTCCAGTATAGCCTTTTTATTCTTGATGCTTATGAGTGGCTTGCACCGTGCAGTGAACCCTCTGTATTTACTTTCATGCAGTCTTCTCTTTATGGTAGATTTGGATATTGATACGCCGACCTCCTGGAGAGTGCTGTTCACTTGTTTGGCTGTTGTGAAGAGGTTTCTCTTCACCATGGAGATTATTCTGCGATCATCCACCGCTGTTGTCTTCCGTGGGCACCCAGGTCTTTTTGCATTGATGAGTTCACCAGTGCTTTCTTTCTTTCTCAGGGTGTACCAAACTGTAGATTTTGCCACTCCTAATATTGTAGCAATTTTTCAGATGGGTTTTTTTCTGTTTTCGCAGCTTAAGGATGGCTTGTTTCACCTGCATGGAGAGCTCCTTTGACCGCATGTTTACTTCACAGCAAAACCTTCCAAATGCAAGCACCACACCTCAAATCAACTCCAGGCCTTTTATCTGCTTAATTCAGAATGACATAATGGAGGGATTGCCCACAACTGTCCATGAAATAGCCTTGGAGTCAATTGTCCAATTACTTTTGGTCCCTTTAAAAACAGGGTGGCACATGTTAAGGAGCGGAAGCTCCTAAACCCTTCATCCAATTTTAATGTGGATACCCTCAAATGAAAGCTGAAAGTCTGAACTTCAACTGCATCTGAATTGTTTTGTTTAAAATTCATTGTGGTAATGTCTATAACCAAAATTAGAAAAAGGTTGTCTCTGTCCAAATATATATGGACCTAACTGTATGTATGTATGTATGTATACTATATATTTTATATATACACAGTCCACATGTATATGCAATATGTTTTATGACATTATTATATTTAAGTAAATGTTGATTTTTTATTTATTTTTAATAATTAATGTGAATGGTACATGGAACTATGGTAAATCATTCCTGATGAAGGTCTGATTTTATAAGACCAAAATGACATGTGATTATTTATGGATTGTTAGCACAATAACATGTACCTTTACATTGTACACAAGGTATACCTAGTCCTTCACACTACTCAGCCCCTGCAATAGGTATGTGGAGAGGTTTAGATACATAGATGTGAATGACTAATTCTAATTGAGGACAGCAGGAGATACCTGATGGAAGTCAATAATGGATTTATATTTTTTTTTTTCACACACAGGAGACAAAGCTGTTGTCATCCCCCTACTTAACTTTCTGTACTTCTGTGGCTGGACTAATACCACTGTGGACAATACCATTTGGAGAAACAGCTCAGGCACCTATGATTGTGAGGAGAGCGAGGACAATTTACACTGTCCCATACAATGCACCAATTTCGTATTTTGCTTGGCTCCGATTTTCTGGATTATAAATGTATATTGAGATCCATTATTATTCCTCTGTGACACGTCAAAAATGGAACCAGTTCATTCCCATTTGTAATATTTCAATCTTGAAATAAGTGATATGCTTTGATGTTCCCGGTTGGCAAAAACCCTTGAAATACAGAGCGTATATATTCAATCTGTTCATTCAACTTAATGGAACAAAAAAAGACAAACCGAGGAGATTTATTCAAAGTTGTAAATATGTCACTTCAACATGATTACTGGACAGTACACAGCCCTCCGATGCCAAAAAAGCTTTTAGCTTTGTTGTAGAACCAAATTCTTAACTGTTGAGAAAATGAATTAATGAGGGAATAGGACGAGGGCTGCGAGCGTGAATGGATGTGTGTGTAAAAAGCTCACTTCCATGGGGGGCTGCTCGCTCTTCTTGGCTAGTAAATCACCGCCTGCAATATTTATGGACTTATACAGGAATGTAGAAAGCCGAGATACGACTTAAGCTTTTACACAAAGATCATCTTAATGTAACATTTTTGTATTAATATCTCTTGGGGAGAAATGGAGGAAATATATATTTATATCCTGAAACAACCCTCTGCGATGTGACACAATCTAAACGTTGCATTGATACTGGGTGTAGGAGTCAGACGTTTACCAACTAGGCTTGTGCTGAGAAATTAAATAGTATCTCTATATAGTATCTCTAAATAGTAAATCTCTACGCTGATGACACGCAGATCTACCTATCTGGACCCGACCTCACTTCCTTACTGACCAAAATCCAACAATGTCTGTCCGCTATTTCATCCTTCTTTTCCGCTCGTTTTCTAAAACTGAACATGGACAAAACAGAATTCATCATCTTTCCCCCACCTCACTCTACCCCTCCACCCGACCTATCCATCAATGTCACTGGCTGCTCACTTTCCCCGGTCCCGCACGCTCGGTGCCTCGGGGTGATACTTGACTCTGCCCTCTCTTTCAAGCCACATATCCAAGCCCTTGCCTCCTCTTGCCGATTCCAACTCAAAAACATTTCCCGGATCCGTGCATTCCTTGACCATGAAACCACAAAAACACTAGTACATGCCCTTATCATCTCCCGCCTCGACTACTGCAACCTCCTACTCTCTGGCCTCCCCTCTAGCACTCTGGTACCACTCCAATCCATCCTAAACTCTGCTGCCCGACTAACCCACCTGTCTCCCCTTTACTCCCCAGCCTCTCCTCTCTGCCAGGCCCTTCACTGGCTACCTATTGCCCAGAGGCTACAGTTCAAAACACTACAATACAAAGCCATCCACAACCTGACTCCTCCATACATCAGTGACATGGTCTCCCGTTACCTACCTACACACAACCTTCGATCATCTCATGATCTCCTTCTCTACTCCTCTCTCATCTCTTCCTCCCACAACCGCATCCAAGACTACTCCCGTGCTTCCCCCATACTCTGGAACTCTCTACCCAAACACATCAGGCACTCACCCACCACGGAAACCTTCAAAAGGAACCTGAAGACCCACCTCTTCCGACAAGCCTACAACCTGCAATGATCCCCAGTCTACTGAACCGCCACATGACCAGCTCTACCCTCTCCTAATGTATCCTCACCCATCCCCTGTAGACTGTGAGCCCTCGCGGGCAGGGTCCTCTTTCCTCCTGTACTTGTGTGTGCCCTGTTTTACTCATGTTTATTATACTTGTCTATATTTGCCCCGTTCACATGTAAAGCGCCGTGGAATAAATGGCGCTATAAAAATGAATAATAATAATAGTATTTTGTTCAGAGTATAAAATACATGGAATAGGAATCTGACTGTATATTAACAGTGTAAAATGTTTGTTGCAATGATGGCAGACAACCTTCACTGTGATAAAGGGCCTTCATCGTGGCAAAATGGCATTCACCATGGCAAACTGCCTTCATCGTGATGCTCTATCGCCGCTAACAGTGACGGACCCGGAAAAGCTGTAGCCCGCGTCCAAGGCTTGGTCTCACTCAATGTCGGCACATCGCTAGCGCTCACCCATTTTGGCATGCTTTGGCGATGCGCACGAAATAGGGCTTAATGGCAGCGTTAACGGACTGCGTTACACCGCGTTATGCCACGGTGTAACGCAGTCCGTCTAACGGGCTGCTTAAACGTAATGTGAACCCAGCCTAAGTCTATTATGAGGCTCAGTGGATTGCATGTAAACCGCAAGATTTTAGGATATATTATAGGTAACAGTGACATGGAAAATGAAAAAAAAAAAATATAAATAAATATACTGCTCTGGCAAAAATTAAGAGACCTCTGCAAAAATTTCAGTTTGTCTGATTTTTCTCTTTATATGTATATTTTTGATTAAAATGTAAATTGTTCTTTTATTCTATAAACTTCTGCCATCATGTCTCCGAAGTTCCAAGCAATAAATTTTGTATTTATTTGAAGCATCCCCAGATCAACACCTGGTCGTCGAATGGTTGTTAGACGGAGACCTGGAGAGGTGTACACGTCACAGTGTCTTGCACCCACTGTGAAATTTGGTGGAGGATCGGTGATGATCTGGGGATGCTTCAGCAAGGCTGGTATTGGGCAGGTTGTTCTTTGCAAAGGACGTATGAATCAAGCCACATACAAGGTTATCCTGGAAAAAATAGTTGATTCCTTCTGCTCAGGCAATGTTCCCCAACTCTGAGGACTGGTTTTCCAGCAGGACAATGTGCCATGCCACACAGCTAGGTCAATCAAGGTGTGGATGAATGACCACCACATCAAATCCCTGTCATGGCCAGCCCAATCTCCAGACCTGAATCCCATTGAAGACCTCTGGAATGTAATCAAGAGGAAGATGGATAGTCACAAGCCATCAAACAAAGAAGAACTGCTTATATTTTTGTACCAGGAGTGGCATAAGGTCACCCAAAAGCAGTGTGAAAGACTGGTGGAAAGCATGCCAAGCTGTGATTAAAAATCATGGTTATTCCACAAAATATTTATTTCCAAACTCTTCCCGAGTTACTCATTTAGAAACAACAATATTAAGGTTTAATAAACTTGTTGTTTTTTTTCCTATGTCAGTGATTGATAGTGGCATTTAAATGGCTATAAATCAGTTATCGGACCAAGCTACGGTCGCTGCAGTTACAGGCAGATGCCGGCTGTGTAAAACAGCTGGCATCTGCCCAATATGAAACAGACTCGGCTACGGAAACATCAGGGTATGTAACGGGGGTTAAAGGTTTATTCCCACCATTCCACTCTGATGGGGCATACTGAAGCCCCATTCTTGGCATCAGTGAGGGTCTCACAGGTCAGACCCAAAACCGTCCAGCGAGTTATCCGATATCCCGTGAAAAGGTGAGAACTTTTTATATTAGGAACAATCTACTAAGGGCTAGGACATTTTAGTTTCGTTTCCACAGAAACCTCCAAAGTAAAACAATAAGGTTTTTTCCAAAAAGTAAAACTCTAGAAGAACGTGAGATGGGACACATGGGTCCCAGCGAAGTCTCCGCTCTTCAGACAGGTTTATTATCTCCATGAAGAACACGGCTCCTCTGATTTGCTTCCCGTAGATATACTCTGCCTCCTACAACGGTCGCCTATCATCATATATAATAATCACTTGCAACAAAAAAAAAAAAAAAAAAAAAGGGTCATCTCACAGAAGGAAGCCACCAGCCAACGTCAGCTGGCAGCACGGGAGGAGATGATCCCAGTCCTCCTGGCTCACATCCCAATCTCTGCCTCTGTGCTGAGCGTTGCTGTTCTCATTACTGTATTTGTCATGGCTTCTCTCTGTGGGTCTGATGGATGGCGGCGCTGCCTGCACCTTCTCATTCCTGTAGCTTCTACAAGATATATACTGTTACAAGGCGCAGAGAATATAAGGTTACAGGCCGCAGCTGGAGGTTGGACGGCGCAGGAGACCCTCGCTTTGCCTTGGAATGAACGGAGGGATATACCCCTCCGAGGAAGGCAGAAAATACAGAAAAAAAAAAGAAAAGACCTTCCTGAATTTATGGCCAATTCAACCTTTAGGGTATATTCACAAGTTGCATTTTTGCTGCGTTTTTGTATGACAATTTTAAGCTGCGTTTTACAGTACTAGCAAAGTCTATGAGATTTCAGAAATTTCATGCATGCACATTGGGCTATTTTTTTCCTGACTGATTGCAGCATGTCACTCCTTTCAGCGTTTTTTCACCCACAGTAAACAAGTGCAAAAACCTAACTGTGTTTTTAGGGGGCACTAAAGTTTATTAATACGCACAAGAAAAAAAAAAAAACACACAGCAAAACCTGTTTTTTGTAAGCAGCTTCTACTGCCATGAGAGCAGGTTTTGGCTTTAGGAAAAAAAAAAAACGCAGCAAAAATGCAACGTGTGAACATAGCCTTAGAGCATTTCTTAAAGCAGTAGTCCGGTAGTGACTTTTTTTTATAGGTGCATTCATGGGTCCACATAGAAAAATGTGCTGCGAACGGATCTCTCGATGGAGTTTGGTCACGTTTCGGTCTATACTAGACATCTAGCCATACACCCGCTGGAATGGAATGCTGTGTATCCCATGATTACATTAAAATCTAGTCTAGGGCATGCTGGGAGTTGTAGTTGCACAACAGCTGAAGTCCTGTGGTTGCCGATCCCTGATCTAGTCTAACAGGTCTACGACTCATAGAAAGGCCTCACCACCACCCAGACTACAAAAAACCATCTTACGCCCCTGCCCCTCTCTTCTGTCCCAGGTAAAAGGTCCCCCCCTTAACCCCATCATGGCTGGCAATTTTCAGTTCTTGCATGTTCGTTCACGTCCCTCTTTTTTTATTCATCCGTCGACACAGCTTGTATTTTGCATGGCTGAGTTGTGATGAAAAAAAAAATGTTTATTGTTATGGGGATACCACGATGTGTTTTATTTATTTTTTTAAGTGGCGAAAAAAAAATAATTCAGAAAACCTGTAGAAAATTTTTGTTTTGCATAGCCATTTTTTGAGACCTGTAAGGTTTTCATTTTTTCATCAATGTAGCAGTAAGCAGTATGAGGGTTGGTTATTTTTTTAACCACCAAACTTGCAAATGTTTCATTGCTTGTTCTATATTCTACAATACTACAGTGCTGTAGTACGGAGGGATCCGATGGTTTCCTATAGGGGCTGGCCTATGAGTGGGCTTCACAGGAGGATCAACATGGCAGCCATTAGGCCTCCAACAGACCCCGACCTGCCATGGGGAAGTCTTTACAGGGAAGCTGATGGTTGCCCGAAATGGCACACTCAGATCGGCTAACAGAGTGTCATCGGCTGTTAGACAGCCACAACACGTGCAGGGATTTCCGGTTTGTTAGGCAATCTCCGCATGTATTGTGGCTGTCTAACAGCCCCGAGACATGCAGCCGCGGGGTTCTCGAACATATTATTCGAGCACGCCGATGACACTGTTAGTACCCGAGCACATTCTCTCATCACTGTTCTTTAACATGCAATCTCACAAGATCCATATATAAAGGTTACATTAATATATCCTGGGAATTGGGCGCATCATAGGATCTGGTGTGTCGCCGATCACTGGCCTCGGATATAACTAATCAGTAGCACGTGAATCACTGCCATGATAACTAGGAGATCACGCTCTCACTCTAGTCTGAATCCACATGGCAGAGAATTACAGGAATAAATCAGGGATCAAGAAGATGCCAAACAAATGGTCACACCCTGTGCTTATCTCGTCTGTATCTAAAATATACAATAATTAGTAGGTAGCAGTCATCACATAGCTTCGGCAAAGTCTTAGTAAGTTGTAAAACAGCCTCTATGAGAAGAATCTGAAGAGAGCACCATGCCCCGAGGTAAAGAGCATCAATCAAAACTCAATGTGGAAATTGCCGAGGTTTATTAGATGTGCTCGTTAATTCTGGGCTATTGGTATCTTGCATAAAGATGGTGAGTTTGCAACAACCAAATCTATAATGCAAGATACCAAGAGCGCAGAATTAACGAGTCCATCTAATAAACCACATTGATTTTTGATTGATGCCCTTTACATCGGGTCATGGCGCGCTCTTCATGCTTGACTCATGGTAAGTTACTTAACCGTGTCTGTGTCTAAGAATTTGACCAGATTAAGTGATTACTTCTACCTAATTACTGTATATGTTAGAATCGGACGAAACAAGCACCGGGTGTCACTAACCTGATTTTCCTAATGCTTTTACAGTACTGTTCAATATAATAGCAGTGGGTTCAAAAACATGAGCAAGGCACAATCTTTATCCTAGTTTTTATTTCCAGCATTGGGAACATTGCACAATGTTGTCCAATTCAAAACTTGAAGAGAAATGAAGATAATTTTTAACTGCTTTATAGAAAAACAAAAAATGAACATTGAGCCGTTCTAAAAAAAAGAGCAGTGTCTGCATTTATCTTTAGAAACTCACAATATGTATTTTCTGTGGATTTAGCATTCCTGGGAATCACTAACCTAATATTTTGTTGTATACCTACAGTTTTTTTAGAACGGCTTCACATCTATGTCGCATAGAGACAACCAACTTCTGGCCCCTGTCACCTGTTATTCCAGCCCAGGATGCTTGGACTACATAGTTATAGTTATAGTTATTATTAAGGTTGAAGGAAGACTTTAAGTCCATCTAGTTCAACCCATAGCCTAACCTAACATGCCCTAACATGTTGATCCAGGGGAAGGCAAAAAAAACCCATGTGGCAAAGAGTAACTCCACCATGGGGAAAAAAATTCCTTCCCGACTCCACATACGGCGATCAGACTAGTTCCCTGGATCAACGCCTTATCAAGGAATCTAGTGTATATACCCTGTAACATTATACTTTTCCAGAAAGGTATCCAGTCCCCTCTTAAATTTAATTAATGAATCACTCATTACAACATCATACGGCAGAGAGTTCCATAGTCTCACTGCTCTTACAGTAAAGAATCCGCGTCTGTTATTATGCTTAAACCTTCTTTCCTCCAGACGTAGAGGATGCCCCCTTGTCCCTGTCTCAGGTCTATGATTAAAAAGATCATCAGAAAGGTCTTTGTACTGTCCCCTCATATATTTATACATTAACATAAGATCACCCCTTAGTCTTCGTTTTTCCAAACTAAACAGCCCCAAGTGTAATAACCTATCTTGGTATTGCAGACCCCCCAGTCCTCTAATAACCTTGGTCGCTCTTCTCTGCACCCGCTCTAGTTCAGCTATGTCTTTCTTATACACCGGAGACCAGAACTGTGCACAGTATTCTAAGTGTGGTCGAACTAGTGACTTGTATAGAGGTAAAATTATGTTCTCCTCATGAGCACCTATTCCTCTTTTAATGCATCCCATTATTTTATTTGCCTTTGTAGCAGCTGCCTGACACTGGCCACTGAATATGAGTTTGTCATCCACCCATACACCCAGGTCTTTTTCATTGACGGTTTTGCCCAGAGTTTTAGAATTAAGCACATAGTTATACATCTTATTACTTCTACCCAAGTGCATGACCTTACATTTATCCCCATTAAAGCTCATTTGCCATTTATCAGCCCAAGCTTCTAGTTCACATAAATCATCCTGTAATATAAAATTGTCCTCCCCTGTATTGATTACCCTGCAGAGTTTAGTGTCATCTGCAAATATTGAAATTCTACTCTGAATGCCCCCTACAAGGTCATTAATAAATATGTTAAAAAGAAGAGGGCCCAATACTGACCCCTGTGGTACCCCACTGCTAACCGTGACCCAGTCCAAGTGTTCTCCATTAATAACCACCCTTTGTTTCCTATCCCTGAGCCAGCTCTCAACCCACTTACACATATTTTCCCCTATCCCCATTACTCTCATTTTATGTAACAACCTTTTGTGTGGCACCGTATCAAAAGCTTTGGAAAAGTCCATATACACTACATCTACTGGGTTCCCTTGGTCCAGTCCGGAACTTACCTCTTCATAGAAGCTTATCAAATTAGTCTGACATGAACGGTCCCTAGTAAACCCGTGCTGATACTGGGTCATAAGGTTATTCCTCTTCAGATACTCCAGTATAGCATCCCTTAGAATGCCCTCCAGGATTTTACCCACAGTAGAGGTTAAACTTACTGGCCTATAATTACCGAGTTCAGTTTTTGCCCCTTTTTTGAATATTGGCACCACATTTGCTATACGCCAGTCCTGTGGTACAGACCCTGTTATTATGGAGTCTTTAAAGATTAAAAATAATGGTCTATCAATGACTGTACTTAGTTCCTGCAGTACTCGGGGGTGTATCCCATCCGGGCCCGGAGATTTGTCAATTTTAGTTATTTTTAGACGCCGCTGTACTTCCTGCTGGGTTAAGCAGGTGACATTTAATGGGGAATTTTTATCACTAGTCATTTTGTCTGCCATGGGATTTTCTTTTGTAAATACTGATGAAAAAAAGTCATTTAGCATATTGGCTTTTTCCTCATCCACCATTTCACCCAGACTATTTTTAAGGGGGCCAACACTGTCATTTTTTAGTTTCTTACTATTTATATAGTTAAAGAATATTTTGGGATTATTTTTACTCTCTCTGGCAATGAGTCTCTCTGTCTCAATCTTTGCTGCCTTGATTTGCTTTTTACAGAATTTATTTAATTTTCTGTATTTATTTAATGCCTCCTCACTACCTACTTCCTTTAATTCTCTAAATGCTTTCTTTTTGTCCCTTATTGCGCCCCTTACAGCTCTATTTAGTCATATTGGTTTCCTCCTATTTCTAGTATGTTTATTCCCATACGGTATATACTGTGCACAGGTCCTATCCAGGATGCTAATAAACGTCTCCCATTTTCTTTGTGTATTTTTGTGTCTCAGGATATCGTCCCAGTTAATTGCACCAAGATCCTCTCTCATCCGTTGGAAATTTGCCCTCCTGAAGTTTAGTGTCCTTGTCACCCCCCTACTACCCATCTTATTAAAGGTTACATGAAAACTTATTATTTTGTGATCACTATTCCCCAAGTGACCCCCAACCCTTATATTTGATATGCGGTCTGGCCTGTTGGTTAATATTAGGTCTAGCAGTGCCCCCCTCCTTGTTGGGTCCTGAACCAGTTGTGAAAGGTAATTGTCTCTCATAGTTGTCAAAAACCGATTACCTTTGCTGGAACTGCAGGTTTCTGTTCCCCAATCTATTTCAAGGTAGTTGAAGTCCCCCATAATAATGACTTCTCCTTGAGTTGCAGCTTCATCTATTTGCTTTATGAGGATATTCTCCATTGCTTCCATTAGTTTTGGAGATTTATAACAAACCCCTATCAGTAATTTATTATTTTTTCCCCCTCCCCTTATCTCCACCCACAGGGACTCTACATTTTCATTAGATTCACCTATATTATCACGCAGGATGGGTTTTAAGGAAGATTTTACATACAGACACACCCCTCCCCCTCGCTTATCTGTACGGTCATTTCTGAAAAGGCTACAGCCCTGCAAGTTAACAGCCCAGTCATGGCTCTCATCCAGCCACGTTTCAGATATCCCCACCATGTCATAATTATGCTCCAACAACATTAGTTCTAATTCATCCATTTTGTTGGCGAGGCTTCTGGCATTAGTATACATGCACTTGATGTTACTCTCTGTACCTCTATTCTTTCTTAAATTACTAACTGTTCTAACCCCACCCCCCATGCCACCGCCACCCCCAACTTCCTTATTTGTGCCCAGGTCTCTATCTGCACTATCTTCCCCTCCTATAAAATGAATACCCTCCCCCCCAATCCCTAGTTTAAACACTCCTCCAACCTTCTAACCATTTTCTCCCCCAGCACAGCTGCACCTTCCCCATTGAGGTGCAGCCCGTCCCTAGCGTAGAGCCTGTAGCCAACTGAGAAGTCGGCCCAGTTCTGCAGGAACCCAAACCCCTCCTTCCTACACCAATTCTTGAGCCACTTATTAACCTCCCTAATCTCCCGTTGCCTCTCTGGCGTGGCACGTGGTACAGGCAGTATTTCGGAAAATACCACATCCCACAATTTTTTGGCATTTGTTGGCTTTGCCTCAAACTGCATTTTTAATGTCACTCCACAAGTGTTCTATCGGATTAAGGTCCGGGGATTGGGCTGGCCACTCCATAACCTCAATTTTGTGGGACTGGAACCAAGATTTTGCTCGTTTACTGGTGTGTTTAGGGTCATTGTCTTATTGAAACATCTATTTCAAGGGCGTATCCTCTCCAGCGTAAGCAATATGACCTCTACCAGTATTTTAATATATGCAAATGGGTCCATGATCTCTGGTATACAGTAAATAGGACCGGCACCACAGTAGGAGAAACCTGAACATATCATGATGCTTCACCACCATGCTTCACTGTCTTCAGAGTGTACTGTGGCTTGAATGCAGAGTTTGGGGGTCGTCTGATGAACTGTCTGCGGCCCTTGGACCCAAAAAGAACAATTTTACTTTCATCAGTCCACAAAATATTTCTCCATTTCTCTTTAGGCCAGTTGATGTGCTCTTTGGCAAATTGCATCCGCTTCAGTACATGTCACTTTTTCTTTTTAACAGTGGAACTTTGCGGGAACTTCTTGCTAAGAGATTAGCTTCACACAGGCGTCTCCTAACTGTCACAGTCCTCACAGGTAACTTGAGACTGTCTTTGGTCATCCTGGAGCTGATCATCGGCTGAGCCTTTGCAGTTATGACTATTCTTCCATCCATCGTTTTCTTCCGCATCTCTCTGGTTTGGCTTTCCATTATAAAGCATTGGAGATCATTTTAGCAGAACAGCCGATCATTGTCTGCACTTCTTTTTAATCAAAGTACGCTGTTCTTCAGAACAATGGCTCGATCGACCCATATTTCTCAGGCTTCCAAGGAGAAATGCATGTACAACATGTCCTGGCTTCACCCTTAAATAAGGGCCCCCTGATTCACACCTGTCTCTTCACAGAATGATTGACCTCACTAATTGATCCTCACTGCTATTATTTTGAGCACACCCTCTATCAATTAATTATTCTACTACACAGACTCAAAAACCTGCAGCTCATGAATGCCGAGTCTGGTGGTTTTCTTAGAATCTACTGCACCAACTGGTAAATGGTTTGACATGTGGTGATATAATTTTATGTTATGTAATTTGTGGTTGAAATAACATTTATATAGTTTTTATATAATTTGGGGCGTTTACTTCCATGTAGAATTTGTAGGTTATATTGAGATTGGAAGTGCCATTTATCTAGGCCTAGTATTTTTTGATATTTGCAATTTAATTAAGTATTTGATCACCTGCCAACCAGCAAGAATTCTGGCTCTCACAGACCTGTTAGTTTTTCTTTAAGAAGCCTCCTACTCTGCACTCATTACCTGTATTAACTGCACCTGTTTGAACTTGTTACCTGTATAAAAGACACCTGTCCACACACAATCAGTCACACTCCAACCCCTCCACCACGGCCAAGACCAAAGAGCTGTCTAAGGATATCAGGGACAAAATTGTAGACCTGCACAAGGCTGAGACGGGCTACAGGACAACAGGCAAGTAGCTTGGTGAGAAGGCAAAAAAAACTGTTGGCACAATTATTAGAAAATGGAAGAAACACAAGATGACCGTCAATCTTCCTAGGTGAAGGGCTCCATGCAGGATTTAACCTCGTGGGGAAAGGACGATTCTGGGGAAGGTCAGAAATCAGCCCAGAAGTACAAGGGAGGACCTGGTGAATGACATGAAGAGAGCTGGGACCAGTGTCTCAAAGGTTACCATTAGTAACACATTACCCTGTCATGGATAAAAAGCCTGCAGAGCAAACAAGGTCCTCCTGCTCACACCAGCACATGTCCAGGCCTGTTTGAAGTTTGCCAATGACCATCTGGATGATGAAGCATGGGAGTCATGTTGTCAGATGAAACCAAGTTAGAACCTTTTGTTATCAACTCCACTCGATGTGTGAGGATAAAGAAGTACAACCCCAAGAACACCACCCCAACCATGAAGCATGGTGGGAGAAACATCATACTATTGGGGTGCTTTTCTGCAAAGGGGACAGGACAACAGCACAGTACTGAAGGGAGGATGGATGGGGTCATGTATCTTGAGATTTTGGCCATCTTCCCCTCAGATTTTGAAAATGGGTTGTGGATGGGTCTTCCAGCATGACAATAACCCTAAAAACACAGCCAGGGCAACAATGGGGTGGCTCCGTAAGAAACATTTCAATGTCCTGGAGTGGCCTAGCCAGTCTCCAGACCTGAACCCAATGGAAAAATCTTTGGACGGAGCAGAAATTCAATGTTGCCCAGCGACAGCCCCGAAACCTGAAAGATCTGGAGAAGATCTGTATGGATGAGTGGGACAAAATCCCTGCTACAGTGTGTGCAATCTTGGTCAAGAAGTACAGGAGACGTCTGACCTCTGTTACTGCAAACAAAGGTTTCTGTACCAAATATTAAGTTCTGTTTTTCTATTGCATCAAATACTTATTTTATGCAATAAAATACAAATTAATTATGTGAAAATCGTTGATTTTCTAGATTTTTTTTTTTTTTAAGATTTTGTCTTGTTTAAGTGTACCCATGATAAAATCTACAGATCTCTCCATTCTTTGTAGGTGGGAAAATTTGAAACAAAATCAGCAGCGTATCAAATACTTATTACTATACTCGGTTTTATAGCATCATCCTATTTCACAGTACTCTACAGACATCATTATCACTGTCCCCATTGGGGCTCAAAATCGAAATCCTCTATCAGTATGTCTTTCAGGAGCATGGGAAGAAACTGGAGTACTGCGAGGGAACCCACGCAAATACGGGGTGAACATAAAGGCTCGGCGCAGAGGTCCTTGAAATCAGGACCCCAGTGCTGCAAGTCAACAGTGCTAACCACTGAGCCACTGTTCTGCCCTAATGCATCCAAAATTGTGATTTAAAAGGGGGTTTCCACCCCTCTCATAATAAATGTATGGCTCTAGTGTGAAATAGAAACAGCATACTCCCCCATGGATTCCCCCACTCAGGGCTGTGGAGTCGGTAAGCCAAACCTCCGACTCCACAACTCCGACTCCACAGCCCTGCTGGCTCCCCAGCCTGTCTGCTCATTCTCTTCCAGCTTGGTTAGCGGCTGACCACTGCTGCTTTATCAATGGCTGCAGCAGTGATGCTTGGTTGCTGCTAGGACTACTGACTGGCTGAAGTCGTGTGCTGCTCTCTCCCGTTTATTGCTGACCTAGACAGAAGAACAGGTGGCAGACGGAAAGAGAGCAATGGAGCCCAACTACGGATACAAGGTCTGTGATGGAGAGTAACGCACAAAAAGGTAAAGTACTTTTAAAAGGGATGTCGAGCACTAGGAATCCACTTTTTGAATATCCCCAATGCGCTGAATGAAAATAACAAAAGCACACTTACCTACTGGACCGACGCTGTTCCTCCGCTCGTTTCCTTAAGCAATCTATTGACAAACTATGTCCGCTATGACAAAACTGTGACGGCTGCGTCCAATCAGCGATCGCGGAGCGCTCCCATGACCTTGTTTATTATTTTTTGATTGCGGGGTGACAGAGGGCTCAGTGTGTAGGAGCGGCGCTGGTCTAGAAGGCAATTATACTTTTTTTTTTTTCTTTCCAGCACATTGGGGACATTTAAAATAGCTGGTTCAGCTGTGGACAACCCCTTTACTAAAAGGGAAGGTGCCACAATTTTTAATTTTGTATTAATAATTGTTGATTATACAATCAATTATTTTTAATAGAAAACTATTAAAGTTGTGCATTTAATTTTGTATTTATTAATTTTTACTTTAGCCACAGGGGGCTGCCAGTTTCATTTGTGGGGTGTGTCAGTTGCTGAGCGTGCCACTTAAACACCTCGCTTACGGCATCCCCTGGGTATAATGGCCTGTGGTCGGGTATTGGCAGCTCCTCCAGCCTCTAGCTGTGACCTGGGAACGCCCCCTGGGCTGTCCAGGTCACAGCTGTGGGAGGAGGTCACAGCTGTGGGAGGAGGTCGCAGCCATTTTGTTGTAGCCCTGAGGGCTTCATGTTCCGCGCACACTGCTTAATGCGTGCGATGACAGGACCATTGAGCAGCTGGGGAGAAAAGGTGCGAGGGTGCAGAGGTCCCGGGTGAGTATCTGCAGCTGCGGGGAGCAGTGGTTACAGCCTGTTAATATTACACTACATGCCGAGATCACCACTCACTGCTGACCAGTTCAGGGCAAAGCAGGGCGATCACCCATCTGCTGGATTCTCAACAGACTGACACAGTGGACTCAGCGAGGCGTGGGAGCGCAGGGCAGGTAAGTACAAGTGTCTATTCTTTTTCAGGAGGGGCCATCTACCAGGATGGAGGGACCATATACTATGGTGGGTGGCATATACCAGGATGGAGGGGCCATATACCATTGTGGGTGGCATATACCAGGATGGAGGGACCATATACCATGGTGGGTGGCATATACCAGGATGGAGGGACCATATACCATGGTGTGTGGCATATACCAGGATGGAGGGACCATATACCATGGTGTGTGGCATATACCAGGATGGAGGGACCATATACCATTGTGGGTGGCATACACCAGGATGGAGGGGCCATATACCATGGTGGGTGGCATATACCAGGATGGAGGGGCCATATACCATTGTGGGTGGCATATACCAGGATGGAGGGACCATATACCATTGTGGGTGGCATATACCAGGATGGAGGGACCATATACCATGGTGTGTGGCATATATCAGGATGGAGGGGCCATATACCATGGTGGGTGGCATATACCATGGTGGGTGGCATATACCAGGATGGAGGGGCCATATACCATGGTGGGTGGCATATACCAGGATGGAGGGGCCATATACCATTGTGGGTGGCAAATACCAGGATGGAGGGACCATATACCATGGTGGGAGGCCATATACCAGGAAAGGAGAGACATACCAGGAAGGAGGGGGCATATACCAGGATGTGGGACATATATCAGGATGCAATATATAGAGTCATTATACTGTGAAGCGCTATATGGAGCCATTATACTGTGAAGCGCTATATGGAGCATTTATACTGTGGGGCACTATATGGGACCAGTATACAGCGAGGCACTATATGGGGCCAGTAAACAGCGAGGCACTATATGGGACCAGTATACAGCGAGGCACTATATGGGACCAGTATACAGCGAGGCACTATATGGGGCCAGTAAACAGCGAGGCACTATATGGGACCAGTATACAGCGAGGCACTATATGGGACCAGTATACAGCGAGGCACTATATGGGGCCAGTAAACAGCGAGGCATTATATGGGACCAGTATACAGCGAGGCACTACATGGGACCAGTATACAGCGAGGCACTACATGGGACAGGAAAACAGCGAGGCATTATATGGGGCCAGTATACAGCGAGGCAGTATATAGAGCCATTATACTGTGGGGCGCTATATGGGGCCATTATACTGTGAGGCGCTATATGGGGCCATTATACTGTGGGGCGCTATATGGGGCCATTATACTGTGGGGCACTATATGGGGCCATTATACTGTGGGGCACTATATGGGGCCATTATACTGTCAGGCACTATATGGGGCCATTATACCGTGAGGCACCATATGGGGCCATTATACCGTGAGGCACTATTTGGAGCCATTATACTGTGGGGCACTATATGAGGCCATTATTCTCTGGTGCACTATGGAGCCATTATACTGAGACACACTATATAGGACCATTATACTGTGAGGCACTAGACTGGGCCATTACATAGAGGACTTGGCGACTCATGAGCGGTGTGCTAACTGACATCACCCCTGTTCAGAGCTGCCGGATCTCATGGAGCGCAGTGGGACCCGCAGTGGCTGCTGCTTCAGCCTATGGAGCTTGGATCTCTGAATGAGGCGCCATAGCCTTTGGACGTCAGATTTGGGGATCGGCGTGGGAACGCCATGGACTGCATCGCACCTGAGTGGGAACTTTTTGTTTTCTAATAAATTGGTGAATGAGGGACCGTGTCTTGTCTATTTCTCGTTTTATTGTTTTCAGGTTTCCAGTTGCGGACTACGTCTGATTCACAGAACTGCTGTGCACCTGCATGGGTTTTTTTGTTAGTTTGTTTTTTTTTGTTTCAAAAATAAATTGGTGAACCAGGGAACGTGTCAGGGAGTGTTTGCTTTTTTGTTTTTTTAAATAAAACTTATTTTTCTGCCTCTGTGTTTTTCTTTCATCATTGGGTTACTAATGGGTGTCTGATAGATTCCTCTCCATTACTAACCCCTGGGCTTGATGCCAGCCTGGATTTTTGACAAATTACAGCGGACATCAACCCCAACTACCATTATCCCGATTGCAGCTGCACCAGGGCAATCAGGAAGAGCAAATTCGAAGCACCAGAATTGGTGCATGTAACGCGATTTGCCAGTTCTAGGGTGGCTGTGGGCTGCTAAAGACCCATGTATCTAATCCCCATCCTGCGTGATACGCCCCAGACCTGTGTATCTAATCCCATCATGTAAGATACACTGTTTTGGGATGTATCTAATCCCATCATTGGCATCCAGTAATACACCCTAGACCTGTGTATCTAATCCCATCATGTAAGATACACTGTTTTGGGATGTATCTAATCCCATCATTGGCATCCAGTAATACACCCTAGACCTGTGTATCTAATCCCATCATGTGAGATACGCACCAGACTAGTGTATCTAATCCCATCATGTGATACAATACATTGAGCCCTGTATCCAGATAGACGGGAGTATAACACACTAGAATTGCAGCACATGATACACTCCACGTATCTAACCCCAGCTTATGATACAGCGAGAAGCACCAACTAACAGAGTCAGCGCTGCCGACCATCTTCGGTGACCGTCTACTTGTCAGTATCACTGGCTGTCACCAACGATATGGCTCCACACTGTGATCCTAAACTTCATCCTCTCTTATCCCTTAGGAAACATCCAGAAGGGGAGGAGAGGAGTGAAGCCACACCCATGTGATCAGACCCCGCCCACATTTACTGCAGTCGTAATGTGAGCTAGTGGTACACTAGGTTTTCATGGCAAATTTCAGCAGCTGCTCCCTCTAGTGTTTAATATTTAGAAATTATTTTTCAGATTTTACTCCATTAATAACAAATTATAATATTAAAGAACATTAATACTTTACATTTTCTCAAATGTTGAAACAACATTTTTTTATGGCATCTTCCTTTAACACCTTTTTTTTTTTTTTTTCATTTTTTTTTTTTTTAAAGAACTACTGGAGTAGTACAAAATGGTTGTAAAGGCGGTGGATTAACCTTTTAAATAGAACTGGTCATGTAAAATATTAACCTAAAGATATGGGGATAATCTGTAGGTTAATAGAGCGGACACCGTGTGGCCGCTGCACCCAGAGTCCCGCTGCCGGGAGAAAATTAATGTTATTCCTCCCGGAAAGCTTGGTCTTTCAATCAGAGGCGATGCCGGTGTGATCTCAGTCACCGCGCAGTATACTGAGATCGGCAGCTGTAACCGCATCCCCGGCACTGACTGACAGCAGCTCAGCATTAGAGTCAGTGCCGGGGATGGAGATACAGCCGCCGCTCTCTATATACAGAGGGGCGACAGACCGCATCGGTGCCGCCCCTATGGCTGGACGCCAAACGCTACCAGGGGGAATAAAGTTCATTTTAGTCTGGGCAGAACGCTATTAGCCTGCAGATTAACCCCATAGCTGCAGGTTAGTACATGACAGCTTCCCTTTAAAGGCCATTTTCTGTGCCAAGAATAGTTGTGCCCACCAATTGTCAGTTGTCACAACCAGTCCCCCCTGAGGTCTTGTAGTGACGACTTCACATCAGCCATTTGCCGATCTCAGCGTTCACCTCTGATCAGCTTCAGCGATCACCCGGCTGTTGGAGGGGACTGGGGCAGAGGGGGAACTGAACACTAAATATTTTTGATACAGGAAAGATATATATCTTGGTACCGTGTTAGCCAGTAGATAGAAAAATGTTTAGAATTGAGAGTCCTCAGTGGTTGATACCTTTTAATGGCTAACTGAAAAGATGGTAACAAATTGCAAACTTTCGAGACTACACAGGTCTCTTCATCTATGTCTATGCCTGATGAAGAGACCTGTGTAGTCTCAAAAGCTTGCAATTTGTTACCATCTTTTCAGTTAGCCATTAAAAGGTATCAACCACTGAGGACTCTCAATTCTAAACATTTTTTTTAAATATTCTTGGTGAGACGTGATGTCCCAGCATCATACATTGTGTATTCCCGGTGGCCGCAGGACCCGACAACCGTTTATCGGTGGGGGGGTGCAGTGAGTCAGCCCCCCATTGATAGGATAGGTGATGAATATCCTAATAGATTATCAATATCTTGGTTCTGGTCCAACCATTTTTAGCGTGGTCTTCTCATACAAGTTGTCTTGTTTCGCTCTATATGCAGATTTAGCGAAAATCAATGACCCTTACCAGCTCGTCCTTCACTGCGTGCTCTTTAGGATTAACCCCTTGAGTCGTCAGGTAGACTACAGTAAAAAAAATACAAAATTAGGCACCTTTCCTCTTCAGCCCCTCCATTTTCAGCATCAATGGCAGAGAAGTACTTACCCCAGAATAGAGAATTTAGCGTGTATGCAGAGACCAAATCTAATTTTGCTTGTTCCAGTGGGTCTATCTGCAATGAAAGGAAATAAATTACATAATGGATGATATGTACAACTTCATGAAAAAAAAAGGCTACTAAGAAGGAGGTTAGGCGGCCGTGCCAGGGAGCTTGTTGTGACTGCCCTGCGCCTCCGCTGGATGGTTTCCCAAGACCAAAGCTGTTACTATAACATCCCATAGGTCTGATGTGGCCGAGAGCAAGATGTCAACATGGAGGAGGCAGGAGACGAGCCGACCATAAACACTGGGGCTGGAACATATCGTCCACTGAAGACGGCCGAGGGGGATAATGGCCCTAAGAGGGGACGTCGTCTGTGGGCCGAGAGGCATGACATGAGCTGGACGACTCCAGGGGAAAAGTGTGATACATACATACATTTTGCCCTGGGGACAAAGTAAATTTAAAAAAATTAAATTCAGTTATATCCACCTACTATCACTCACCGGGATCCAGCACAGGCCGCTCCGTCTGCACAGAGACGAGAAGTGATGATGTCACTGTTCCACCACCAGTTGGACCACTGCAGCCTTTGACTGACTGCAGCGGTCAGGTGACTGAGCGATGCATCATCATAAAATATCAGATGTTGTGCTACAGAAGTCACATGATCGCAGCAATCATCGGCCGTAGCAGTCCTGCTGCTGGTGGAATGTTGATATATCCTCTTCTGGGTAAGTGCAGACCAAGGAGCGGCCTGTGCTGGACCAATCTGGCTTGATGACGTCCCAAGGTACATAAACAGGTCAGACTTGCTGCGTTACTTACATGCTGCAATCCTCTTCAGACGAATTCCCAGATTCTGGAACATGAACATTACAGCAACTAAGCCAGGGCCACTACACCCTGCTCTACCCTAGCCCGAAATGTGTGGAGCTAGAAGGTTGGACCACATGTGGGACATTGGATGAAATACCCTCGCACAGGTCAAAGATATCAGCTGTCTGTTACAGCCGACACCTTCTGCAGATGGCACACTCAGCTCCTGAGCCCGCACCAAACATTAATGCCATGTGGGGAATCTACATTAGATCTGAGGAGGCTGGTGCAATTATTTTAAAAATCCATATTAAAAAAGGGCTATATAATCCTGATAATAGGAGCATTTCTAGAGTCCAGCTGGAGGTGCACTCCGAAATTCTCATTTTAAAAATTAGGCAGGGAAACTTTCACGGAGGCCATTCTAACATAGATTTTCAGGTTAACTACACCGGCCTCATCAGGTAAATGGAATCATGTATGCATCTCGCTTTGTAAATTCTGATAGCAGATTCTATAAGAGCACTTTATAGATTTCTACTCGTCCTATTCCTTTAAGAAACTGCACTGCAGATTGAAGTGCGCTGAATGAATATTTCACATATCACATTCCATTGATGATGACAGATTTGGCAAAAGGCCACGCAGTTTATTCACCGCAGAGCATTACTGACACCATCAGGTACAAACAACAGGAAAAAAAATATAGCCAAGCAAAACCTTCCAACTGAATACATAGGATATATCCTGCTCAGTGCTTAAAACATTCCTAAGGCCTAAAAGTGGCAACTCACACAACTATGTGCAACTTTCTAATCACAAAAGGAAAGATCAGACCAAAGATGCAGTGGAAGTTCTGCTAAATATTTTCCCAAAAATAGTGTTGGCACCTATCACCCTCTCAGCAGCCTCAAAAGATGTCAGACTGTCAGAAGAACAATCTGCTGATCTCTATGAAATGTCAGCAGGCAGGTTGAAATGTATCCATAACCAGATTTCACAATACAAAATGAACACACTTAAAAAAAATCTCCTGGACCTTAGGAGGATGCTGTACTTTGAAAATCCATGTGAAAATGGCTGTATACTGGTTTATGAAAGTTCAACTTTATCTCTGCCCACCTAGACATACTGATTGCTCCTCAGTGTACCTCCTCCCTGCTAAGTCTCTGTCCACCTAGCCTGACTGCTCCTCAGTGTACCTCCTCCCTGCTAAGTATCTGTCCACCTAGCCTGACTGCTCCTCAGTGTACCTCCTCCCTGCTAAATCTCTGTCCACCTAGCCTGACTGATTGCTCCTCAGTGTACCTCCTCCCTGCTAAGTCTCTGTCCACCTAGCCTGACTGACTGCTCCTCAGTGTCCTGCCCAGGTTCAGCGTTAGCACCCGGGCAAGTGCCTGGGCCCTGAACAGGCGGAGGGGGCTCACTCGCCGTCGGGGACAATGGCTCGCTATGGGTCCACCCACGTGCCAAGTGCCCCTATACTTGCAATACTTACCTCTTCCAGTTCCTCTGCTGCTGTGTCTTACGCGACTTCTGACTGACGTCTCAGGTCAGAGGGCGCGATGACATCACAACCGTGCACCCTCTGCCTGAACATGACAGTGCACAGATAAATATATGAGGCCTATTATGTATGGAGCATTATATGGGGCCCATTATGTATGTAGCAATATATGGGGCCCATTATGTATGGAGCATTATATGAGGCCCATTATATATGGAACATTATAAGGGGCTCATTATACTGTACGGAACAATATATGGGGCTCATTATTCTGTAGGGAGCACTAAGTGGTGCTCATAATACTGTATGGAGGACCATACTGTCTGGTTTCTGAGCTATTGTAGAATTTACAATAGATATCACTCATGTAATGTAAGTAGCAAGTAAAACCTCCACTCACCTAGCCTGACAGCTCCTCAGTGTCCCTCCTCTTGGATGAATCATCGCCCACCTAGCCTGACTGCCCCTCAGGCCCCTTCATTCATTGGAGGCCAGCTGTGTTTAATTGATAAGACATGATTTGGAAAGGCACACACCTGTCAAGACCTCACAGCTCACAGTGCATGGCAGACCAAATGAGAATTATGAGGTCAAACGAACTGGCCAAGGAGCTCAGACAGAATTGTGGCAAGGCACATATCTGGCCAAGGGTACAACAGAATTTCTGCAGTACTCAAGGTACCTAAGAGCACAGTGGCCTCCATAATCCTTAACTGGAAGAAGTGTGGCCATCCAACCAAACTGAGCAGTCATGGGAGAAGAGCCTTGGTGAGAGAGGCAATGAAAATCCCCAAGATCACTGTGGCTGAGCTCCAGAGATGCAGTAGGGAGATAGGAGAAAGTCCCACAAAGTCAACTATCACTGCAGCCCTCCACCAGTCGGGCATTTATTGCAGAGTGGCCCGACGGAAGCCTCTCCTCAGTCCAAGATATATGAAAGCCTAGAGTTTGCTAAAAACACATGAAGGACTCCCAGACTATGAGAAATAAGATTCTCTGTTCTGATGAGACGAAGATAGACCTTTTTGGTGATAATTCTAAGCGGTATGTCTGGAAAAAGCTAGGCACTGCTCATCACCTGCCCAATACAATCCCAACAGTGAAACATGGTGGTGGCAGCATCATGCTACGGGGGTGTTTTTCAGCTGCAGGGACAGGACGACTGGTTGCCATTGAAGGAAACATGAATGCGGCCAAGTACAGAGACATCCTGGATGAAAACCTCTTCAGAGTGCTCTGGACCTCAGACTTGGCAGAAGGTTCACTTTCCAACAAGACAATGACCCTAAGCACACAGCTAAAATAACAAAGGAGTGGCTTCAGAACAACTCTGACTATTATTGACTGGCCCAGCCAGAGCCCTGACCTAAACCCAATTGGGCATCTCTGGAGAGACCTGAAAATGGCAGTCTACCAACATTCACCATCCAACCTGACCGAACTGGAGAGGATCTGAAAGGAAGAATGGCAGAGGATCCCCAAATCCAGGTGTGGAAATCTTGTTGCATCATTCCCAAGAAGACTCATGGCTGTACTAGCTCAAAGGGTGCTTCTACTCAATACTGAGCAAAGGGTCTGAATACTTATGACCATGTGGTATTTCAGTTTTTCTTTTTAAATACATTTGCAAAAATTTCTACATTTCAGGATTTATTTTTCAGTCAAGATGGGGTGCAGAGTGTATATTAATGAGGAAAAATGAACTTTTTTTCAATTTATCAAATGGCTGCAATGAAACAAAGAGTGAAAAATTTAAAGGGGTCTGATTACTTTCCGTACCCACTATATGCAATGAAATGCACAATAAGTATAGGTAGGCTGTACTGTCCGCAAGCTTAAGAAGTGCATCTAGGAGCATAAATCAGATAGTAGCAACCCGTCTTATACTAATCTTGATATCTCCCATGTATCGAGACACTTTATCCAGTACCTTAGCCGTGATGCCTCTGCCCTGCAGGTGTATGGCATAGAAAAAGTGCCAGCTACCCCAAAAGGAGTCTATTAGATCGGGAGGCGTTCTGGATCTTCAGCCCGAACACGTCTTATCCAGATGGACTAAATATGCGTCGCCAGTTGATGTTCCATTATTGACTTAATAAAGTATAAGGTCCCTCTGCTTGCTGTCTTCTGCAACATATTCAAATGGTGCAACTTCCTACCTCTGATTGCTGTCTCATCTGCTGCTATAGACTCTAATGGTATAAAGTCCCTCTGCTTGCTGTCTGCTGTCTGTCATCTGCCACTCTACCATCTAGCAACATATTTTAATGTGCCTGCTTAATGATTGTTATACTTCATTTGTTGCATTGTACGATTTACTCACTGTTTGATGTACAGTATATCCATTACTGTGGCCACTCTAGATACTATCAGGTGAAGGTGTTATAGCATGTTGCCAGCCACAATGTGTTTGATCATTTAACAACCCCCTGGTGTGCTCGCCCCAGCTGCCAAATTATCCCTACCCTGGTCCCACAATCCATCTCTCCTGACCCAGCAGTCTGAACTATATATTAAGAACCATACTTAGGCATGCACGCAAGCGTCCCAGAAGCAAAGCGTCACGAAGATAAGCGTCGTGATACAGCAGTTATTTCATGGCAGGAGTCAGGTAACCTACACTCTGCACCCCTGTGTATCCATGTGCTTAATTCCTATCCTCCTGTGTTCCCTTGCAATCCACTTTCACCGCCCAATACCCCCTCCACCATGACTCATACATCAGCTCCTCTCTCTTTCCCTCTCCCATGTACAGCTCCCATGCACTTCTCACCTTCCTGGAAAACCTCAGCCCATCTTGCCCAAACACACCGCACAAAAAAACTTCATACACTTCCAAAACTACTTGCTTTATATCTTCTTACTCCTACTGATTTCGGGGGACATCTCCCCCAACCCCGGTCCCCCATCTTCAACCGCTACCCTACCTCATATCAAATCCATACTAACCTTATTAATATTACTTGCACTCCCTCACCTCTCTCTTTCAATTGTGCCCTTTGGAATCCACGGTCTGTATGTAACAAGCTTCCTTTCCTGCACAACTACTTTCTGAACAACTCTCTAAATCTGTTGGCCCTCACTGAAACCTGGATCCAGGACTCTGACACTGTCTCCCCCGCTGCCATTTCTCATGGTGGCTTACAATTCTCCCATTCCCCGAGACCAACAAACAGACCTGGTGGTGGAGTCGGCATACTTCTGTCCCCACAATGCACGTTCCAGGTCATCCCCCCAGTTCCATCACTCTCATTCCCTTCTTTTGAGGTCCACACCATCAGGCTCTTTCGTCCCCTCTCCCTCAGAGTAGCGGTCATATACCGGCCCCCAGGCTCACCCACCCACTTCCTGGACCACTTCTCAGCCTGGCTGCCGCACTTCATGTCCTCAGAACTTCCAACCCTTATCCTGGGAGACTTCAACATCCCCATTAACAGCCCCACTTCCACATCTGCATCCCAGCTTCTATCATTAACCACTTCTCTAGGCCTCTCACAGCTCTCAACCTCTGAAACACACAAAGACGGTAATAGCCTGGACCTGGTCTTTGTCCGGCTCTGTTCAATCTCCTACCTAGATAACTCACTGCTTCCCCTCTCTGACCACAACATTCTATCCTTCACACTCACAATTCCTCCCCCACCCCAGCACTCTCCTACAACACATTCAGAAATCTACATGCCATTAACCCTCATGCACTTTCAGACTCCCTACACTCATCATTGTCCCCAATCTCTTCTTTTTCATGTCCTGATCTGGCTGTACATCACTACAACGACACTCTTAGAAGCACCCTTGAACAAGTAGCTCCCCTCACCCTCAGAACCTCCAAACACAGAGTGAAACAGCCCTGGCTCACATCGCAAACCCGATTTCTCCAGCGATGCTCTAGGAGTGCTGAACGCTTATGGAGGAAAACACGCACACCAGAACACTTCATCCACTTCAAATTTATGTTAAGAACCTATAACTCTGCCCTTCACCTCGCCAAACAGACCTACTTCACCACTCTGATCTCCTCACTATCCAAGAACCCCAAGAAACTTTTTAACACCTTTCACTCCCTCCTCAGGCCAAAAGCACAAGATCCTATCACAGACATTTGTGCTGATGACCTGGCCTCTCACTTTATAGAGAAAATAGACAATATCCGCCAGGAAATCCGCTCCCAGACACCAAGTGCAATGACTCCCATCCCTCCCTGCATCTCCCCTGGCTTACTCTCCACATTCGATCCCATCACAGAAGAAGTCTCCAAGCTCCTCTCCTCTTCTCGTCCGACTACATGCACTACCGACCCCATTCCCTCACACCTCCTCCAGTCTCTCTCTCCAGTTGTCACAACTCACCTAACCACAATCTTTAATCTCTCCCTCTCCTCTGGCATTTTCCCCTCCTCCTTCAAACACTATCATTACCCCATTACTAAAAAAACCCACCCTCGACCCATCCTGCACAAACAACTACAGACCGGTCTCCAATCTCCCCTTCATCTCTAAACTCTTGGAGCGCTTGATCTACTCCCGCCTTACCCGTTACCTCTCCACTCATTCCCTCCTAGACCCTTCACAGTCCGGTTTCCGCCCCCTACATTCGACAGAAACTGCACTCATCAAGGTGACCAATGACCTTCTGACAGCAAAATGTAACGGTGACCACTCTCTGCTCATTCTTCTCGACCTTTCTGCAGCTTTTGACACTGTTGACCACCCTCTCCTACTCTCTAGGCTCCAGTCACTAGGCATTAAGGACACTGCTCTCTCCTGGTTCTCCTCCTATCTTTCTGACCGCTCTTCAGTGTTCTGTTCTCTGGTTCCACTTCATCTCCTCTTCCTCTCACTGTCGGGGTACCCCAGGGCTCAGTCCTTGGCCCCCTTCTCTTCTCCCTCTACACAGCCCCAATTGGACAGACCATCAGCAGGTTTGGCTTTCAGTACCATATTTATGCTGATGACACACAACTATACACGTCATCCCCTGACCTTACCCCCGCTGTACTACAGAACGCCACTGACTGTCTGTCCGCAGTCTCCAACATCATGTCTGCTCTCTATCTGAAACTCAACCTCTCCAAAACTGAACTTCTTCTGCTCCCGCCATCTACTAACCTTCCTAAATCTGACATTTCCCTCTCCGTGGGTGGCACCATAATAACACCCCGGCAGCAGGCGTGCTGTCTGGGTGTTTTGTTTGACTCCGATCTCTCCTTCACATCCCATATACAATCTCTTGCCCGCTCGTGCCGCTTACACCTAAAGAACATCTCTAGAATCCGCCATTTTCTTACCATGGAGACAACAAAAACCCTCACTGTCGCCCTGATCCACTCCCGCCTGGACTACTGCAATGCTCTATTAATTGGCCTCTCCCTTACTCGACTTTCCCCTCTCCAGTCCATCCTTAATGCAGCAGCCAGGGTTGTCCATCTGGCTAATCGTTACTCAGATGCATCCGCTCTTCGCCAGTCATTACACTGGCTGCCCATTCATTACAGGATACAATTCAAAGTTCTTGTTCTCACCCCCAAAGCTCTCCACAGTGCGGCACCCCCTTACATCTCCTCCCTCATTTCTGTTTATCGGCCTAACCGACCTCTGCGCTCTGCAAATGACTTTCGACTAACCTCGGCATTAATCCGTACCTCCCACTCCCGACTCCAAGACTTCTCCCGCGCTGCGCCAATCCTCTGGAATGCTCTACCACAAGATATTAGGACCATCCACAACTTGCATAGTTTTAGGCGCTGCCTCAAAACACATTTGTTCAGAGCTGCCTATCACGTTCCCTAATCAGTCATTTTATGTTTGTGTGTGTGTGTGGCCCTTTCACTATCTCCATCTACCCCCCACCCCCTGAAGATGGCTGGACCATCATTGTAAATACATCATTGTAAATACACACCTGTACTTTGTATCTCCCCACCTCATTGTAGATTGTAAGCTCTCACGAGCAGGGTTGTCTTATTTCGCTTTATTATTGTATTGCTAACATTGTTACCTATGATTGTTGTTTGAAACTGTTAAACTGTAAAGCGCTGCGGAATATGTTGGCGCTATATAAAGATTATTATTATTATTGGCTTATATAGTAAACCTGGTTACATGTTTTCCACATGTGCATCTTATTCAGATGTTTATTTCTTTGTTTTTCCTACTGTTCTATACATTTGTGGTTTTAGTAACTGAGTTTTGCATTCTCATTGGCAATTTGCCACAAAAATGAACTTGCAGCAAACATAGGTGCAGCTCTGATAAAGAACGCAGGTTGGGCGTTTGAAACGCGTTGAGATGTTTTATACTAATTATGGAATCCTTAGAACGTTGGAACAAATATTGCATACAGAAGAAGCTGGAACCTTGAAGTTTTCTCATTAAAAACATAGCCGACTCTTAATTGTAGATATAGTTACTCCAGTAAGTCCTTAAGTCACGGTGAGACGACCCAATGAGAACACATTTTATGGTCTATATTATGGTCACAAGTCCAATTTCCTCGAGTTTTCACATAGCTTTGGACTTACCTTCTGGAGAAGCTCAGACCTGGGGACGGACATCATTTTGTTTAACATTTCGTCAACGGTGGAAACAGAATCATTAAAGGCCACCAGATACTCATGGATTTCCATGGGATAGTCCTCTGTAGTCGTGTCTGCACCAGCCATGATCTCCTGAGTGAATAAGATGGGACAATCACAAATCCATACATGTTTGTGCACCAGCTCATCCTGTACAGAAAACCGACCCGTCCCATCGCTGCCTTTGCGCCTGTTATTTTACCTTTTTTTTGTTGCTTGCATACAATTCGTTATTCCAGATCTTCATTTTTTAAGTCTATTTCATATGTGCTCATCTATTTTTTTCCCCTCGCGTTGTGGGCAGAGTTTAGTGTTTTTGGCTGTTTTGCCACAATTTGAAAAAGATGAGACTCAAAAAGTTGCAAAAAACGATAACAGAAAAGGAATTCTTTAAAAAAAAAAAAAAACTTTTTGCCAAATTCATGAGCTTCATGCGCAATTTGGATGAATTAAGCCCAATAAATGTCAGTGAATACCCCTCCCCCCCCAAAAAAAAGAGGGGAGACGCAGACAAAGCATATAAGACATTACACAGCAATACGTTAATCAACAATTCAGGCAGGAAATATGGGGGTTCAAAAGGTAAAAAGTCCTTATCGTATATAGTCCAGCCATGATTATAATAAACTAGATGGTGGCCCGATTCTAACGCATCGGGTATTCTAGAATATGCATGTCCACGTAGTATATATACCAGCCACATAGTATATATACCAGCCACATAGTATATATACCAGCCACATAGTATATATACCAGCCACATAGTATATATACCAGCCACATAGTATATATACCAGCCACATAGTATATATACCAGCCACATAGTATATATACCAGCCACATAGTATATATACCAGCCACATAGTATATATACCAGCCACATAGTATATATACCAGCCACATAGTATATATACCAGCCACATAGTATATATACCAGCCACATAGTATATATACCAGCCACATAGTATATATACCAGCCACATAGTATATATACCAGCCACATAGTATATATACCAGCCACATAGTATATATACCAGCCACATAGTATATATACCAGCCACATAGTATATATACCAGCCACATAGTATATATACCAGCCACATAGTATATTGCCCAGTGACGTAGTATACAGCACAGAGCCACGTAGTATATTGCCCAGCCACGTAGTATACAGCAGAGCCACGTAGTATATTGCCCAGCTACGTAGTATATTTCCCAGCCATGTATGTCACAGGTTAAAAAATAAACATACTCGCCTTCCTATCCGAGGGCCCCTTGTAGTTCTAACATACTCACCATACTTGTAGTTCTGTCACATGTGCGCGGTACAGGCGGCAGCTTCCGGTCCCAGGGTGTGATAACGTCGCGGTCACATGACCGTGACGTCATGGCAGGTCCTTCTGCCATACGATCCTTGCTACCGGAACCTGCCGCTTGCACAGAGCGGTTACCGGAGGGTGGCGAGGAACGGGAAAGGCGGCGGAAGGTGAGTATATAATGATTTTTTTAAAATTATTTTTAACATTAGATCCTTTTACTATTGACGCTGCATAGGCAGCATCAATAGTAAAAACTTGGTCACACAGAGTTAATAGCGGCGGTAACGGAGTGAGTTACCCGCGGCATAACGCGGTCCGTTACCACTGGCATTAACCCTGTGTGAGCGGTGACTGCGGGGAGTATGGAGCGGGCACTGACTGCAGGGGAGTAGGGAGGGACTAATTGAACTGTGCCCGTCGCTGATTGGTCGCGGCAGCCATGGCAGGCAGCTGGCGAGACCAATCAGCGAATGAATAACCGTGACGGAAGTTGAGGACAGACGAAATTACCCCTTAGACAATTATATATATATAGATAGGAGCATTTAAATAAAAGTGCATGAACCAGTCATCAGCCAAAATCTGAAAGATCAGACACAAAGTGCTATTGAGAACAGAAGATAGGAGCAGGCTTGGACTGGCCCATCGGGAAATCCTCCGGTGGGCCCCCCCCCGCCAGCTCAATCATAGTGATGCACTGATTAGTGCACTGTCTCCTTCCATTGCTGTACTAACCCCGGTAAATAAAGTGGGACCAACACCTTGACAGGAGTCAGGGGAGGTGTCAGTATTAGGGACACCCCTCATACAGAGGTGTCAGTCCGACACAGCAAGGGAAGGAGACAGTGCACTGATGCGAGTATGGCTCTGCTAATTTCCTCCCATCACCCGAGAAAACAAAACAAGTGGCAAGATAACGTGATGACATCTTCTTACTTGTGTGCTGGCTAACAAAATAGGGTGCTATTCCCCATTCAAGGGCCCCATCTTCTGACCTGACTAGGCTATGTGACTGCAGACTAATGACAATGTGCCGAATCATGACAGTGTGCCGAGAACTCGCTGTCACGATTCGCTGGTATTTTTCCCTCATTGACCACAAAAAAAAGTAAAATGTAAATTAATACGTCATATGTTCCCTAAGAATGGTGCTATCAAAGTGATGGTGTAGACTGACATCCTGCCTCAGGATTGCATGACATAATGTAAGGCGAGCTCTGGGAGACAGACATTGCTGAATTGGCGTCAGCACTGGTGGCGAGTATAGTAGTTATTATTTTACATAGGGGAAATCTAGTGATTGAGAAGGGGCTGTCCAAGAAGTGACCAACCCCTTTACCATTGCAGTCATGTATTTTATTACACTGTGTATGCCACCTTGAAAAGTAGGGAGGCCGATTAATAGAGAGCTGCAATATTCCAGGCGGATTCTCTAGATGTTTTGGAGGGGCAAGTGACATGAGTGAGGGAGTGAACGGATATAAGGAATGAAGGAAAGATCCGAGTCACCTAGAACCCCAAGACAGCGAGTGTGACAATATGGCGTTATGGTAGGACCATGCACAGAAATGGCCATATTGGGTTTAGGTAAATTAGGGAAGGTGCAGGCGAGCGTATTTTTTGTCCAAGTGTAATCCGAAAAAACATCAGATCGCACCAGGACCAATGTTAATCTATAGGGCCGTGCACACATCAGAATTTTCCTCGGGGAAGGGGGGGGGGGGGGGGGGGTGTTTGGGAAATCGCTACATGCCTGAATGTGGTCCAATATTTGGATCGCACTCGGCCATGCATGTCAATGAGTCTGTGGAAAACATCGGACTGCACTCGGATGGCATCTGAGAGAAGCCCGATTTCCACAGACTGACAGAATGGAGAAGATGGAGATATTTTTTACTCTGTCTTCGCAGCCGAGTGACTCGGATCACACTGTGCCCACACTGATCAGATTGTGATTTGTGTAATCAACCCAATACTCTCAGAAGAGGGAATATACTGCCGTGTGACCCTCGCCTTAGAGGGAGGAAATATTACACGATGAGTTTAGGACAGATAAAGAGAGGACGTGCTGTTAGAGACAACAGATCGACAATCACTGTTATTTTGTAGTAATGTGGGGGTGATGTCAGGAGACGATTTTTATAATTGGGTGTCATCAGGCTTGAGAGGATAATGGGAGCCAAATCTGCTGATGATTTATCTAATAGGGGTGGTGCATAGAGAAAGAAGAAGCCGGCCTAGGACTGAACCCTGAGGAACCAGAGATACCCATTACCTGATAAAATAGGTCAAATATTTTGGTTAGGTGGGTGGCGACAGCCGAGAAGAGGGACTGGAGGAGGCGAGAGGAAATGGGGTCAGCAGTGCAGATAGTAGGGAGAGTAGTGAGGAGTCTGGTAACTTATTCTGCAACCGGTACGTAGACAGAAAGTGAACTTGAGGTGCGAGAGGGAAGAGCATCCATGTTATTGTTTGGTATAAAATTTCCTGTCGGATATGGTTATTTTTTCTTTGAAATAAATGGCCAGAACATCACCACTGAGGTTGGTATTAGGGGCCTGCACTTTAGGACTGAGGGAGTGAACAGTGACTCGTTGTGGATTGTTGGACAGCGAGGTAATGAGGGCGGTGAAGGAAGCTTGTCTGGAGAGGTGAGAAGCAGAAGTGTTGTATGTTCTGAGCATAAACTTGTAATGGATGAAGTCTTCAGGCACATGAGACTTTTCTCAAACATTCATCACACTTGGAGCATTCTTGCAGAAAACGTGTTTGTCACGTGTGCCAGGGTTGACATTGTCTGGGCTGGGTGCTCTGCATGCTGGGGTGCAGTTTCATCAAAGGCTCTCTCCAGGATCTGATTATAAAAGGACCAAACCAAGGTTGGGTCATGAGAAAGAAGAGATAGCAGCCAATGAGGACTGTAAATTCTACACAAATTTCTGGGTATTGATGGTATGTATGTAGATGCCTAGATGTGTGGTCCTAGCGCCAGATGCATTTGGGGCTAGGACTCCATAGGACACCAGGATTGTCCCCTTGAGTCTTTATAAAGTAGTGCAAGCTATGTGTAATTTCACTCTTCTTCTTTAAACTCCAAGGTCTTTACCATGACGGCACTTTAGGGATCATATAATTACTGAAAGGTTCCCTTTATCATAAGTTCCACTGTCAATTAATTTTGCATATATGCTATTAAGTATGACAATGTTACAGTAGGCCCATCAATAAAGAGGATCTGTCACCAGGTCGAAAGAGGCCAGTTTTTGTCCTTATTATACAGCTTTTAGGAGTTTGTATGTTTTTTTTTTTTTTTTTTTTTTTTAAATCTGCCATACGGTTCCAGAGATATGGGTCTTTTTATATTATGACCGCTTTTATTGTCTTTGCCAAGTGGGTGTCGCTCACAGGGTAACAATGCAGAGTAACCTAAAGACACGCCCCAGAGGAGCTTTACCGCATTGTAAAGACCATAATAAAAATTTCCACTAAATAAAAAAGGTCCATACTGTATGTCTGAAAGAATAAGGAGGATTTTTTTAAAAAAATGTAATAGTCAGATAATAAAAAAAAAGGTAAAAATCTGACCTAATGGCAGGTCTTCTCTAGGGCACTGGGAATATGGATAGGTACTCTAATATTTTTTTGTTTCCATAGAAACAGATTGGTAATCACAAATGTCTAAAAATATTTGGACACAATGCTACGCACCCTTTATTATACTGTGATTAGCGTTAATTGACGGGCTATTGAAATATTCCAGGATTCTGAATTCTATTTTTTTTTTTTTCTCTGAAGCCGTTACTAACCCGCTGCGAGCAGCTGAAGCTACGTGTTAGCGGTTCAGTAAGAAGGTTATATAAGAAGCCCATTTACCAGGCTACGCTAAAGCAACATAAACAAACTAAGGAAAATATGCTCCAAACCGGAGCGGCCAATGCCAAAATCAACAACGTCACGGCACGTTCACACCGACAGATGGTGCCAGAAAAACAGACCTCACACACATCCCTAATGCCCACAGGGTAATCCTGTTCTAAATCTTTTAAAATGATTGTTGGGTAAAGGAGTGGCCGGTAAGAAACACTGCTGAGATACTATAACAGGATGAGACTGGAACGGATTGAGAAATACCCATCACGTACACAGCTAGGAAGCGCAGACTCCTGATCTGCTGTAATAACAACCCAAGTGAGTGGCGCATATCCACTTGGCATAAACCGAGCTAAAACAAATGCCAGGGGATTATTTTATTCTAAATTCCGTTTTGTTACATGGGTTATTAAACTAAAGTATGTATCCGGAAGTGTCAAGTGATGGGTCAATGGCGCTGATCAGAAAGAGAAATGAGTCATGACTCGAAACACAGGGTTTGCCAAAGTCGGGAGAAGATCACAAGTCCTAAAAGGGTCTGGACGCCAACCAGTGGCTGATGGGGCCGTACACTGAGTGCGGGAAAATGTACAACCACCGGTGTCCTGATGGTGGGTAGTGGCTGGGAACACAAAGGCCACCGCCATATGGTGCCGAACTTGACCGACATCACGTTCACATAAGTTTTGTAAATCCTAGTGACAATGACGTGTCAGAAGCCATACTCATGAATAGCTAACCAGAGCCCCACATGAAGACCCCACAGGCCGCCCCGGAGCACGAGCATATCATTAGCTAAAAACTGAAAATAAGGATTACACAACAACCACAAGACGGATTTCATCACCAGGTATCATTTTATCAGTATAACGGCGCCGACCTGACACTGTCTGTAGGTTACTGTGCACAATCCTGATGACAGGCTCCCTTTCACATGTCTGACACTTAAATCTAGGCAATATCAAAAGTGTTTGCTGCAAGGTAAAAACTGAGGGAAAAAATGTAGGGTTGAATAATCCCTATGAATAGCGGAGCAGGACGGAGGAGGCGCACACATGGCTGCTCACACATGGCTGCTTATTTATGTGTTCCTTATCAGCTGCGATCAACATTTCTGAACAGGATCAGAGAAGAAAGGACTGTAACTGGATGGCTGTAAATCATATTTAACAGAGGGATACTGGACATGGAAACAATAATTACACATTATTATAAGGTCATCATTACAAAGAAAGTTGTAATTTTTTTTTTTTTTTTTTTTTTTTTTTTATTATAAAGGAAAACTATTCTTTTCTTAAGGGCTTGAAAAGCAGCCTTTAAAATGCCAGTTTTCTTTCTTTTGTTTTTTTATTAGTTACATGTGGAATATTTTGTATTTTAGTGTCATCCTTTACATGGATTTTTCCCTGGTGTTGTTGAAATCCAATACAGAAGTCTGGAGGGAAACTCCAGAAAATGACGCTGCTGATTTGCTATACACTGTGTGCAGAATTATTAGGCAAGTTGTATTTTAGATTATTATTTTTATTATAGATCAACAACTATGTTCTCAATCAACCCAAAAGGCTCATAAATATCAAAGCTTAATATTTTTGGAAGTTGGAGTGGGGTTTTTTTAGATGTGGCTATCTTAGGAGGATATCTGTTTGTGCAGGTAACTATTACTGTGCAGAATTATTAGGCAACTTAAAAAACAAATACATTCTCATCTCACTTGTTTATTTTCACCAGGTAAACCAATATAACTGCACAACATTTAGAAATAAACATTTGTGACATGCAAAAACAAAACCCAAAAAATGAGTGACCAATATAGCCACCTTTCTTTATGATGACACTCAGCAGCCTCCATCCATAGATTCTGTCAGTTGCTTGATCTATTTAAGATCAACATTGCGTGCAGCAGCCACCACAGCCTCCCAGACACTGTTCCGAGAGGTGGACTGTTTTCCCTCCCTGTAGATCTCACATTTTATGAGGGACCACAGGTTCTCTATGGGATTCAGATCAGGTGAACAAGGGGCCATGTCATTTTTTCTTCTTTGAGACCTTTACTGGCCAGCCACGCTGTGGAGTAGTTGGAGGCATGTGATGGAGCATTGTCCTGCATGAAAATCATGTTTTTCATTGAATGATACCGACTTCTTCCTGTACCACTGCTTGAAGAAGTTGTCTTCCAGAAACTGGCAGTAGGTCTGGGAGTTGAGCTTCACTCCATCCTCAACCCAAAAAGGTCCCACAAGTTCATCTTTGATGATACCAGCCCATTCCAGTACCCCACCTCCACCTTGCTGGCGTCTGAGTCGGAGTGGAGCTCTCTGCCCTTTACTGATCCAGCCTCTGGCCCATCAAGAGTCACTCTCATTTCATCAGTCCATAAAACCTTTGAAAAGTCAGTCTTAAGATAAAACGTCAAGACTGGGCCAAGAAATATCTTATGTTTCTTGTTCAAAGTTGGTCATTTTTCAGCCTTCCTTACCTTGGCCATGTCCCCGAGTATCGCACACCTTGTGCTTTTTGTTACTCCTGTAACGTTGCAGCTCTGAAATATGGCACAACTGGTGGCAAATGGCATCTTCACGCTTGATTTTCCTCAATTCATGGGCATTTATTTTGCGCATTTTTTGCACAACACGCTGCTTGCGACCCTGTTGGCTATTTGCCATGAAACGCTTGATTGTTCGGGGATCACACTTCAAAAGTTTGGCAATTTCAAGACTGCTGCATCCCTCTGCAAGACATCTCACAATTTTGGACTTTTCAGAGCCCGTCAAATCTCTCTTCTGACCCATTTTGCCAAAGGAAAGGAAGTTGCCTAATAATTAAGCACACCTTATATAGGATGTTGATGTCATTAGACAACAAACCTCCTCATTACAGAGATGCACATCACCTGATTTACTTAATTGGTAGTTGGCTCTCAAGCCTGAACAGCTTGGAGTAGGACAACATGTATAAAAAGTATCATGTGATCAAAATACAACTTGCCTAATAATTCTGCACACAGTGTAGTGCTTGTATGACGGCCCAAAGTGAGACAAACGCCGGGAGGACTCAGCACCGACAGCACTGGAATGGCACCAGTGTGAGATGAGAATACCAGCTTTTATTATTTTTCACAAGGAACTCAGGCATTTAAGAAGGGATTGTACAAGTAAGGCCGCATTCTCATGTTCAGTATTTTACATCAGTATTTCCTTTCTGAAGAGACAATTTGCATATTTCCCATTCTGTCTTAAAAGCAGGGCTATGGAGTCAGTAAGCCAAACCTCCGACTCCACCAAAATGGGCTCCGACTGACTCCACTGCCCTGCTTAACCCCTTCCCGACCTTTGACACAGCGTATGCGTCATGAGAACCAGTGCCAAACCAGTGCCAATACGACCTGTGACGCAGCATATGCGTCATGGCCGGATCGCGTCCCTGCAGGCCGGGTGAAAGGGTTAACTCCAATTTCACCCGACATGCAGGGACAGGGGGAGTGGTGCTACAGCCCAGGAGGGGTGGCTCGCCCCCCCGTGGCTACGATCGCTCTGATTGGCTGTTTCACTTTCAACAGCCAATCAGAGCAATCTGTAATAATTCACCTATGAAAATTGGTGAAATATTACAATCCAGCCATGGCCGATGCTACAATAGCATCGGCCATGGCTGGAGACCCCGATCTGGCCCCCCCACCAACTGACGGCGGCGATCTGCAGCCGCCGTTAGTGTTCCCTACCTCTCCGTCCTGTCCTAAGCGCCTTCCTTTTCATTCAGAAAGTCAAATGGCGCTCCTTCCCTTCCGAGCCTTACCATGTGCCCAAACAGTCGTTTACCCCCACATGTGAGGTATCGGTTTACTCAGGAGAAATTGCCCAACAAATTTTAGGATCCATTTTATCCTGTTGCCCATGTGAAAATGAAAAAAATTGAGGCTAAAAGAATTTTTTTTGGAAAAAAAAAGTACTTTTTCATTTTTACGGATCAATTTGTGAAGCACCTGGGGGTTTAAGGTGCTCACTATGCATCTAGATAAGTTCCTTGGGGCGTCTAGTTTCCAAAATGCGGTCACTTGTGGGGGAGCTCCAATGTTTAGGCACACGGGGGCTCTCCAAACGCGACATGGCGTCCGCTAAAGATTGGATCCAATTTTTCATTCAAAAAGTCAAATGGCACTCCTTCCCTTCCAAGCCCTGCCGTGCGCCTAAACAGTGGTTTACCCCCACATATGAGGTATCAGCGTACTCAGGACAAATTGGACAACAACGTTCGTGGTCTAGTTTCTCCTTTTACCCTTGGGAAAATAACAAAATTGTTGCTAAAAGATCATTTTTGTGACTAAAAAGTTAAATGTTCATTTTTTCCTTCCGTGTTGCTTCTGCTGCTGTGAAGCACCTGAAGGATTAATAAACTTCTTGAATGTGGTTTTGAGCACCTTGAGGGGTGCAGTTTTTAGAATGGTGTCACTTTTGGGTATTTTCAGCCACACAGAACCCTGAAACTGACTTCAAATGTGAGGTGGTCCCTAAAAAAAAAATGGTTTTGTAAATTTTGTTGTAAAAATGAGAAATCACTGGTCAAATTTTAACCCTTATAACTTCCTAGCAAAAAAAAATGTTTCCAAAATTGTGCTGATGTAAAGTAGACATGTGGGAAATGTTATTTATTAACTGTTTTGTGTCACATAACTCTGGTTTAACAGAATAAAAATTCAAAATGTGAAAATTGCGAAATTTTCACGATTTTCGCCAAATTTCCGTTTTTTTCACAAATAAACGCAGAAATTATTGACCTAAATTTACCACTAACATGAAGTCCAATATGTCACGAAAAAACAATCTCAGAATCGCTAGGATCCGTTGCTGAGTTATTACCTCATAAAGGGACACTGGTCAGAATTGCAAAAAATGGCCTGGTCATTAAGGTCAAAATAGGCTGGGTCATGAAGGGGTTAAAAGTCTCCTCACCTCGGCATGTCAGGCTTGAAATGTCACTTTCCACAAGGAG
Source organism: Ranitomeya variabilis (assembly GCF_051348905.1). Classification (NCBI taxonomy): domain Eukaryota; kingdom Metazoa; phylum Chordata; class Amphibia; order Anura; family Dendrobatidae; genus Ranitomeya; species Ranitomeya variabilis. Next base: position 70,787,808 of record NC_135233.1, read on the forward strand.
AAACGTTGGATTCTAGTCAGACACCTCTCACCCAGCCAAACCAGATCTCAGACTTTGCACTGATGAGGGGCAGCACCCTGAAACAGTATCTGCAAATGGAGATTTTGGCTTTTATCCTAAGTCATGTGATGAAGCTTGTTAAAGACTTGATATTGACTTTTAGAATTGCTACTTCCTATAGGTGACACTAGAGCTCTCGTCCTCTTCCTCCATGGAGAGGCAATTTGCACATCAGTATTTGTAAGCCAAAATCAGGAGTGGAACAATCAGAGGAAAAGTATAATAGAAACACGTCACCACTTCTGTATTTATCACCCACTCCTGGTATGGGCTTACAAATACTGAGGTAAAATACTGACCAAATACTGAAACGGAGAGGTGGAGATTTTGCATTCATTGGGGTCCATGAGCTTCATGTCACGCCAGTACCAGAGAGGTCATGCCCCATGACGTGTGCCAGTTTTGTACGCTGTGTGGAAGTCATCATCATCCATCATTACCAGACTGTTAATCTGCACCGGATACAGCCTAAATGAGGCAGGTAACCACATCAATGACCCTGAACAATCACTGGCAGCCTGACCAGAAAGCAAAGACAGTCCTGCTCCAATCTCTGGCAGGAAAAATAGCTCAAACAGATTTTGGGCAGAGAGCCAACCTGACCTACAGCAACCTGACATGATCGGGAGGAGCAGAAAAGGCCAACGAGTGCTGAGCGCCATGTGGTGCTGGCAGAGATCAATGGTGTATAGGGGCGCAGCTGGAGAATAACCGGCTTAGGCCACATTCACACATTCAGCATTTGGTCAGTATTTTACCTCAGTATTTGTAAGCCAAAACCAGGAGTGGGTGATAAATACAGACGCGGTGACCTGTTTCTATTATACTTTTCCTCTGATTGTTCCTCTCCTGGTTTTGGCTTACAAATACTGAGGTAAAATACTGACCAAATACTGATAGTGTGCCTGTGGCCTTAAAGAGGACCGTCTAATGCAGCCATTTTTGCTCTTCTATTTGTACTTCTCCCCTGAATATTTATTTAAAGGGAACCTGTCAGCAGGATTGTGCACAGTAACCTACAGTGTCAGGTCGATGTCGTTACACTGATTACAATGATAACTAGTGATGAAATCCGTCTTGTGGTTGTTGTGTAATTTTTATTTTCAGGTTTGAGTTAATGCTATGCTTGTGCTCCGGGGCGGCCTGTTCATGTGGTGCTCTGATTAGCTATTCATACTGATGGCTTCTGACAGGTCACTGATCCCTCACTGACCTGCCCCCTAGTTTACATAATGAATATTATATATACCTGTACTGAAAAAAAAACACACCTTTCTGCAGGCAGGCGCCGGCCATGGAATCTGCACTGCAGCAAAATCACATGTGTAATGTGTATAGAATTATTATGGTTGAGGTTATCTTGATATAAAAAAAATAAATCCACTTGAAAATGGCGCCTGCCTCGCCAGCGTAATAGCAGCCATTGGTGTATATAGAGGTGATCGATAGCTGCTACTGCACAGTTGCCGCCATCTTGGAGGAGGAAATTTATTTCTCTAGCAAGATGACGCCACCGGCACCTGCGCAGTAGCGGCTATCAATCACCTCTATATACACCAATGGCTGATACTGTGCAGACGAGGCGGGCGCCATTATAATATAGATAGATATCTATATCAGATAACCTAACCTCAAACATAATAATTGTAAACACAGTACATATCCGAATATGCTGTAGAGCTGGCGCCTGCCTGCAGAAAGGTTTTTTTGCAGTATGTACATATATTCATTATGTAAACTAGGGGGCAGATCTGTGAGGGATCAGTGACCTGTCAGCAGTCGGCATTATGAATACCTAATGCCAAAAATGGCAGCCTGCATTCTGCTGAGAGCCACTTGGAATTTTGATTTAGGCCTCAGATGTACATTTTAGTCATGAATAACTCCACCAGATCTGGGCAAGAGGAACTGTGCAAAAATGGGAGTTAGGCTGAAGCTACAGGGCGACGTTGGCCTGGACACTTGTCACACGACCAAAGTTCAAAAGGTGTTGTTGCTCTATCGCGGAGCAATACAAGTGAACGGGGTCACAAGAGGGTCACACCCTTGAGGGTACTGAACAAACAATTCGCCAAAATTATAACGAGATTGAACTTCTTGAGAATTGTCGTGGTCAAAGTAACCCCAGGGTTGCAATGAGACGCCATTCACTTGTGCTGCGATATAGCAGATACTTCACGCGACAGGTGTCACAGCCTAACTCTGATAGCGAGGCATGCTCAACAGGGGAACCATACATCCAGAGCATGAAATAACCACAGAAATTAAAGGCCTCGTCTTATGTCCCTAATTACAGTAGTTAAATTGCAAAGTGTTTGAAAAAAACGCAACAGTGGCCGTTTCCTGGCCAAAGACCTATGCTGGCAAGCTTTTTGTTAATCAGCTTGCAAGCGCTGCGCCAAAGTTGACTGGATTCTGCAAGTATCTGCGCGCTTGTACTTCTCCAAATCTGCAAAAGCAAAGTAGTCTCTAATAGCAGCATTGGAAAGTGTGCCGTGCGGAGCATGCCGCCAGGCCTAAACTGTCAGACAGTGAGCCCCTGATGAACAAATGTGAGAGAACCCCCTGAACAAAAAGGAATAGGTATACTTATAAATTAAAGGGGTTATCCAGGACTATTTAATTCTTTTACTACGTGCATAAGAACGTGCCCAGCACCAATCTCTGTCGTCACAGACCGCTCCTGCCAGCAATTCAGCAGCTTTTGCTAGTGTTATCGACAGAATAGTGGCTTTTTTTTACCGCTCTGCTCTCTTGCAGGGTGTGACTTCCTAAATGCGGGGGCTGGCTGTCAATCTGTATGACGTCGGCAGCAACGCCCTATTGACAGAGCAGCCCAGAACATGGAGCAGCTGAATCTCCGGCAGGAGCGGTCGGTGACTGCCCTGAGCCGACGCTGGGTAGACCAGCAACTACCTGACTTTTTTCTTTTTTTTTTTACTAATGGATCTAAAAAATAATAGCCCTGGACAACCCCTTTTAAAAACAGAGGAAAAGGCCTCATTTCCATTTACCCAAGTGTCTGGTGTTTTTGGTAATCCCACATATTTCTAGGATCTCCAGTCATCTGGTAAATCAGTTTTTATGCTGGATTGGTGCAAGAGACAGAAAAAAAAAAAATATGCTGGAGGAGCAACGCATAAACGGTTTCCCGTTGTGCCTGGCTCAGGCAGAACACAAGTGGCTGCGCACCACTGATAGATGGACACCCTGGATTACACTGGAGTCCTACATGCAGTTTTTCTCGCCAAAGCGGATTTAAAAGGAATAAGAACTAGAAGAGAGAAGACATAGGTCGCCCTGCTCCTGGATTCACAAGTGTGACACCTGCCTTCCAGAGGTTATCCACCTTTGGGAACGTTTTTTTCCTTACATGCGTGCATTTGGGATTTAAAAAAAAAAAATCATTTTTGCAAATGGATTTCATTATAAATTAGTATCCTTTACCTTCTATAGTCTCGGTTGTGCCTTGTCTATTGGTGGCTGTAGAATAAGTGAACTGAGAATCTGTCAGCGAGCGCATTCAGGAGTTTCTATCAGCTGATTTATGGCCTAAAACCATAACAATATCCGTGAAAAACATCCCGTAAAAGCCAAACTGCGCAACATTTTTTTTTTTTTTTTTTTAAAGAAACCAAAAGGTAGATGTATTTAAGTAAAAAGAGCTGGTAAATTAACTCAGGGGGACACATTTCACACTCACACACCAGTTTTCCTGAAGTGTAATTTCATTGCTGGCACTGTACACCACACTATTCAGGAGATTCGTTGTTTTTGTCTGGATTTTCCAACACTGCGATCAAAGCAACAAAACTTTACCCAGTTTTCAGAAAAATGCAAAGAAAAACTGAGCTCAATGTGTGAACACGGCCAAGAGCAGTTTCTCCATCAGACGTGAGGATTCCATTACTCGTTCAGGATTGGTCATGAAAGTCACAATAAAAAGGGCAGCAGAGCTAAAAATTGGGGAGATCCACTTCTGAACCGGTCCATAGTCTGCCCCGTGTCCCCCACCAGTCAGCAATATCCAGAGGGGAGTCACATGACTGCTGCAGCCAATCAATGATCACACTGATTGGCTGCAGCCTTCACAATTCATCTAAGAGGTAAAACGATTTTTGACAGGAGAGCGGAGCGGCTCTGGGAGCCATTCAGACGAGGATGCTACGTGGTGGATGAGCCCTTTAAGACACTGCGGCCTCTGTATTCCTCCCAGCAGAGCAGATGGCTCCGTGCTCTAATCCTCTGTGCTGCAGGTCATTCCTGAGCAAGGGAAAAAAATGGGGGGCTTCTGACGTTTAGTTCCTAGAGATCAGCAACAGCTCTGGAGATCGGACCCCCGATTATTGTAATATAATGGCAAGTCCTGGTGATACATATTATGTGATGGGAATGCCCCTTTAAAGCTCATGTGACCACTTAAAGGGATGAGAAGACCATGCACTGATAGTAAAGCAGGAAATTCTGACTCTGGAGCCTTAAGTACAAGCAGAGAATAAGGAGACGACTCCCCCAGAGATATGAGCGGATAGTGGGGGGCCACAGGCAGGAGGCTCCTCTGCTCTAGGAAGTCAATAACGCTACGCTACTGGACACCCACGTCACGTGGTACAGGTCATGGCGGCGCGAATAGTCACAGCTATAGTCACGTGGCCGGCCACCGCTGCTTCCCGTCCGCGCTGTGCAAGAACACCGCACCGAGCAGTGCACAACCGCACACATTACCTCTCCTCACACACCAGCTGGCCGCGGGACTTCCGGTGGATGCCGGCGAGGAGAGGTCACATGGACGAGGGACAGGAAGAGGCGGGGCTTATAACCTGCGCTACCCTGACACCCCGCTCGGCAGCAGACACACGGGTGCTGGAGCTGCCCTGTACAGGGGCTTAGTATACCGCGTGTCACGGAGGCGGCAGGTGCTGCTGAGGGTCCGTAATACTCTTGTCGTAAATCTGCGTTTTATTTGTGGATTTTCCCCAATCCCCATAGATTGAATGTGATGACGGAAACTCTGCAGGTAAAACCTGTAATGGTAATTATTGGGGTATTCCCAGCGGCAGTGCAGCAGAGACGCATGGAATCCGCACAGGGCTCAGTGAGGTTTTATTAAAGCCAACGGGAAGGTTTGAAAATAAAACATCAAACGGAGGCAAAAAAAAATCACCGCTGATAAACGTGCACGGAAAAAAGCCCACACTACACAATGCAAGGAGCCGGCATGGTCTAATGGTGCAGGAATGCTGCAACATCGGAGAAAGCCGCAAATACCGCGCGGAGCAGCCGGCGATGGACGGGGCGCCCGTCACTGCTGCAGACACGTCCGGATGAGGAGCAGACCCGGCGTCCGGTGCACTGACCACGAGCGCTCATTAGTCCTCCCGGGAGCCGCCGGCGATGACCGGGGCGCCCGTCACTGCTGCAGACCCGGCGTCCGGTGCACTGACCACGAGCGCTCATTATTCCTCCCGGGAGCCGCCGGCTGTCAGCGGTGACTGCACGCACTTATAACAAAGCCGGTGTCTCCCGGGGAGAATTCCGTTCCCCGATACCACACTGCAGGACTGCAGCCGGGAACCTTCCCAATGCTATTAACCCTATAGCTGCAGGAAAATGCCACCACCCGGCCGGACAGGGTCCCTGTAATGACTGTTCAGCCCAAGCACAGGCGCTCATCGCACCCTCCTCTGGGCCAGCAGTTCTGGGCTCCTTCCTTCCCACCTACCTGGTGTCTTAGGGCTCATTTCCACATGCGAGACACAGGTCCGTATCTCGCATGTGGAAACCAAGCTCTGGCGCCGGCACTTTGGAGCGGAGCTGTGCAGCTCCATGTGTTCCTATGCGGCCGCACGCTCCGCTCCCGAGTGCCGGCTCCACAGCTTGGTTTCCACATGCGAGATACGGACGTGTGCCTCGCATGTGGAAATGAGCCCTTATAATCATGAAAACCAAAACAAGGAAGAAGCCGTGAGAAAGGGATAGGAACGGCCACAAAAGTAATCTACCTTTATTGGTGCAAAGCTTGGTAAGTGGTGACACCAAACACACACGATTAGTAGTAAAATACACTGGTATTCCGTGACTCTGTATGGCATCCCGTTTTTTACACACCCATAGACTTGTATCACAGTCACATCTGATTTACAGGAGATGTTAGGCCATGGTCACACATTCAGTATTGGGTCAGTATTTTACATCAGTATTTGTAAGCCAAAACCAGGAGTGGGTGATAAATGCAGAAGTGGTGCATATGTTTCTATTATACTTTTCCGCTAATTGTTCCACTCCTGGTTTTGGCTTACAAATACTGATGTAAAATACTGACCAAATACTGATAGTGTGACCATGGCCTAATATTACAGATCTGATCCGTCCCGGGCAGCGGTGCAATCCACATGTGCAGATGTGTAGCTATGTAGGAGGTGCTGCGCTGTACAGGAGCTCGCTGACCATTTATCACTGCCATAGACTTGTATGAGACACATGTAAGATCTCTAAAGCTAGCCAGGTGTTTAGATCCAGAATCAGCCCAGGACCCTGACCCCAAGGGCTGCGATGACACATGGGCAGGAGATCTTTCATCAGGAACCTGCAGGTTAATAATCAGGAATTTTAGGCTTCTTTCACACTTCAGTTGTGTGGCGTCAGTTGGGTCCGACATCGTGGCGGATCGACGGATCCGTCAAATTTTGTTCAAAAACGGTTCTAACGGATCCGGTTTTTTAACGGATCAGCTGCCCTAATCTGTTAAAAAAACGGATCCGTTAGAACCGTTGTGAACGTTTTTACATCCGTTGCAACCGTTTTTTGACGGATCCGTTTTTAAAAAGGGGAGGATTTCAATGTGATTGGCTACTGGAAACTTCTGGAAAACTATATATAGCGTGTATTTACACCACATCTTTGAAAGGTTGTAGAGAAAGTGGCAGAAATGGAAGGAGTCCTGGCGAACATTGCAAAGATCTATGCAGATTTTACTTTTGAGGCAAATCAGTTGGCAGTCAGCGTTCGAGAGAGGGAGGAACGAAGACTGCGAATCCTACGGCAGCGGCGTAAGAGAAGGCTGTGGATCCATCCCATCACAGCACAACGTATGACCCGTGGTGTTTATTCCACGCTTTACATGGAACTAAGGGAAAACCCTCAAAAGTTCTTCAATTATGTGAGGATGAGAGCTGAAAATTTTGAATTTTTATTGGGCTATGTGGAAGACTGTATACGGAGACGAGACACCCAGATGCGATTCTCAATATCACCAGCAGAGCGTCTCATGGTGACTATTCGGTAAGTCATTTTTTTATTAAATGATTCTCATTCATCAGACTTATAACTGTGTTGGTTTTTTTTGTATTTTTTTTATAAAGTATTGTCTTTTCTTTTTGTTAACAGATTCCTTGCAACTGGAGAGTCCTTCTCATCCCTCCATTTTCAATTTCGACTTGGGATATCCACCATCTCGGGGATCATCAGAGATACCTGCCGGGCATTGTGGGAGTGCCTACAAGTGGAATACATCCCAGAGCCATCACAGGAGAGGTGGCTGGAGATCGCCCAAATTTTTCATCAGATTTGCCAGTTTCCAAATTGTGTTGGAGCAGTTGATGGAAAGCACATAAGGATCGTCAAACCTTCAGACTCTGGGTCACAGTTTTATAACTATAAGAAGTATTTCTCTATTGTGTTGATGGCCATAGCTGACGCACAATGCAAGTTCATCGCTGTGGATATAGGTGCGTATGGACGTGCAAATGATTCACAAATCTTTAAAAATTCACCAATGGGGCGCCGTTTATATGGAGAGACATTTGATTTTCCGCCCCCTAGACCTCTCCCTGGAACCACCGGTCCACCGTTACCATTTGTTTGTGTTGGAGATGATGCCTTCCAGCTTTCCCCACATTTGCTTAAACCCTTTGGAAGTAGTGGACTGACCCAGAGGAAGAAAATTTTCAATTACCGTTTAACCAGAGCACGCAGAGTAGTGGAATGTGCCTTTGGCATCCTAACTGCCAAATGGAGAGTGCTACTAACTGCCATTAAACTGCAGACTGAAACTGTCGATGATGTGGTCAAAGCGTGCGTTGTCCTGCATAATTTTGTTCTATCAAAAGAACAAGTTTCCCTGGAGGATAATGTTTCAGAAAGCACCTTACGGGATTACCAAAACCCCACTTTTCGCAGTCCAGTTGCAGTCTGCAGAATGCGGGACAGTTTTGCAGACTACTTCATGTCTCCTGCAGGATCAGTTGACTGGCAGTATGAAATGGTGTAAAAAATTTATTTATTTTTATACTTGTAAAAATACCAATTTTTGTTTGCATACAAAATCTTTGTACTTTAATGCAGCATTGTATGTTTTGCAACGGTACCCTTTAAACACTGTTAATGTTACTATTGCCATAACCTTGGTGACTTAAAAAATTAAAAGAAAAAAAAAAAGAAAGACAATAAAAAAATTTTTAAACCAAAAAACTGTTTATTTATTGACTTTTACAGATTCTCATAGTTTTGGGTGGAGATAGTAGCGGAGGGGCTGACAGGCGGGCGGACCACGTCGAGAGTGGGGGACAGGACATCACGGGGAGGAACAGAAGTGGAATGGGTGGTGAAAACATGAGGTTGTGTAGAGACTTGAGGTGCAGATGTGGTGTGTGTGAGGTATGAAGGTGTTGCTGGGATTGATAACGGAGAAGTTAAAGGGGAAGAATGGAAGGGGGACGTTAAAAACTGGGAAAGACTAAGGGGGGAAGGAACAAATGACGAAGGAGTAGAATGGACGGGAGGAGGACGTACAGGAGGAGGACGGATGGGAGGATAGACGGTGGATTGAGAGGGGAAAGGTGTTGACACATGAAGGGTAGGTGGAGGGGCATGGGATATCGCCTGCGCTAGAGCAGTGTGGCAGCCTTGCATCACATGCATCTGCAGGTCAGGAGTTAGATTTTCCATGTGCCTGAGGACCGCCTGAAAAAAACAGTGCCTTGGTGACTGGTTTGCATCTGATTGCATCCTATCAAGACGACTGCTGAGTTCAAGTATGCTTTTGTTAAGCATATTGTACCCAGCAGACGTTTGCTCACTCAAAAGCTTGATGGCACTGTGAAAGGATGCATTCAGATGCAAAAAGTCAGGCGCATAGCTCCTTTCCTGACCTCTCTGGCGCTGCCGTCCTGACCACAAAGTTGGTCTAGAAGTTGCGGCAGTGGCAGAGGGGTGGGGTAAAGGGAACTCTAACTCATCACCTGCAGCTTCAAGTGACGAAGTCCGCCCTGCTGCTCCAGCGCTGGTGGATGAGGCTGAGGGATCAAACAAAAGGGTAGGTGCAGAAACAGAGGGGTCGACGTGGTCGCCGGTGGCGGACTCTCGAGGGATCGCTCCAGAGGGCTGCAACTCTGATGCAGGCTCCCGAGTGCTGCAGAAAGTGCTGTTAAAGAAGAAGAAAAAAAATATTAGTATCTTTATATTACAATTGCCCTTGCTGCAAAAAAATTGAAGGTTACACATTTTTTCAGTTTGACTGAAAACATGTGGTGTTGAATATTTACCTTCTGCTCAGCAGCGTCGACCGTAGGAACGACAGGGCTCTGGCATGTTTGTATCTGCTCCTGCGTCCTCTAGATCCACTCGGGGCCTGCATCTCCTTATTAAACTCCCTCTTGAAACGATCCCTGATTGACCGCCACCGCACGATAATCCTGTTACCTGGAAAGAGATAGTAAAAATTGGTTACTATACACCACATTAAATCATGCTAAAATAAGGTTATGAAGTGTGAATACTTACGCGCTAGATCCTGGGCCCCAGCATCGAGTTCCTCCCAGTTATCCATAACAGCACTGCACACTTCCTCCCATAGCCGTCGGGTGATTAACTGGTCAGCATGGCGGCGGTCCGACATGTTCCACAGCGGCTCCCTACTTTGTACTGCTTCGATGAGGGTGTTCACATCGATGCCCTCCTCTTCATCATCTTGTTCGGGAGCACGCTGTGAAGCCTACGAAAAATATAACAATAAAAAGGGAAAGATTACAACACATGAATTTTACATTTTACTACACAACAAAACAAAAAGGAACTTACTCTTCGGCGACCGCCGCGATTATCATTCCGACGACTATGGGAGGTGCTTTGAGGAACTCTATGTCGAGCCCCGGATTGTGAGGACTAATAAAAAAAATGTAAAAAAAAAAATTAATAATGTTCTTAGATCGAGGCATATGTATTGTGTGTGCTGTCATGAATGTTTGTGTTGGGTGTAGTGCATTGTATGTGAGGATCGGTCTGTTCAAAACTTACACTATGCGCTCCCGCTCCTTGTCTTTCTCCACCCTGTCCGTCTCCTTCTGTAAGCCCCTCTGCTTCATATTCCTGTGAATACAGAACACATAAAGGGTTAAAAAACAATGACCATAGTTGTATCACCAAAAAATTTTACAGAACAAAGAAAAAAAAAAAAAATACAATACCTCAGTTTGCTGCTGATGTGCTGGGGGGCTCTCAGAAGAAGACATTATGGTCTTTGCGTACCTCTTGGTCCCAAGTATCTGTAAGTATACAGACAGTTCTAAGCTACTATACACAAGGATAGATGCAGCTGTAGGATTTAACACTTACATCTTTTTTAAAAACTTTTAGATTTCATCCCACACAAAATGAAATTTTTTTTCTAACCGTCATACTTTATATGGTAGATATGCTTGATGCACAAGCTGCCAAACCCTCTAGCCCTGTTTCCCCACCAAAAAAAACCCCCAAGAACCCTTTAAAGCAACACCAAAACTGAAATTGATATGCGCAATGCGCATGTTGGTAAAAGCCACCTATCAAACCTTATCAAAAATGTTCCTCATTCGAACTTAAAATACCAATTCCAAAAATTGGTAATTATGATTACCCTACAGTTTGTATTTTCTAAAACCGGATAACATATTCTATACACAAGATTTGCATTACACATTTATATATATAACGTTTACTGCATGTTTACCCAATATTACATTTATCTTGAAATGAGACTACTGACAGTTTGGTGTAATTTTTATTACTATTTTTTTAAAAAAATTTATTTTTTTTAATGGTACAGTAGGAGCTACACTGCTCTTTATTTGAAATACTATAACATTTGGGATAACAACAAAAATGCAGAACACATCACACATCATTTATACACACACACAAAACACATTTTACACCTCAGCTATAAAAAATAACAGCTTAAATAGTATGAAAAACATATAAACAGGGCAGGCAGGCGCACGCACACAAGCACGCACGCACACAAGCATGCACGCACGCAAGCACGCACGCACACAAGCATGCAAGCACGCACACAAGCACGCACGCACACAAGCATGCAAGCACGCACGCACACAAGCATGCACGCACACAAGCACGCACACAAACACGCACGCACACAAGCACGCACGCACGCATGCATGCATGCTGGATGGCAGTACTCACATGGCTGTCTCAGGCAGGGTCTGGCTTGCAGGGCCTCTCTGGCTGGATGGCAGTGCCTGGCTGGCAAAGTCTTGCTGGCAGAGTGTCTCTGGCTTGCAGGGCCTCTCTGGCTGGATGGCAGTGCCTGGCTGGCAAAGTCTTGCTGGCAGAGGTCTTGCTGGCTGGGTCTGGCTGGGTCTCTCGGGCATGGAAGGGTCTCTCTTGCTGGCTGGTACATTTGGGAATGACCTGTCCTCTTTATATAGTTTTTGGGTTGTCTGGGCAAAGTTGCAACTTTTTGGAGCATGCTCAATCAAAAAAAGCGGATTGAGGCGACGGATCCGCCAAAAAACGTATCGCGACGGATCCGTCGCCCATAGGCACCCATTCAAAAAAAAGGCGGACGCGACGGATCCGCCGCGTTCCGCCTTTTTGCCAGCGACAAAAAACGTTACAAAGTCCGTCAATGTCTAGACAACGTCCGCCAAATATCGACGGATCCGTCGCAAGGCGGATGGAACGGACGACCATCCGCCACAATCCGTCTCTAATGCAAGTCAATGGGAAAATAGCGGATCCGCCCCCAAAAAAAAACGGATCCGCCATTTTACGAAAATGGCGGTTTTTGACTGACGCCGAAAGACTGAAGTGTGAAAGAAGCCTTACTTTACAAATCACATCATCTGACCCCAGAAAAGCCCCCAAGTGCTGATCGTCACCTGCCCCTAGAGCAGCTTCACGTGCACAGCATCACCTTGTCAGTCACATTACAGCAGAGCGCTTCCTGCCCGGTAATATATGAGCAGTTGTACTTGTAGTCCTCCAATAGCTGATAAGTCACGTGGTCACCTTATTACGCCCATGCAGCTTGGTAACCGAGTCCTTAGTTACCGCTTTTGTTAACAGAAGTTTGTCTTCAGTTTAGTGTGCAGAGCTAAATGCTGGCGGCCATTTTCCCGAAGACCAGACTGCATGTATTCCAATATCAGCGACCACGGCAATATGGCGGACATAGTGAGGACACAAATGATGCTAGTGCTAGCGAGAAAAACCTCAGTGCAGCTGAAGGAGCGAGTGAGAGGAGGACAGCTGATAGAGGTAGTCCGGGTGTAGAAATGTGGGGTTTAGACCCATGACATAAGGTTGCACGGAGCTGGGGAGTCTGCTGCACACGGCTCACACTGTGCTTTCTGTCTGTAGTAATTACTGCACATTTTACACTATAACTACATAACTGCACAGACCCTGCTGCAGCCATAGCTTTGTGCATTGTGCGCCCCTCTGTAACGGTCACTGAGGGGTTGGCCTCCGTTGGAGACATTTTTTTTACTTAAATGCATGTGTTTGGATCTCAAAATGATGAACCCAATTCATCTAAGCTTTTACACCAGTATTGTGCCATAGAAAGCTTTAGAAAGTTGCACATTTTTTTCACCACAACTGGCGGTTGTGCTACAGAGGGGCGACATTAGAGTTCTCTCGCCATTGTGTCCCAGCTCATACCAAGTGGTTGGAGCGAGGACGGCGGCGTGCATGGCGTCCAGCAGGGACCGGAGTAGGATTTGTGGCGAGGAGCACACAGAGGTGAACGCCAGTGGCCCGGCCTCTTCATGAATCAGGAGCGGCTGACTCCAGCCCTTCTCATCATCAACAGCCCCCAGAGTGTAGGGGATAGCCTGCTGATCTCTAGGGGTGCAGCTGCTGGGACCAGGGATAATGAGGCTCTGCAGAGCCCGGTCTGGTAGGGAGCCGAGGGGCGCAGGCTCAACTACTTCTCCATTTATTCTCTGTGGGACTGGCCAAAAAAAAAAATGAGTACAGCGATCGACTTTCACTCAATGAAGAGAAGTGAAGCATGCGCTCCTCCACAGCATTCAAGACCTGTCTGACAAGCTGCAGTCCCATTCTCAGGATTGCTGGGGTCCCAGTACTCAGACCCTCAGCGGCCAGAGAGGTGTTTTCAATTTGGGGAAACCACTGTAAGGTTCAGTATTTGGTCGGTATGTTACCTCAGAATTTGTAAGACAAAACCAGCAGAGGAACAATCAGAGGAAAAGTATAATAGAAACACGTCACCACTTCTGTATTTATCAGCCGCTCCTGGTTTTGGCTTACAAATACTGATGTAAAATACTGACCCAATACTAATACTGACCCAATACTGAACGTGTGAATGTGGCCTCAATCCTCACATCGAGCGCTGTCAATATTCTCTGGTGTCGGCGGCGAGAGTGCACAGTCACGTGACCGCAAGTGTGCAATTTACATACATGCAGTCACGTGCGACTAGACTAGACTTGTATTGAGAGAGGCTGCACACGTCTAGTTGGAGTGTGGCCGGAAGTATGCAAATCACATACTTGTGGTCACGTGACCGCCCACTCTTACTGCCAACACTGGAGCATCCCCCCAGCATGCAGTGCACACGATGTGAGGATTCAGAGGTCTTCAGTTATGCACCATGACTGCAGACTTTCATTTTAAACCTGGACAGTCCCTTTAAGGTTTTGGCTACATGTCACCTTTTACTTCCATTGGGAGGCATATGTTGGGAGTAATGATGAGCGAGTGTGCGCGTTGCTCGGGTTTTCCAGAGCACACTCGGGTGGTCTCCAATTATTTGTTAGTGTTCAGAGATTTAGTTTTCATCGCTGCAGGTGAATGATTTACAGCTATTAGCCAGCTTGATTACATGTGGGGATTACCTAGCAACCAGGCAACCCCCACATGTGCTCAGGCTGGCTAGTAGCTGTAAATCATCCAGCTGGGGCGATGAAAACTAAATCTCCGAGCACTAAAAAATACTCAGAGACCACCCGAGCGTGTTCGGGAAAATTCGAGCAACGAGTACATTCGCTCATCACTAGTTGGGAGTATTTCCCCTTGTATACACCCCATGGAAGTTTTTTTTTACATATACCACCGTATAGGCATACACTATAGAACAACTATTGACTCCCATTGTAAGCAAGGGATACCACACAATATGCCTGTTCTGCTTTGTCCCTCTGTAGGAAAATGCAGCAGATTACATTTCTGTACACTGAAAACAATGGGTATGTGACCCAAGCCAAGTCACAAGGACTACAGTTTGTCATCTGCCGGGCATGTGGGAGGCCTATATACACTTTTAGCTTTTGCCTCAGGAGGTGTGAAAAGGTCTAAAAGCAAATTGGGGTCTTAATTAAAGGGGTATATCCATTTCCAAGATCCTATCCCAATATGCAGTAGGTGTAATAATTATATTATAATAATAATAATTTTTATTTCTATAGCGCCAACATATAACGCAGCGCTTTACAACTTATAGAGGGGACTTGTACAGACAATAGACATTACAGCATAACAGAAATCACAGTTCAAAACAGATACCAGGAGGAATGAGGGCCCTGCTCGCAAGCTTACAAACTATGAGATTATGAGACTATAATATTAGCAAATACCTCCAATTAGAAATGTAGTATATATATTTCTTCTGGTTCGCAATGTCCCTTACTCCATGTTCAGGGCATTGCAGTAACTTAGGTATCCATAGATACGACCACTCATATAGGGACAGGTAGCCGTTAGTGGTTGTCACCATGGATACCTAAGTTACTGCAATGCCCTGCACATGAGGAAAGAGATATTATAGCGAATCGGAAGAACTATACTACATTTCTAATTGGAGGTACTTGCTAATATTGTTATTATTTCACCTGCCGCATATTGGGATAGGATCTTGGAGATGGGAATACCTCTTTAACTGTAAATCTGTTAAAATTGTCATTTGCAGGACTGGAGCAGCGCATAAGAAGACGGAGAGATGAATAACTGTGACCTGGAGAAGCTCTCAGTATCTGGAGTAAAGCTAGAGCCTCCTTTCACACCCGACATAACGAGATACCAGGCGGTAGTGCCCAGTCAGGTAGCGCAGATCAGTGTGGACGCCTGGACCAGCGACAGTGGGGCTTCCTGGACTTTGCTGGTGAGTCTGCTGGAAGGGCTTTATTTCTGTGTCTCTGATGTTCCTTGCTGGACTGTGTCCTTATCCCAGGGGCTGTTTGGCTTTATACAGTGGGTCTCATGCATTAGACTGTGCTGTGGACACGTTCTTGTGTCTGAGGAAATGTTATATCTTGCATACAATAACAGGTGGAAAGATGTC
This sequence comes from Ranitomeya variabilis, assembly GCF_051348905.1. NCBI lineage: Eukaryota > Metazoa > Chordata > Amphibia > Anura > Dendrobatidae > Ranitomeya > Ranitomeya variabilis. Next base: position 70,803,451 of record NC_135233.1, read on the forward strand.
TGAGATAGTGTTATAAAGCTGATAGACGTCTAGCTTTTTATAATAATATGGTTGCTATCTAAATCGGAAGTTAAAGAACATGGACACCTACAGGGGGATTTTGTTTTTCTTTGGGTTACAAATAATTTTTGCAATTGGGTCACATTCAAAATTTTGCACCGTCTGTGTTCAGTAGCCTCTGTGTTGCACTGCTTATTGCTGGCCGCAGAGTGAGTTAACTAAGAACATGTCAGCAGGGCCAGGGCTGCCACCAGGAATTTCAGGGCACCATACTGGCAACATTTTCAGGCCTCTTTGAGACTCTGCCCAGGCTCCACCCCAGCTCTGCCTCCTACCCTCAAGCCTTCCACAGTCCTAACGCCCACTCATAGAAAAACTCCACTTCTGCAAGTCCTCATCAATCACACTGTAACCGTTCCCATCTAACACCAGATCACATGCAGAGCCAGCAGCTTTTGTTTTGGACAAAAGATTTTTTTAAGCTACCACTATGACAAGGTATACTCTTTTGGCCGGGCTCTGCTCTACTTTAACATATTAAACATTTGTTAAAAAAAAATATACCTTAAAAGAGTAGAGGATATTTTATGTTTCTTTAAGTCACATTCATTTTTTAAAATGAACAATAGTACGATATACAAGGGACAAATACCGTCACACCATTGCCAGACCACATAGTACACATAGTGACAGAACAATACCCCATACAAAGGACAAATACCACCACACCATGACCAGTCCACATATTACCACCACATAGTGACCGAATAATGCCACATACAAGGAACAAATACACAGAGAAAAACTGTGCACCATATCTATAGGGGACTGGCCCGATGGTGATACGGACTATTTTACCCTTCGCCATGACAGCACCCACTGGAGAGATAGGGATCCGCCCCAAGGAACAGGAAACCTACAGAGACATAAAAGGGGGCGGTCCCCCTCTCCTCCTCAGTTTAGGTTTCCTGTTCCCAGGGGACAGGATCTCTGAGAAGACTACAGAAGATCATACCTGGGCTAGGAGCATCCGCCTGTGCGGTTTCTGCGGGAACGGCAGGGGATGCAGTCCAGATGCAGCGTCGGGGGAGACTCCGTTAGACGGCTCCCCCTTCGTCTGTCCGGCATGTGGGATGGCTGGGTCCGGGAAGACGCCGCCGATTCCGCAGAGCAACGCTGCAGAGGTGCGGCCTTGAAGAGGCTCCAGATGCGGGCCAGCAGGTAAAGGGTCCGGGATCTGCGGCACAGCTGCAGCGGCAGCCGGTACACCGCTCCATAGCGCAGGCCGGGATAAGATGGCGGCCGCACATGCGTGGAGCGGTGTAAGAATCCCCATAATGACCCGGAGGTAGAGGAACACTTCCGGGTCACTCACACAGCGGTGAGGGAAAGCGCGGTTTCGCGCATGCGCAGTACACCGCTGTAGGAAAAAAAAAAAAAAAAAAGGTAACTGACCGGATCTTGGCCTATAAAAAGGGGGAAGTTGCAAACGCACAGGCGATGCAACATGTCGTCCCCAGGCAAAACAGTGGACCCAGCAGGTGAGCCAGCCAGCAGAAGGTCCTCAGATGCCAGCCACAGGAGTGAGACCAAGGATTCAAGATCCAGAAAGTCGCAGCCTCCTATTTCGGTACCGTACAGCTTCACTGGGTGAGTGTGATTTCCCCTCTGCCTATAAAGCTGACACCCTTTTCCACAAATGTCTTCTTCTCCCAGGCCAAAAAGAGACAGAAATCTAAGCACAAACAGTGTGCGTTATGTGACGAGCCTCTCCCAGATTCCCACCCAAAAAAACTCTGCAATCAATGTATGGCGGAAACAATGCAGAGTCCATCTATGTCGGTCACAGATATACGGGCCATAATTAGAGAGGAATTACAGGCCATCTCACAAGCCAGTACCCCCCCTAAAAAATCCGGGAAAGAAAAGGCTATATCCAGCTCTGAGTCCGAGGAGGAAGGCGTTATCCACTCAGACTCCTCGCAGGCATCATCCTCTTCCTCGACACATTCGGACATTGAGGGTCGAGCTTGTTTTCCCCTTGATGGGGTGGACAACCTAGTAAAATCCATCAGGAATACAATAGGTTGTGAGGATGCAAAAGACGACCAAACTGCACAAGACATCATGTTTGCAGGGTTGGCAGAGAGGAAGAGAAGAGCATTCCCAGTAATTCCTGCGGTTAAGGCACTGATAAAGAGGGAGTGGGAGAAACAGGACCAGAGAGGTTTTCTCCCGTCAGCCTCCAAAAGGAAGTACCCCTTTAATGATGAGGAGTTAATTTCATGGACTAAAATCCCTAAGGTGGACGCTGCAGTCGCCTCCACCTCAAAACAGTCAGCTCTACCAGTCGAGGATGCAGGCCTACTTTCTGATCCTCTAGATCGGAAGGCAGAATCGTCACTAAAACGATCATGGGAGGCTTCCACGGGCATATTTAAACCATCAATTGCCAGTACATGCACTGCTAGATCCATGCTTGTTTGGATTGATCAGCTGGATCAACAGATCGAACAGGGGGTCTCCAGACAAAAATTGCGGGATGCGATACCACTAATTAGAGGTGCAGCAGCATGCATGGCCGATGCTTCAGCTGACTCTCTTCGCCTTGCAGCAAGATCAGCCGGTCTGATTAATAATGCCAGACGTGCGTTATGGATGAAGAGCTGGAAGGGGGATACGCAGTCAAAGGCTAAGATCTGTGCTATTCCGTGCGAGGGTGAGTTTTTGTTTGGGAAAGCATTAGACGAGATCCTCAAAAAAGCAAAAGAGAGGAAAAAAGCCTTCCCTGACCCCTCAATTCCTTTCTATAGGAAGACCTTTAGGAAGAGGCCGTTCGGGAAAAGAACACAAAATGAAAGATCGTCACGATGGGCCACAAGAGAGGGAAAACAGGGTGGCACTATGTTTAAAGGCCCCCCCTTCCGTAGAGACAATAAATTCTGAAACACCAGACACCCCAGTAGGGGGTAGGTTAAAATTTTTCTTTCCCCAATGGCGAAAAATCACGTCAAGTTCCTGGGTGCTAAATATTATTAAGGAAGGAATGAAAATAGAATTCCTCCAAATTCCCCATGATTCCTTTATTTTAACAGCCCTTTCCTCACCAGTGCAACAGAAGGCCCTTGAACTGGAAATTAGAAGTCTTATAGTTAAGAATTTTTTAGTTAGGGTGCCAAAGGGACAAGAGGGTAAAGGGTTCTACTCTCCGTTATTTTTAATCCCTAAACCCGATGGTTCATTTTGAACAATTATAAATCTTAAAAAACTCAATACGTTTATTAAAAATTATACGTTTAAAATGGAGTCTATTAGATCGGCCATTAAGCTCCTTTTCCCAAATTGTAGAATGGGCGGCATTGATTTAAAAGATGCCTACTACCATCTCCCTATCCATAGTAGGTATCAAAAATACTTAAGAGTGGCAGTAACTCTTGAGGGGGAGATTCATCATTTCCAGTATACAGCCATGCCCTTCGGTCTCTCCACGGCACCCAGGATCTTCACGAAGGTAATGTTAGAAGTAATGGCCTACCTTCGCCAGAGAGACACATTAATCATTCCCTACTTAGATGATTTTTTAGTTGTAGGAAATTCGTCTGAACTGAAGGGTGCGGAACGATTAGCTGACACTGTCTCGTCCTTAGAAAGCCTGGGCTGGATCGTCAACTATAAAAAATCCAGACTCATCCCACTCTCTCTTCAGATATTTTTGGGGTTCAATCTAGATTCCATAAAGCAAAAATGTCTACTTCCCCAAGAAAAAATATCTCTTATAGAGGGTAAAGTAGTGGCGGCCATTCACAAACCTCAAATGTCCCTGAGAGCAGGAATGTCCTTGCTAGGATCCCTCTCCTCCTGTACTCCAGCCGTTCAGTGGGCACAACTTCATACCCGAACATTACAACATCAGATACTTCGGGAACAGAGAAAATTTCTGGGGCACCTTGAATCGAAAATAACTTTATCCGAGGAAGTCTTATCCTCCTTAGAGTGGTGGCTAGATAAAGACAAGCTAGCGGGGGGTGTCCCTTGGGTAATATCACCATCCCACACGATAACTACGGACGCTAGTCCCCACGGGTGGGGCGCACACATGGGAGATAGATTCTGCCAGGGAACCTGGGATAAGAATGAGGTTTTATATTCATCAAACCTGAAAGAATTGAATGCGGTAAACTATGCGCTGTGTCAATTTCTCCCACAGCTACGAGGAAGCCACGTCAGAATCTGTTCAGACAACACTACGACAGTGGCGTATTTAAACAAACAAGGCGGCACAAGATCAGACGCTCTAATGTCTTCCGCAAACAGTACCTTAATCCTGGCCGAAAAGCATCTGTTATCCCTCTCGGCAGTCCACATCAAAGGAGAGGACAATCAACAAGCGGACTTTCTAAGTCGACACACTCTTCATCAAGGAGAATGGTGTCTCAATCCTCACATTTTCCACAAAATAACATTGTTATGGGGCAAGCCCCAAATAGACCTGTTCGCTACAAAACAAAACAAACAAGTCCAGAAATTCGCATCTCGGTCCCGTGCAGATCACCCGGACATTCTAGATGCTCTTCAAACACCCTGGCAATTCAAGCTAGCGTATGCCTTCCCTCCGATAATTCTGCTTCCACAAGTAATACGGAAGATCAGGGAAGAGCAGGCCAGGATAATACTGATAGCGCCATTCTGGCCCAAGAGACCATGGTTCTCGTGCCTGCTGTCAATGTCGGTGACGGATCCTTGGGTCCTTCCCTCAATCCCAAACCTTTTCTCTCAGGGACCTTTCTTCCACCCTCAGGTGGACAGCCTCCACCTGACGGCCTGGAATTTGAAAGGCAGATATTAAATTCCAGGGGGTTTTCAAAAGGCCTAATTGATACACTCCTGCTTAGCAGGAAACCATCTACAACAAAAATTTACACCAAAGTATGGAAGAAGTTTCTACAGTTCCATACTAGTTCAAACCCCTCTGAGGTCCCAATAAAATCTATACTAGAATTTCTACAGAAAGGGAAAGAGTTAGGTCTGTCAGTTAACACACTAAAGGTCCAGGTGTCCGCTCTGGGTGCCCTCTATGGCCATAATATTGCTGGTAATAAATGGGTATCCCGCTTCATCACGGCCTGTGAACGAGTTACTCCTGTCCACATACCTAGGGTAGCTCCTTGGGATCTAAATCTAGTCTTAGACTCTCTAACAGAATCTCCGTTTGAGCCTATAGACACAGCATCCTTAAAACACTTATCGTTAAAAACAGCCTTCTTAGTAGCCTTAACATCGGCTAGAAGAGTCAGCGACATTCAGGCCTTGTCGATAGATCAACCTTACCTTCTCACATTTCATGACAGACTAATCTTAAAACCGGACCCCTTATACCTTCCTAAGGTAGCAGGGAAGTTCCACAGGTCACAAGAGATACATCTTCCTACTTTCTTTAAAGACCCCTCTACTCCTGAGGAGCAAAAATGTCATACTCTAGACGTCAGGAGAGTAGTTTTGCAATATATTGAGAAAACTAGTAGTTGGAGGCAGAGTAGGGCTCTGTTCATATCCTTCCAGGGCAAAAAGAAAGGATATGGAGTCACAAGAGCAACATTATCCAGGTGGATAAGAGACGCTATCCGGTTGGCCTATTCCATGAAAAATGAAGAACCTCCGGAGGATATCAAAGCACATTCCACCAGAGCCATGGCTTCTTCCTGGGCCGAAAAAGGGAACGTGCCAATCAAGGATATATGTAAGGCTGCAACTTGGTTGGCTCCTTCCACTTTCTATAATCACTACAGGCTTGACCTGTCTTCCGAATCTGACCTACACTTTGGCAGGACTATCCTCAGCACAGTGGTCCCCCCCTAGGTGTTGGTCTCTGGAAATCTCTCCAGTGGGTGCTGTCATGGCGAAGGGTAAATAGCCGGATTACTGACGGTAATGCTCTTTTAATGAGTCCATGACAGCACCCAGTCACATCCCTCCCTAATAAAAGCCAATGTAATTACTTCTATGAAGTTTATATTCTGATGATACATTGTGATGGTTGACTAACACTGGCGGTCCTCCGGGTACTCTGAAATTAAACTGAGGAGGAGAGGGGGACCGCCCCCTTTTATGTCTCTGTAGGTTTCCTGTTCCTTGGGGCGGATCCCTATCTCTCCAGTGGGTGCTGTCATGGACTCATTAAAAGAGCATTACCGTAAGTAATCCGGCTAATTGCTTACATGCACCATTTATGGAAGAAGCTAAGTAACCCTTTTTGTATCTATTTCACTCCTGATGAACCTCCTGGAATTTGGGGAGGGGAAACGCGTTGAGTTAGAAAGGGAAGTATTGTGAGTTATGAGGAGATACATCGGATTATGACCTGGTGTTGTTGGGTGTCAGAAAGGGCTTAGGGGGATCTTTCTCTGCAACACTTTATGTTGCTCTGTACCACTGGCTTGATGTCCATGACTTGATTAATGAGGAGATAGTATCTTTATTTATTGTTGTTCGTATCTGCCCTCGTTTATATAATTTGACTAATGAGGAGATTGTATCTTTATTTTTTTGTTATTTGTATCTGCCCTCATTTATATGTTTATCTGTAAACTATGTGGTATGTGAAGCATGAATGACCATCACAGTAAGGGAATATCTACATATGCATAAATTGTACCCCTAATGACACCCTTGACACATGGTAACAATTGAGGATTGTATTCTTCCTGATACATCTTAAGCACTACAAGCACCTTAACCTACCTTCCATATCTCATATATAGGGTTAGACTAGTGGACAGTCGTCAAGGAGTGGGGGCGCCAGTTGCGTTCTTTATTAGGGTGCCAACCCCCGCTGACAGGAAGGAAAAAATATAGGTAACAAGATAGATCTACTAATTCATCGTTGCTGACGCATCATTTTCTAGAGGGGCACTGCTTGAGTGATTTTTCTTTTCCCCATCCCAGCAGGGCCCATTAGGGGTAGCAGGGAGAGTCAACGAGGAGCGGGGGCACCATTGCGCAGGTTAATAGGGTGCCAACCTCCTCTGGTAGGTAGGGTGTTTTTTAGTATAGCGCAGGGCTTGGCACCACCCTGGCTTTTCCTGTAGTATGCTGCTAATTTTTGGTGATGGTTGAGTAGTGCACTTATGTGGTTGTCTTTTATCATATTATATTAATAAAGGTTAATTTTTGGGGGGATTTTTTATGTGAGCATACAAGGAACAAGCACCACCACACCATGACCAGACCACATATTACCACCACATGGTGACTGAATAATACCACATACAAAGAACAAATACCACCACACCATGGCCGGACCACATATTACCACCACATAGCTACCGAATAATACCACACTTTGACCAGACCATATATTGCCACTATATAGAAGGAACAAATATCGCCACACCATGACCAGGCTACATATCACTACCACGTAGTGAATGAATAATGCCACGTACACGGAACAAATACCACCTTACCATGACCAGACCACATATTGCTACCATATAATGACCAATAATACCACATGCAAGGGACAAATACCGCCACAACATGATCAGACCACATATTACCACCACATAATGATCGAATAATACCACATACAAGGGACAAATACCACAACACCATGACCATACCACATATCACCACCACATAGTGACCGAATAATACCACATATTGTACAAGAATAAAATGCCACCACACCATGGCCGGACCACATATTACCACCACATAGCTACCGAATAATACCACATACAAGGAACAAATATCACCACACTTTGACCAGACCATATATTGCCACTACATACAAGGAACAAATATCGCCACACCATGACCAGACTACATATCACTACCACATACTGAATGAATAATACCACATACAAGGGACAAATACCGCCATACCATGACCAGACCACATATTGCTACCATATAATGACCAATAATACCACATGCAAGGGACAAATACCGCCACACCATGACCAGACCATATTTTACCACCACATAGTGCCCGAACACTGCAATACCGATCCTTAATAATAAAAAAAAAGCACAATTCTAATATTACCATAAGTGTCATTATACACAGGAGCTTTGCATATAGTATACAGTGCCAGTGTACAGGTAATACAGTGATCACCGGTGTTATTATACATGGGATATCTGTATATAGTGTAAGTGTACAGCGCATAGTCCTCCATAAAGTATTATGGCACCACATAGTGCTCCATACAGAATAATGAGTCCCATACAGTATATTGCTCCTTACAGTATTATGGGCACCACATAGTCCTCCATACAGAATAATGAGTCCCATATATTGCTCCATACAGTATTATGGCACCACATAGTGCTCCATACAGAATAATGAGTCCCATATATTGCTTCATACAGTATTATGGGCACCACATAGTCCTCCATACAGAATAATGAGTCCCATATATTGCTCCATACAGTATTATGGCACCACATAGTGCTCCATACAGAGTAATGAGTCCTAAAAAACGCATGAAAAACAAGAGCGGATTTTCTGGCAAGGGTGTGCGGTTTTCATGAGGAAAATTCTGCTTATATTCTGCAACGTGGGCACATAGCTTTAAAGTGCTAGTGCAATAAGGATCCTATAAGAGATTATAAGGAGATGGATGGGGGTCAAGTAACAGTTCAGTTGTCACCCACACCACAACCAGGTTGCATTCAGGAGCATTTGCTAAATATACATTAAGAATTAAGGAGTGGTTTTGGTCCTTTTTCTTTGATTGTGTCTATTTTGAATACACTTGTGTATACACTGTGTTCCAAATTATTATGCACATAGAGTTTAGGAGTGATAAGGTTAGAATTTTTTTGTTTGTCATTTAAACTCATTGATGGTGATGTGTGTCAGGGCTCTTTATATCACTGAAAGCAATTGCAGATACCTGTGCACATTAGTTTGGCAGGTGTGTCCAAATAAAGGCAAGACTACTTAAGAAGGCTGTTCCACATTATTAAGCAGCCTACATTTTTTGCCAAAATGGGAAAGAAAAAGGATGTGTCGGCTGCTGAGAAGCAACAAATTGTGGAATATTTAGGTCAAGGCATGACTACAATCAACATTGCCAAGACACTTCATCGTGATCATCGCACAATCAAGAAGTATGTAGCTGATTCCCAGCACACACGTGTGCGTGCTGATAAGGAAAAATTGAGGACTCTTTCCAACAGGCAATTGCGTAAGGTTAAAAGAGCAGCTGCAAAAATGCCTTGTCATAGTAGCAGACAAGTTTTTGAAGCTGCTGGTGCCTCCAACGTCCCCAGAACAACAAGATGCAGGGTCCTTCAGAGGTTTGCAACTGTGCGTAAGCCATCCTGTCGACCACCTCTATCCACTGCAACAAGCAGAAACGGCTCCAGTGGGCCAAACGATACATGAAGACTGACTTCCAAACTGTTTTGTTCACCGATGAGTGCCGTGCAACACTCGATGGTCCAGATGGATGGAGTGGAGAATGGCTGGTTGATGGACACCCATGAAAACACGGCTAAGGCGCCAACAAGGAGGAGGTGGAGTAATGTTTTGGGCTGGAATCATGGGGAGAGAGATTGTCGGCCCCTTTATGATCCCTGAAGGGGTAAAGATGAACTCCATAATCTATGTGGAGTTTCTAAAACAACACTTCCTGCCATGGTTCAAGAGGAAGAACCGTGCTTTCCGCAGCAAGATCATTTTCATGCATGATAATGCACCGTCTCATGCTGCAAAAAACACATCTGCATCTCTGGCTGCTATGGGCATAAAAGAGGACAAACTTATGGTGTGGCCACCATCTTCCCCTGACCTCAACCCCATTGAGGACCTCTGGAGCATCATCAAAAGGAGTGTCTATGATGGCGGGAGGCAGTTCACATCTGAGCAACAGCTCTGGGAGGGTATTCTGTCCACATGCAAAACAATTGAAGCAGAAACCATCCAAAAACTGACAAATTCAATGGACGAGCGAGTTCAGAAGCTTCTTTCGAACAAGGGGTCCTATGTGCAAATGTAACATCACCTAGAATAAAGTTTTCACTTGAAAACTGTTTGATTTCATTTTGTAATAAGCTGATAATGCTTATAACTTCACAATTGATCATTATTATGGTCAAAATAAAAAAAAAGGTTGAAAACTCTGCTGTGCATAATAATTTGGAACATGCATTTTGAGTGTTTATTTTTTTTTTTTTTAAAGATACTGTATTCATAGGCAGTTTGTTCCAAAACATTACAATTATACTAGAATAGTAGATGACTGGAAAATAACAATGACTGCAATTCAGATAGGTAATTTAGAGAAAATATGAGGAAATGTTATTTGCATAATAATTTGGAACACAGTGTAGATCTTATTGTTACATTGGTGTCCACCCATTCACTTTATACATAGACATTTAAGGAGGTGTTGGGTTCCTATTTATTGCACTTGTGCTCAGACCTTATCGCTTCATAGGTTTTTACCTATTTCCCCTTTAATTTAACTGTTGCTTGACCACTGTCCATCTCCTTATAATCTCTTACAGGATCCTTTTTGCACTTGCACTTTAAATCTCATAAAAACGTATGAAATATATAGTTTTATTTGCACCTCATGCTTTGTATATACCCACTGAGGGGTGTACAGTTTTTTATTCAGGTTGTGCAAACTTGACATCTCTCTTTTTTTGTTGCCATCCATTTATCATGTTAGTGTCCTTCCTGGTTTGATGTGGCACTTGTTGTTACTTTCTCCCTATATATTATCCTTTTTATGTTTTTTTAATCATTAATATGGATTTTCAATAAAGTTTTGGTATATTTTACTCAGACGCTTCTACTTCCTCTTCTTTTTGGGTATTATGTGATTTATAGGGTGACTGCCACCAATAGGTGATGTGCTTTCAGAAGTCTAATGAGGAAGTGGATGGATTTTAAAGTATAGATATTCCTTGTATAATCGTCATTTCCTATTTGGTCTTTTCAATCTGGACCCAACCTCATTGGGTCAAATTATTAGGAATAAGGTAAATGAGTTAGGACGCCCAAAGCCAGTGCAGAGTATGTGTATTCAGTAGCTACCATGATGCCAGACTTTATTCAAAGAAATGGTGCGGCTGTTTGTAAATATTTCACTTTTTCGTTATCGTCTTTGTCTGCTCACTTTCAGGGAGGCAGTGGTTCGAGGCTCGTGATTTTGAAAGACGGTCTTAATCCGGTGGTGGTAGATGTGACGGCTGAAGATGGAACCGCCAAGAAATATATCTTAGAAATCACTAAATTATCTGCAAGCCATGTTTCACTTGAAGGAATCAGTCTGTCCGAGGGTCTGGACCTGGCTCTGTCATTTGCTCCAGATGTCTTTGAGTATTCATGTACTTCTGTTTACTATCTTAGACCCGTCACTGTGAATTATCACTGTCTAATGCATTAGAACCTGGCAATGCGGCATATCACTGGTGTATTACAAAAAGAAGTCTTTTATTAGTTATTTATGTTTTTCCATCTCAAAATTTTAATCCATCTTGATTTATTGCAGTAACGGCCATGCATACCTTTTCTACATTTTTTTTCACGTTACACCCACAAGTGTAAATGTGTTTTATAGGGATTTTATGTGATTTACCAACACTAAGTAGCTAGTATTTGTGAAGTGTAAAGGAAATGATACATGGTTTTCTCAATATTTTAACAATATCGATATAATTGTGACGTGCATTTGTTTTCAGCCGCCCCATATCAATATTTATTAAGACCACCTTTCGCTTCAATTACTGCTGCAAATGTTTTGTGGGAAGTCTCTACCAGCTTTGCACATCTAGAGGCTGACATTTTTGCTAGTTTTATCTCGGCAAACTAGCTGTAGCTCAGTGAGATTGGATGGAGGCGTCTGTGAACAGCAATTTTCAAGCCTTACCACAGGCTCTCAATGGGATTTAGGTCTGGACTGCGACTGGGCCATTCACACACATAAATTTCCTTTGCTCTAAACCAATCCATTGTAGCTACTTTCCCTATGTAACTAATGCCATGATGTGATATTGTGGATTATTACCTTTTTAAAATAATCTTTTACCCCTTGCTGACATCTGTTATAGTTGAGCCTGCAATATACACAAAGGGTGTTGGCTGTGTTATACAGTCGGCACCTGGTTTTTAATGGTAAGTGCACACGTCATCATCTCTGGCGCTGGCTGTGCTTTCCATCCAGCGTTGTTTTTACTTCATTCTGGATGTCTTTTGTTGCAGCCTTTTTTTACCTCCATATACAACAAGTGAAAGCCGCCTGAAGAATGGACCGGCCACTTTTTGCAGCTTCACATCTTTCAAAGCCCGAAGAAGTTAAAAGAAGTTACAAAAGACAGAACATGTGCACAGCAAGTCGTTTTGACATTGCTCTGCATGTGATCATTCTTTTAGGCAAATTTACACCCATATATGAGGCTGTATGTTAAATGTGAGGGGTGTACTCACTTGTGTGACATACTGTGTATTATACATATATACAGTATGTCACAAAAATGAGTACACCTATCACGTTTTTATAAATATTTTAGATCTTTCCAGGGGACAACACTGAAGATCTGACACATTGATGCAACATAGAGTAGTCAGTGTACAGCTTGCATAACAGTGTAAATATGGTGCCCCTCAAACTTACTCAACATATAGCCATTAATGTCCAAACCGCTGGCAAAAAAAGTGAGTACACCCTTAAGTGAAAATGGCCAAATTGTGCCCAAAGTGTGAATATTTTGTGTGGCTGCCAATATTTTCAAGCACTGTCTTAACTTTCTTGGGCATGGAGGTCACTGGAGCTTCACCGGTGGCTACTGGAATCCTCTTCCTCTCTTCTATGAAGACATCACGAGCTGTCCGATGTTGGAGACCTTGCACTCCACCATCTTCCATTTGAGGGTATCTCACAGATGCTCAATAGGGTTTATGTCTGGAGACATGCTTGGTCAGTCCAGCACCTTTACCTTCAGTTTCTTTAGCAAGGCTATGGTTGTGTTTAGGGTTTTTATTTGTTGAAATACTGTCCTGCAGACCAGTTTCTAAAGGGAGGGTATCATGCTCTGCTTCAGTATGTCACAGTACATATTGGAATTCATGGTTCCCTCAAAGAACTGCTGCTGTCCACAGCCGGCAGCACTCATGCCGCCGCAAAACATCACACTCCCACCACCATGCTTGACTGTAGGCAATACACACTTGTCTTTGTGCTCCTCACCTGGTTGCCACCACATACGCTTGACACCATCTGAACCAAATAAGTTTATCTTGGTCTCGTCAGACCACAGGACATGGTTCCAGTAGTCCATGTCCTTAGTCTGCTTGTCTTCAGCAAAATGTTTGAGGTCTTTCTGGTGCATCATCTTTAGAAGAGGCTTCCTTCTAGGACGACAGCCATGCAGAACAATGCAGTGTGCGGCGGTGTATGGTCTGAGCACTGATGGGCGGACCTACCCCCACCCCTTTAACGTCTACAGCAATGCTGGCAGCACTTGTATATCTATATTGACAAGACAACCTCTGGATATGATGCTGCCCTCAACACTTTCAGTCAACCATGGTGAGGCCAGTTCTGAGGGGAACTTGTCTTGTTATACTGCTATATGGTCTTGGCCACCGTGCTGCAGCTCAGTGTCAGGGTATTGGCGATCTTCTTATAGCCTACGTAGAGCAACAATTCTTTTTTTCAGGTCCTCAGGGTTTTTTGCCATGAGGAGCCATGCTGAACTTCCAGGGACCAGTATGAGAGTGTGAGAGCGATAACACCAAATTTACCACCCCTGCTCCCCATTCACACCTGAGACCAGTAACACTAATGAGTCACACGACACCAAGGAGGGAAAATGGCTAATTGGGCACAATTTGGACATTTTACCTTAGGGGTGTACTCACTTTTGTTGCCAGCGGTTCAGGCATTAATGGCTGTGTGTTGAGTTATTTAGAGGGCAACTAGCGGTACACTGACTACTCTACATTGTGTCATATCTTCAGATTGTCCCATGAAAATATATAATAAGATATTTACAAAAGTATGAGGGGTGTACTCACTTTTATGATATACTGTGTTTGTTTATATATATTTATACATGTATATATGCTAGGTGTAGAGACCCGGCATTAGTCCTGGGCATTGCAGGTGATATGCGGACTGTGAATTATGGTCTTCTGAACCCGGTCTTATAGAATTTTGCCCAGTGGGCCCAGTTGCCTTTCTAATGGCCACAATGTATTTCCCGTTACCTTGCAGCCATTCACATTGGTAACGACGCCTCCGCTGCGAGCTGCTCCATAGCACAACATAGCCAATGTCTCCAATCTAGTCTATGAGCCTTTTGTGCTTCACTTTTACTTTATTTGCAGATCTCATGTATATTGGAACTTTATTAAATATATCTCAGCAGTTGGGAATTGTTCATGATCCTCCCTCCTGCAGAGCGCCACATATTAATGATTTCCCCACTTGTAGCGTTTATTCTCTTGCCCCCATCAGCAGATAATGTATACTGTCGACCTTCGCTGTCATTAATAAGCCTCCTGCGGTTTTCATTTCACAAGGACGTTCTCTCTATAGGTATTATCCCTTGTTTAAGATGACACAACATTTTTTAATTTATCATCCATTACATCTCCTCCCTTAGCCATAAAGAGAGCACCTAAGTAGATTTACCCAGTTCTTGAATATACATAGGAAGCTTTTCTTTCAGTATGTAGCCGTGTTTTAGCCACAACCTTTTAGAAACTATTCTATATTGAATGAAAACTGTAAATAATCTTAATTAATATTCTCAAGACTTTGCCTACTGCATCCGTACAGACCTATGTGTCCAATAGTGATCCACAAACTGATCGTGCGGTCATGCTCCCATCCATTTGTTCACTTTTTGCTAAGTAACATAGTCACTGGCAATTTAAGAAAAGAAAATAGTACAAGCAATAAGATACTTTGTAATATTAGATTCACTTTACCTGATTAGTGATGAAAGAAGCATATTCCTCTATCAGCTATGTAATCTGACAGCAGCATGATATAGGGGCTGAGACCCTGATTCCAGTCACTTACTGGGCTGCTTGGTGCAGTTTTGATAGAATCCATGTTTTCTCTGCTGTAGATGCAGCAGTGCTCAAATGCTTTTTTCCTGTTTTGTTTCCCATCCAGGTGCCGTGCCATATTTCCACAGCAATATTAGCATTAAACCCTTAATCCAAGACCCTCAGATGAAGGTGACAGTGAATGGAAATGACGATTCTAGACCCGTCCCCATCGCGGTTGGAGACACCGTTCTAGAAATCCTTGTCCTTTCTGCTGATGGCACCAATTCACAGGTTATGTACTAAATATCATGCTCTAGGATTATCCTTCTTCAGATATACAGTCATGGCCTAAAGTTTTGGCACCCTTGAAATTGTACCTGAAAAGGAAGTATTTTTCTCAGAAAATTATTGCAATTACACGTTTATTTCCGTTGTGCGTATTGGAACAAAAAAAAAGTCAAATTGGACATAATTTCACACAAAACCCCAAAACTGGGCCAGACAAAAATGATGGCAAAATAGTGGGTAAACAAGTTTGTGTCAAGCATGTGATGCTCGTTCCAACTCACCTGAGCAAGTAACAGGTGTGGGCAATATGAAAATTGCATTTTGTGTCCGTGTGTGCTGCACTAAGCATGGAGAACACAAAGAGGAGAAAAGAACTGTCTGAGGAATTGAGAATCACAATTGTTGAAAAATATCAACAATCTCAAGGTTACAAGTCCATCTCCAGAGATCTTCCCTGTAAGCGCAATATAAAAGCTTTTATAAGGGTTCACCAGCCTCAGACCCGAACTTCCACTACCCATTAAACAATAAATAACGGACAGCACTTGGGTGACAGTCAGTCTGGAAAAAAACGACATGTGAACAACGCCCTAGACTGTAATGGATACATGTTCTATCAATAAAAAACATTACTAGAACATACAAAACTGATGAGGCCAGAGTTGACCTCAGGAAGGACTTACCCCCTTCCGTGTTTGCAGTATGTATGACATCCATTTTTTTTTTCACGGATGTCACACATACCCATTATCACCTATGCTGCTGTGCACATGTCCGTGTTTTTACCGGCAGCACTGTACGTGTTTAACATTGGAAAGTACGGGAGAAGCTTTGTAATTTCTTTTGCCATACCGGAAATGTCACCGGTACCGTTTTTTCCAGTATCGGTTTTATACGGACATGTGAAGGGGCCTAAGTATCTATTCGGCCCCCTTCACTGTGCAGAAACCTGTTGTACCCTATGCTGCTGGGCACTTGTCTGTTTTTTAGCAGCAGCACAGATGACAAGGGCCAATACAAGTCTATGGGTCCGTGTAAAACACGTACAGTATACAGATGGCATCCGTGTGTCCTCCATATGCCGTCTGTGTGCTCTCCATATTTAACATTGCAAAGTATCGGAGAAGCTTTCAAATTAATTTTTCATGAAAAAAACGGATGGCTTACTGATGTCACAATGATCCAAAACACTGATGACGCCGGTACCGACCCTAGGCCAGCATGAGACGAGTATAAGCGTCTGATTTTCATCTGTATTGTGATCTGGGTGCCGTCCGTGTGTCCGTATTTACTTCTGTGTGACAGCCGTATTTATACATCATCAGTTTAGAATCTATATGATGACATATGGCTTTCTAGGTAATTAATAGCAATGAATCAGTAAAAATCGGATGATGCAGATGTTCCGTGTAGATCTGATTTTTTTGACGCACCCATACACTTGTATAGGCGAATCGCATCCGATACGTGGAAGAGAATAGCGCATGTTGCGATTTTTTTAATTTATTTTTTTATTTGTTTATTTTATTCCACCCAGACATCCGTCATCTGATCTGCCCTATTGAATTACATTGGTCATTGTGCTGTCCGATTTTACTTGTAAAGCACAAGTCCATATCATACTCTCGTCTGAGTAAACCCAAAGTGAAACAAGTTCCAAAAAGAAGTAGATACGGTCTTAGAAGAGCGCAATATACTTAGTTGTTTTTTTTTTTTTTCCAAACCTATATTTTTTTCTTCTTTGCATACAGACAGTAGCTTTGGCTTCCAATAAGTGTTGGCTGTGAAAGCAGAAATAAATCCTAACAGGGCTTTCATTAAGAAAGCTTTACCATTCTCATCCTCTACTATTTTTCTTGTAAAAAATGTATATTTCTACGGAGAAGGATTAAAGGGGTTTTCTGATTTTAAAAACCCATGTCTCCCGTCTGCAGTTTGTAAAAGAAAAATAAAGTGCTTTACGCATCCTCCCCAGGTCCAAGGCTGAGTCCGGCACAGCTCACAATGTCTCCAGTGACACAGCCAATAACTGAGCTCAGCAGCTCTGCTCGAGTTGATGGCACCAGCCACTCGGAGCTGCTGAGCTCACTGACTGCAGTGCTGTTATCTTTTCCAGAACTGGAAAGCCCCTTTAAAGGGATATTCCAAGCTCTGACATTTATGACATATCAGCAGGTTATGCTACAAATGTCTTATAGATGCGGTTCCCATCTTGTGTGCTGGCCAGTTTTCAGGTTCTCATGCTTGTAAATGGAGAATAAATGAGTTGGGAATAAATGTTGTAAGGTGGCTGTTGGACACCTCGTGGTTGGGAAATAAACTTTAAGTAATGCTTTAGTACATATATGAAAATGCTCCAGCACACTAAGTGCTGAGAGGGGTTAATTGTGAGCAGCTGATGAGTTGGGAGAAACTGCTGCTCACCATAAATCTCCCACCCTGGGTGGGGTTCACTTTGTTAGTTGAGAGCTGTTTTGTCACGCTTGTGTGTATGGAGGTGTGCAGATCTCCTGGACTGGTTGCCTTTGCTACAAGGACTGAGAAGCTGGTCTCTATGCCTGGCTGACTAACCAGCACTATTGGTAGAAGAGCTGCGCAGCACTCCAAGATAAGGGGTGCACAAATAGGATACTACTCTAATGATATAGAAAAACAGAATTCGGCACTCCCAATTGAGATGCAAAAAAACAAAATAATTTTTATTAAAGTAGGTATATCCAAAATTGATGTTTCGGCCAATACTAGGCCTTCATCAGAACTACACTACATAAAAAAACAGAAAAAAGACAAAAGAAATGTTTTCAATATGCAGTAGAAATCCAGTACAAGGATAATTACCATAATATACAATTCACATTATATCTAATATATTAATATATAGGAAGTCCAGTGACTGAGTTCTATTAGCTATAGAGAAAACCAGCACTATTGTATGGACTTGTTACTTTATGTTTTACCTTGTGCCGGACAAAGGCTGTATGTAAGCTTTTGGTAATAAACCAGCCGGACTTTAAATAGAAACGGTTGTCTACCTCTTTAAGGCCATGTTCACACGATCCTTTTTTTGATCCTTTTTTTTTTCAGGTCCTGATTTGGAAAATCCGCAGTGCAAAACAGCACTGCTGATTTTCCGACTGTTTCTTCTGCGGATTCCTCTGCGGGTTTTCAACAGCACTTTCCTATTGGTGCATGTTGAAAACAGGAGCGGAATCCGCAGAAAGAATAGACATGGTCCTTCTTTTTTTTCCGCAGAAAATCAGCGCGGATTTTCCAGCGGAAAAAAGGATAGTGGGCACAGCGGATTTTGTTTTCCTTAGGGTTACATTGTACTGTACCCTGCATGGAAAACGTCTGCGGATCCGCAGCAAAAAAAGGATTGTGTGAACAAGCCCTAAGAAGCCGAGTGAGACAACCTACCACAATGTCCAAGACGCTTTAATAATTCTTCAGCCACTTTTATTTATTTTTTTTTAAACAAGCATTCCCATGTTCGCAGATTGTACATCCATACATATACAGTACAAGCCACTGATTATATTTGCCTCCTTTTGAACTCTCCTCCAGTGATTGTTTTCTTCTGATGCGTAGGTGTACAGAATCATTGCTACACGTGCACAGCTTCCATTCTGCGTGCAATTTGCAGATGCACGGGATCAGATAAAATACGAGTGTCCTATTTCCTTAGCGGCCTTATACAGACCGGTTTCTATTAAAGGAAGGTGAGTACAGTGTAAATAGTGATGGAGTATGACTTGTACTTATGGGGACAGATTTACTAATCCATTTTGAATACAGTATTCATTTAGACCAGTGCACCACGTTTGCGCTATGTGATACATTTCGGGCGCACTTAGACCGACTTTTGATTCACCAAAGTTTTCAGACCATGCTGCCTTGCCAAGTGACTCAGGGAAAGTGTTTGAAGATACACAATAGCTGTGCATGACATATACGACAGGTTTTGGTGCAAATAAAGACAGACTAGTAGTGCATTTTCTATGATCTTAGATATGCAAAATGCCCCTTCAGAGAGAACGAGGACTAGAACGCTAGAGCTACCGGTTGGGAGTGGCACTGGAGGTCTAGTCCTCTTCCTTTCTGAAGAAGCAATTTTAATTTCCAAGCGGAGCACGCATGGCGTCTAAGTCTCCTCACTCTGACATGCCAAGCCTGGCTTGTCACTCTCCACAAGGATAAATGTTACTCCTAAGATCCCACTATTAATTTAGAAAAATCTAATAATGAGTTCTTACAGCGCACAAATTAATACCGCCAGAAAGTTCTATAATAACATGGTGGTTACTAAACACACATTATACCCCAAAAATACATGAGAAAAATCCAGATTCGTTTAAATTCTAATTGTTGCTGATCCCCAGGTGATACGGGGGTAACTTTGACTTGTTGTGTAGGATGTACATGGTGAAGATGGGTTAATGAAGACCCCTACAAATTGGCAATTGTAATTATTTGTCTTAAATCTACTAAACTCCATCTCTGATTAAGAAAAATGTTTCATATATAAACGTGGTACTACTTACACATGCAGACCATAAATATATTATGTTTGATCAAGGATATATTTTCTGTTAGCATAAATAATGTCAACGATTATGTGTGTGTATATATGTGTATATGTGTATATATGTGTATACACGCACTAGACTTACACTGTGTAGTTTTATCCATGTGTATGTATGTTTTATGCAGTGTTCCCAAGCCCGCAATATCAGCACAATACCTGGATCTTCTAACAAGACGATCCAAAACAGATCCATTGGATGAGACCATTCTTACTGAGGACTGGAGGCTTCCCGAGTATGAGTTGGACATGAATATGTCGGCAGCCAATGTCTTCTGCTGTTTCGCATATCGTGGTAAAGTTGCATCACTAGGGAATCCGACCTTACAATATACATTTCTCCCCAGGAATAAAAACAAATGTAAAAAAATATATATATATAACCTCTAGGATTACAAAATACCCAATCTTCCTGGAGCCGCCAGCTTTCAGTCATGCAGATGTGCCCCGAGGGACTACAGTCACTGCTCACAACACTAAGAGCAACACTGATGCACTGCAGAGCCGGCTGTCAGTCAGTGCTGGGAGTGTGCTACAGATGTCGCTCTTAGTGTTGTGAGTGGTGACTGTAATTCCTCTGGGCACATCTGCATGACTGAAAGCTGGCTGCTCCAGGGAAAAATAAAGTTTATTTTCTCCCGGGTGCTACACAGTATTGAGGTCAGCACCTTCATAGTTCTATTAACCTGTAGATTAACCCTATATCTGCAGACATATGTCGCCATCAGACCCGACAGGATCCCTTTACCTTTTTTTAACCTTTACGTTAAAACATTTCAAATTTCAATATCTCGATGCTGCGGGTGTCTGGATTGTACTGGAGGGAATGAGCATGGTAAGACCTGTAAAATGTGTAGGTCCTTGACTGATTGATCCTCTTGTGCTACATTACAGCCCAGTGCATATAGAGAAAGCACAAATAAGGGTCAACAATCGGACCAATACAACTTGACATCAACTGTATACATACCTGTCCAGTTTTGGAGAAGGAATGCAGTGCTGACTTTTTTCTAAAAATTATATGTATGGATGGTATATATACTGTATATTATTCAAATGTATGTGTATTCTGTGAGGACGCTGCCAGTGGGGCATTGGTGGCCTATTTTAGCAAATATGTTAAAGAGAATCTGTCATTAGGATCAACCCCCCTAAGTCATCTATATGGGCATGTAGGTCGTAGAAAGTTGAATAAAATGATACCTTGATGACTGCGATCCAATGTCTTATTCCAGAGTAATACACATTTTTCTTAATATGTAAATGAGCTGTTAAGATCCATGGGCCGGATACAGATCTCCCCGAATATCTGCCTCCAGATCTTATTGTAAATGAAAGAAGAGGACATTACTAGTGTGAGACATGTAATGACTTTGATCTTTTACATTAGGTTCTGAAACAGATTCTTGGTGAGATCTATGTCCAGCCCATAGATTTTAATAGGTCATTTACATATTAAGAAAGACACGGATTACTCTGGAATAAGACATCAGATTGCCGATATCAAGGTATCATTTTATTCAGCTGCCTATGACCTACTTGCCCATATAGACGGCTTAGGAGGGTTGATCCTACTGATATGTTCCCTTTAAGACAACCCATTTAACGCCTGCTGCTATCTATTTACCTGTGTACAGTCTGGTAGGTAATAAATTCTCATAGTAACACGTAGAATGTCCAGTTGCTCAGACTAAGATTTATCCTTTATTTTTATCTTGCAGGATGTGGAGACGTGATACCATTGTCTGAATTTGGTAATCATGCAAGGAGCTGTCCATGTAAACCCCAGACTGAACTGGATCCTAAGGTTAAATACTGATTATAATCTAATCAATATTCATTTCTTTTTAGTTGTGATAATAGCTATTATCATTAAAATAAATATGATTTTACATAACGTACTTTAAATAAATCTATATTAAATGTTCAAAGACGCAAAAAACATGTCACTCTCACTGTGGGCAAGAATTCATATATGTACATGACCTAAACAGTCTAAATGTTTTCTAAAAAAAAAAAAACATGGCTGAGGAGGGGCCCAGGGTCTGAGGCTGCAATATGGCACCATGTTACGAGGGTATTCATCTCTTGTAAAATTCTGGCATTAAAGAACAGATTACACAAATTTTACATGGCCATATATATGGTATTTTTCATGACACTGAATTATGCTTGGAGTACAGAAAAATAATAAATGGTGTATGAGGTTGGGCTCAGTATAGACGGTCATGCAAGTTTTGTTATTGGGGAAAGGGAAATAAATCTAAAGCCCCCCATACACATTAGATAGCTTTTGGATGTAGATGTTAAAAATCTGATGTGCTGGATCCTTCTCTCCATCACCGGAGTCTCGTGGGAGGTAAACGCAGTCTTTCTCATTGCGGTCACTTCTCTGCTCTCCCAAGTCGCAGACTGTCTGGCTGAGCTGCCTGTAGTAGCATTTCCAACCTTCTGCATCCTCCTGCTGCTGGTAAGTCTCCATAAGGGTATAGAGAGGTGTGGCCACTTTCTGCAAGTATTTAACCCCTTTGTGTTCTGCAGAGGTGACAACCTCTGACCTATCCCCAAGCCGCAGGGGGCTATTAGGCCTCCCCTCCCACCACTCCTTTCCTGATCTAAGGTTCTAGTTCAGTCTCTGTCTAGATTCCTGTAAAGTGCTGTCTTTTATTGTCTCTCCTATTTTCTGACCTGGCTTGTTTACCCGTTTATCCTGGCTCCTGACCTCGGCAACGTATATTGAACTCATGCTGCCTGCCTTGACCTGTGAATGTCTGACCATGTCTTTGCCTCCATCAACCTTTACCTCGTACCCATGTCTCTGACCCGTCAGTCAGCTGCTGCCGACCTGGGGACTACCGTGGAGGAGTACCTGGTGACTACCGGTGGCCAAGCCTATTCTCATCTTCAGAGGCTCTAGTGGATACCCGGTACTCACTTAGTTATGTCCCTTAAGGGTAAGCCTGGCCCGTGGCTCAGTGGGTCCACACGCACCAGCGTTAGTCGATAGGCCCCCATAAACATTCGACTGCTGACTGATCCCACCGATATCAGCGTGTTTGGCCAAATTTAATCTAATGCTTATGGAGACCTATAGCCAGACTCCTCTGGCACAGCAGCTTATCTCCAGTTCAGGCAAATTATCAGTTTTTTTTTTTTTTAAATCAGTATTCCCAGGCCATCTTTACCCTGTCTTCTGCCTTTGGAGGAGTGAGCTGAACTCTGTGCAAAATAGGTCGAATGAGTCCATCAAGTTCGGCCATCAATTACTTGGAAGCATATGAGAACCCTCTCACAGAGCAGTGGGGTAACATTCTTGGAGTCACATAGGCACGGAATAAAGCCGAGTACCCTCTTCTATTTTATAAGGTGTTTCACATATACTAGCATAGAAGGGAGGAGGAAGAATTAAAGGGGTTGTCCAGGCATAATAAGTTATCACCTATTCGCATGCAGTATAGGTGATCAGTTGCTGAATGCTGCATGTCCAACCTCTGGGGCCTGCACCGATCGGCAGAATGGGGCATTTTTTCTCCTCGATGGGACACTTAAATTTGATACAAAACAGAGTGGCAGGAATGATTCTCGATCGCTATTCCATTAATTTTTTTATGCCAAAAAAAGTCAGCATTCCCATAAGTAATGAATAGAGTAGCGATTGAGCATGTGCACCGTCAATCCATTCTAATGGGGATAAAAGTCCCCCTTGCTATCGATCGGTGCAGATCCAGAGCCGTCGGACCCCCATCGATCAATAAGTTATCACTTATCCTGTAGATACCGTAAGTGATAACTCATTTTCACCAGAAAACCCTGTTAATGTCTCATGGCATGAATATACAAGAATCCTTAAGCTTTCAATGCACAATTTTACGGAGAAAAAAATACTAAAAAGGACGCTATCACAGTTATTACTCTAAGTATTTTTTCCAATACCAAAAGTATTTTTTTTTACGTATCTTCTCTTCCACATATTCACTGGCGGACACAGACAGAAGAGGGCCCGGGTACAAGTACAAGAACAATATATGGGCCCTTTGCAGTCCAATAATTCATCAAAATGCAAAATTCCACCTGGTTTGCAGGTGAAAATGGGCCCCCTACCTATTGGGCCCCTTTGTGGCCGCACAGGTTGTACCAGTGCTATGTCAGCCCTTTCATGTGTTACTGTAATATTTCTATTTGCTCATTCCTATTGAGCTCCACTAATCCTCCCACGGTACAATTAGACCTCTTGGCAGGGGCTGTGTGTGACATATTTGGATTAATTACTACTAAGGTGTGGCAATATGTACTGTTCTTCCGATGGCAGAACATGTCGTAATTTATTTTTAATTTGTGTTTTTTTTTAGACTGTAACAGATGCAGATTGGTATAAGGAAGAATTTTCCAGCAGTAAATCCTCAGCACCTCTTCTTAATCATACAGTACAGGTAACGACTGATGTCTTATATTATAATGCAGTGGATTAAACTACTTTGTAGGAAAGTTCAATTCACATTGGAAATAGTAAGGTTGTGATGAGCGGCACTGGAGAAGCCAGCACACCATTATTTTCAGTGTAATTCTTCTTTTTACCTGTGGGGGAGCTGTAAGGAAATTGAACAATTGCTCCGTGTAACCACACAGGTGACAGCTGTTGAAATCTATGAATGAAACAGCATTTGCTACAGGCGCCGACCCTATTAATGTTATCTCCAGCTCAGTATGATAACCATTATTGCCTAATCTGCTTTCTTCGAGAGCGCACCGCTCCTCTGCCTCCCGGCTTCCTGCTTGCTGGGGGACAGTGCGCTCCTGCAGATTTAACAGTACATTATGGTGCTGTTGGTCTGAACTGTGCTCTTTCCAATGCTGCAAGCAGAAACGGCTTTGCCCCTGCAGCATCAGAGAGGCGCTGGGGCAGTGACGCGATTCGGACGGTTTCTGAGATGTGCCTGCAAGCTGTATAGCAAACAGTTTGTAAGCGCATACTTCTTGCAGAAGAAACCGGCAACCTCCACTAGAAAGCAGAGGTGGCCGGTATCCTAGGCATCGAACAGTAAACTATAAAATTAAAAATCCCTCCGTTCTTGAGAAAAAAAAAGAGTGATTTTAATTGCAAAGTTGCTTTTTTTCACCAAATACTTAGATTTTTTTCATTTAAGATGTTGAAACAGCCCCTTTAAGTTATAACTGTGGCTACTAATACACAGACTAGTATATAATCAATGCAGCAATACCATGAACCGACAAAAATAAAATGAATTAGCAGGTAAAAGAATTACAGATTTCACTTCTAGAAATAGAAATTCGTTTAGTATTTTATCATATTTTTTATTTTTAATTTGAAGGATTTGTTTTTTTTTAGCAAATTACTCATTTAAGACCTATTCATTGTGAATACAATAATAATGTCTGAACCATTAATACCCCAATGATTCTGATATTTTTGGACTTTTATGTTTTGAATACAGGGGTATCTGTTGTGAATTGGATTATTTGGCTCCCTCTTGTGGTCACTAGTGATATGACTCTGGGATTGTCTTTCCTCAGCTTGGCACCCACCTGTTCGTTAGTCCAGGGGTGTTGCTATATAAACTTCCTGGATTCTCAGTCTGGTGCCTGGCATCGTTGTAATCAGTTCCTTTCTGTTTGCTCCTGTCTGCTGGTCCTGGTTCTTGCAAAATTAAGCTAAGTCCTGCTTCCTTGTTTTTTTGGTTATTTGCATTGCTCTTATTTTTTGTCCAGCTTGTACTAAATGTGATTCCTGATTTTGCTGGAAGCTCTAGGGGGCTGGTATTCTCCCCCCGGGCCGTTAGACGGTTCGGGGGTTCTTGAATATCCAGCGTGGAAATTTTGATAGGGTTTTTGCTGACCGTATAAGTCATCTTACTATATTCTGCTATTAGTCAGTGGGCCTCTCTTTGCTAAATACCTAGTTCATTCTTATGTTTGTCTTTTCTTCTTACCTCACCGTTATTATTTGTTGGGGGCTTGTATCCATCTTTTGGGGTCTTTTCTCTGGAGGCAAGAAAGGTCTATCTTTTCCCTTCTAGGGTTAGTTAGTTCTCCGGCTGGCGCGAGACGTCTAGAACCAACGTAGGCACGTTCCCCGGCTGCTGCTATTTGTGGTGCTAGGATTAGCTATACGGTCAGCCCAGTTACCACTGCCCTATGAGCTGGTTTTTTGTTTTTGCAGACTTGGTATTTACTCTGAGACCCTCTGCCATTGGGGTCATAATAGTATGCCAGGCCAAAGTTGAATGTTTAATGCATTGCAGACGTGGGATAATAAGGAAAGGAAATTCTGAGTTTTTTTTTTTTTTTTCCTCTCTTTCTTCCTCCCCTTTACCTCTGAGTGGCTTGAGCTTGCTGCAGACATGAATGTCCAGACCTTGATTACAACTGTGGATCAGCTTGCTGCTGGTGTGCAGGGCATACAAGATTTTGTTACCAGTAGTCCAATGTCTGAACCTAAAATACCTATTCCTGAACTGTTCTCTGGAGACCGATTTAAGTTTAGGAATTTCAGGAATAATTGTAAATTATTTCTATCTCTGAGACCCCGTTCATCTGGAGACTCAGCTCAGCAAGTTAAAATTGTTATCTCTTTTTTACGGGGCGACCCTCAGGATTGGGCCTTCTCGCTAGCGCCAGGAGATCTGGCATTGGCAAATATTGATGCGTTTTTTCTGGCGCTCGGATTGCTTTACGAGGAACCCAATCTTGAAATTCAGGCAGAAAAAGCCTTGCTGGCTATTTCTCAGGGCCAGGATGAAGCTGAAGTATATTGCCAAAAATTTCGGAAATGGTCCGTGCTTACTCAGTGGAATGAGTGTGCTCTGGCCGCAAATTTCAGAAATGGCCTTTCTGAAGCCATTAAGAATGTGATGGTGGGTTTCTCCATTCCTACAAGTCTGAATGATTCCATGGCGCTGGCTATTCAAATTGACCGGCGTTTGCGGGAGCGCAAAGCCGCTAATCCTCTGGTGGTGTTGTCTGAACAAACACCTGATTTAATGCAATGTGGTAGAATTCAGACTAGAAATGAACGGAAAAATCATAGACGTCAGAATGGGTTGTGTTTTTACTGTGGTGATTCTACACATGTTATATCAGCATGCTCTAAACGCCTAACAAGGGTTGTTAGTCCTGTCGCCATTGGTAATTTGCAACCTAAATTTATTTTGTCTGTGACTTTAATTTGCTCATTGTCTTCCTACCCTGTTATGGCGTTTGTGGATTCAGGTGCTGCCCTGAGTCTTATGGATCTGTCATTTGCCAAGCGCTGTGGTTTTGTTCTTGAGCCGTTGGTAAATCCTATCCCTCTTAGAGGTATTGATGCTACGCCATTGGCGGAAAATAAACCGCAGTTTTGGACACAGGTAACCATGTGCAT
Source organism: Ranitomeya variabilis (assembly GCF_051348905.1). Classification (NCBI taxonomy): domain Eukaryota; kingdom Metazoa; phylum Chordata; class Amphibia; order Anura; family Dendrobatidae; genus Ranitomeya; species Ranitomeya variabilis. Next base: position 70,830,718 of record NC_135233.1, read on the forward strand.
GACTCCTGAACATCGGGAGGTGATTCGTTTTCTTGTTCTGCATAAAATGCATGATTTGGTCGTTTTGGGTCTGCCATGGTTACAGACCCATAATCCAGTCTTGGATTGGAAGGCAATGTCTGTGTCAAGTTGGGGCTGTCAGGGAATTCATGGTGATTCCCCGCCGGTGTCTATTGCTTCCTCTACTCCTTCGGAAGTTCCTGAGTATTTGTCTGATTATCAGGATGTATTCAGTGGGTCCAGTGCTCTTCCTCCTCATAGGGACTGTGACTGCGCTATAGATTTGATTCCAGGTAGTAAATTTCCTAAGGGAAGATTATTTAATCTGTCTGTACCTGAGCATACCGCAATGCGTTCGTATATCAAGGAATCTCTGGAGAAGGGGCATATCCGTCCATCCTCTTCCCCTCTTGGTGCGGGATTCTTTTTTGTGGCCAAGAAGGACGGATCTTTGAGACCTTGTATTGACTATCGGCTTCTGAATAAAATCACTGTTAAATTTCAGTATCCTTTGCCTCTGTTGTCGGACTTGTTTGCCCGGATTAACGGTGCCAAGTGGTTCACCAAGATAGATCTTCGTGGTGCGTACAACCTTGTGCGCATTAAGCAAGGAGATGAATGGAAAACTGCATTTAATACGCCCGAAGGTCATTTTGAGTACTTGGTGATGCCTTTTGGGCTCTCTAATGCTCCTTCAGTGTTTCAGTCCTTTATGCATGATATTTTCCGGAAGTATCTGGATAAATTTATGATTGTTTATCTGGATGATATTCTGTTTTTTTCTGATGATTGGGACTCGCATGTAGAGCAGGTCAGGATGGTGTTTCAGGTTTTGCGTGAGAATGCTTTGTTTGTTAAGGGCTCAAAGTGTCTCTTTGGAGTACAGAAGGTTCCCTTTTTGGGTTTTATTTTTTCCCCTTCTGCGGTGGAGATGGACCCAGTCAAGGTCCGAGCTATTCATGATTGGACTCAACCCACGTCAGTTAAGAGTCTTCAGAAGTTCTTGGGTTTTGATAACTTCTACCGTCGTTTTATCGCTAATTTTTCTAGCGTTGTTAAACCTTTGACGGATATGACCAAGAAAGGTTCTGATGTTGCTAACTGGGCTCCTGCAGCCGTGGAAGCTTTCCAATAGTTGAAGCGCCGGTTTACTTCGGCGCCTGTTTTGTGCCAGCCTGATGTCTCACTTCCCTTTCAGGTTGAAGTGGATGCTTCTGAGATTGGGGCAGGGGCCGTTTTGTCGCAGAGAGGCCCTGGTTGCTCTGTAATGAGACCATGTGCTTTTTTCTCTAGGAAGTTTTTGCCTGCTGAGCGGAATTATGATGTTGGCAATCGGGAGTTGTTGGCCATGAAGTGGGCATTTGAGGAGTGGCGTCATTGGCTCGAGGGTGCTAAGCATCGTGTGGTGGTCTTGACTGGTCACAAAAATCTGATGTATCTCGAGTCTGCTAAACGCCTGAATCCTAGACAGGCCCGTTGGTCATTGTTTTTCTCCCGTTTTGACTTTGTGGTCTTGTATTTACCAGGTTCAAAGAATGTGAAGGCTGATGCTCTTTCAAGGAGCTTTGTGCCTGACTCTCCTGGAGTCGCAGAACCAGTTGGTATTCTTAAAGAGGGAGTAATCTTGTCAGCCATTTCTCCGGATTTGCGACGTGTGTTGCAGAGATTTCAGGCTGGTAGACCTGACTCTTGTCCACCTGACAGACTGTTTGTTCCTGATAAGTGGACCAGCAGAGTCATTTCCGAGGTTCATTCCTCGGTGTTGGCAGGGCATCCGGGAATTTTTGGCACCAGAGATTTGGTGGCTAGGTCCTTTTGGTGGCCTTCCTTGTCACGGGATGTGCGGTCATTTGTGCAGTCCTGTGGGACTTGTGCTCGAGCTAAGCCTTGCTGTTCTCGTGCCAGTGGGTTGCTCTTGCCCTTGCCTGTCCCGAAGAGGCCTTGGACACACATTTCCATGGATTTCATTTCAGATCTTCCGGTGTCTCAGGGCATGTCTGTCATCTGGGTGGTATGTGATCGCTTTTCCAAGATGGTCCATTTGGTATCTTTGCCTAAGCTGCCTTCCTCTTCCGATCTGGTTCCTTTGTTCTTTCAGAATGTGGTTCGTTTACAAGGCATTCCTGAGAATATCGTGTCTGACAGAGGATCCCAGTTTGTTTCCAGGTTCTGGCGATCCTTTTGTGCTAAGATGGGCATTGATTTGTCGTTTTCGTCTGCCTTTCATCCTCAGACTAATGGCCAAACGGAGCGAACAAATCAGACTCTGGAGGCTTATTTGAGGTGTTTTGTTTCTGCAGATCAGGATGATTGGGTGACCTTCTTGCCATTGGCTGAGTTTGCCCTTAATAATCGGGCTAGTTCCGCTACTTTGGTTTCGCCTTTTTTCTGCAACTCTGGTTTTCATCCTCGTTTTTCCTCGGGACATGTTGAACCCTCTGACTGTCCTGGGGTGGATTCTGTGGTGGATAGGTTGCAGCGGATGTGGAATCATGTGGTGGACAACTTAAAGTTGTCACAGGAGAAGGCTCAGCGTTTTGCCAACCGCCGCCGCGGTGTGGGTCCCTGACTTCGTGTTGGGGATTTGGTATGGCTGTCTTCTCGGTTTGTTCCTATGAAGGTCTCCTCTCCTAAATTTAAGCCTCGCTTCATCGGTCCTTATAAGATTTTGGAAATCCTTAATCCAGTGTCCTTTCGCTTGGATCTTCCGGTGTCGTTTGCCATTCACAACGTGTTCCATAGGTCTTTGTTGCGGCGCTACGTTGTGCCTGTGGTTCCTTCTGTTGAGCCTCCTGCTCCGGTGTTGGTTGAGGGCGAGTTGGAGTACGTGGTGGAGAATATCTTGGATTCTCGTCTCTCCAGACGGAGGCTTCAGTATCTGGTCAAGTGGAAGGGCTATGGTCAGGAGGATAATTCCTGGGTGATCGCCTCTGATGTTCATGCGGCCGATTTGGTTCGTGCCTTTCACGCCGCTCATCCTGATCGTCCTGGTGGTCTTGGTGAGGGTTCGGTGACCCCTCCTTAAGGGGGGGGTACTGTTGTGAATTGGATTATTTGGCTCCCTCTTGTGGTCACTAGTGATATGACTCTGGGATTGTCTTTCCTCAGCTTGGCACCCACCTGTTCGTTAGTCCAGGGGTGTTGCTATATAAACTTCCTGGATTCTCAGTCTGGTGCCTGGCATCGTTGTAATAAGTTCCTTTCTGTTTGCTCCTGTCTGCTGGTCCTGGTTCTTGCAAAATTAAGCTAAGTCCTGCTTCCTTGTTTTTTTGGTTATTTGCATTGCTCTTATTTTTTGTCCAGCTTGTACTAAATGTGATTCCTGATTTTGCTGGAAGCTCTAGGGGGCTGGTATTCTCCCCCCGGGCCGTTAGACGGTTCGGGGGTTCTTGAATATCCAGCGTGGAAATTTTGATAGGGTTTTTGCTGACCGTATAAGTCATCTTACTATATTCTGCTATTAGTCAGTGGGCCTCTCTTTGCTAAATACCTAGTTCATTCTTATGTTTGTCTTTTCTTCTTACCTCACCGTTATTATTTGTTGGGGGCTTGTATCCATCTTTTGGGGTCTTTTCTCTGGAGGCAAGAAAGGTCTATCTTTTCCCTTCTAGGGTTAGTTAGTTCTCCGGCTGGCGCGAGACGTCTAGAACCAACGTAGGCACGTTCCCCCGCTGCTGCTATTTGTGGCTATACGGTCAGCCCAGTTACCACTGCCCTATGAGCTGGTTTTTTGTGTTTGCAGACTTGGTATTTACTCTGAGACCCTCTGCCATTGGGGTCATAACAGGTATCCATTTCCCATTTTAGTGGTGATCAAGGCATACATGCGTTGCTAATAGGCTTAGTCGGCTATTTGGATTATGTGGTCCTAAAGATCATGCCATCGGCAGCACTTCCTGCCCCATAAGTACAGAATGTGCTGCCGATGATACGCAATATGTATGGGGATGGTACGGTCATATTAATGGTCAATCATTCTATGCAGAAGGACCTTTAAAGGGAACCTGACAGCTGATACATGGAGCCTAATCCATGGGCAGCATGTATCGGGCACTGGCTGTATTATCTCAGCCATTTATGCTGAAGTTTCTGAAAAAAACATACTTTAAAAGCTACTGAGGAACGCCTGTCTGACTAGTCTACAGCATAGTCTCTGTCCCTGGTGGCTTTTAAAGTATATTGTGCTCTGAAATGCTTCTCCCCACCCACTGCCAGTGACTGACAGGTCTCTGCCTATACATGCACATAGGCAAAGACCTGTAAGTTCAGGGCAGCGGACAGAGATAAGCCACCGGGGACCCGCCTGTCTGACTAGTCTAACCCTGAGGCTATTAAAGTATGTTTTTCTCTGAAAAAATGCTGAATTTCAGAGTCCAACATACATAGCAGAGATAATACAGCCAGTGCCTGATGAATGCTGCTTATATAGCCTGTATCAGCTGACAGGTTTAGGATAAATAAGTGCTTGCTATGGGTATCTTGAGTATTGATTCAGAAAGACAGGTTGTGCAGCCACTTCTTACCTCTCCAGTATTGTATCAGAAGGCACATTGCAACAATATTTTTCTACATGGGGCTTCTTACTTTACATGTTCATATACTCTTGTCCTATTAACATTCTAGTCCAGGTTTCTGACTGAGTTTCAAGACGGCAGCTGTTTTGATATACCACAGTTGTTACCCCCTAGACAAAGCAAGTGTGATTTGCTAATTAAGTTTATTTAGGAATTTATATATGATGACATTTTCGCATTTATTTTTCTATTCCCAGAGAACCCATGTAACATTCTGCACTATAGTGCCAAGGAAAGCTAGTTGCTGGGCAGGGTAAATGATAATGGCACCACAGCAGTGGCCAGTACAAAATAATTGATACATCTTTTATTATATCATAGCAAAAGATTTTTCACATTGCCACATATATTATTCCTGCATATATATTGTATTTTCTCCTACAATTTGTGAATAGAAGGAATAATATTTGTGCAAAGGATCCCTTGCACCGTTTTATTGTACTTTCCAGCTTCTTTGTAGTACAGTATATGGTTCTTTGATGACTCAAACAAAATGCTTGTCATAAACTTTATCACCATACTAAAAGTAAATCCTATTTCACTGCGGGGGTTTCAATAGAATTTCAATTATTTAGTGCATTTAAAGGGTTAAGATTTAGAGGCTATTAAGAAAAATCTTATCTTTTACTCCTGTATAAAGGCTGCCTTTGATCTGAGTAGCAGAAAGTCTACCTATTAGGTTAGCAGAGTTATTATATTTCATGACTTGCTACAGTGAACTTCATAAAATTTAACAAGTACTATAAAAAACAATGTGATAATGCATCGTTGCGTACGGCTGCATGACCCCTTGCTCCGTTACACATGCTTGACATATTTAGACCACTTAGCGAGTCCTGTTACCTGTAATTTGCAATGCATGAGAACCTCCTCTCTTCTGCATGAGCTGCGAATAATGGCAGAACCACAGAATGAAAATTTAAGTAAATAACATTTTCACCTTCCTGAAACATTTTTTTCATTCTCTAATTTTTGTATGGAATAAAAATATATATGTTAAACGCAAAGCTTCATATTTATTAGAAACGGTCTCATGCCTATTTTATTAATGGTGTGTCACAATTGCACCCTCAGTGTGTGCGGGATGCAGTTACTGACTGCTCAGCCGTCCAATCTGTCCTATCTGGTACAGGGGTGTGCTGAAGCTTTCAGTACTTTGACTTACAGCTCAGTGTCCAGTATGGCGCAGGGGCGCGATGGGCTGTCTGTGTTTTGATTAATAGCTCGGCCGTCCAGTCTGAGACTGGGAAGTGCTGACTGTCTCCAGGTGTTAATTGTCTCCGGTGATTGCTAGGATACTTAGCAGGGCTGTTAGTCCCTTCTTCTGCCAGACTACATTCAGATTTTGTGTGGTTGTCTCTCTGTGCCTTGTTTTCTCTTTGTTGATCCTTTATTGCCTGACCTTGAACCTTGTTCTGACCATCTGTCTGTTTAACCCCTTTCCTCTGATCCACTATCTTCTTGGTATTTTGACCTCAGATTGTTACATGAATAAGCCTTTATCTCTTCCTTCTGTTTATGACCTACCCCCCTGGCTTTTGACCACAGATTCCTTGTATTCCGACTCAGTGTCACAGGGTGATTTATAGCATTTTAAAAAATTCCTGGTTTCAAACAATTTCACATATGTCTATGGTTTGAGTCTGGTTATGCTCCATTGAAGTGAATGAGACTAACTAGCAATTCCACCCAAAGGGTGGACAACAGTGTGAGCAGCCTCTACTTACCTCAGCACCCCTGGTATCTCCAGTATTAGATCAGGTATACAGGGTGGACAGCAGTGTGCTCAGCATCTTCTTACCTCAGCACCCCTGGTATCTCCAGTATTAGATCAAGTATACAGGGTGGACAGCAGTGTGAGCAGCCTCTTCTTACCTCAGCACCCCTGGTATCTCCAGTATTAGATCAGGTAGACAGGGTGAACAGCAGTGTGAACAGCATCTTCCTACCTCAGCAGCTCTGGTATCTCCAGTACTAGATCAGGTATACAGGGTGGACAGCAGTGTGAGCAGTCTCTTCTTACCTCAGCAGCCCTGGTATCTCCAGTATTAGATCAGGTAGACAGGGTGAACAGCAGTGTGAACAGCATCTTCCTACCTCAGCAGCTCTGGTATCTCCAGTACTAGATCAGGTATACAGGGTGGACAGCAGTGTGAGCAGTCTCTTCTTACCTCAGCAGCCCTGGTATCTCCAGTATTAGATCAAATAGACAGGGTGGACAGCAGTGTGAGCAGCCTCTACTTACCTCAGTATCCCTGGTATCTCCAGTATTAGATCAGGTATACAGGGTGGACAGCAGTGTGAGCAGCCTCTTCTTACCTCAGCACCCCTGTTATCTCCAGTATTAGATCAGATAGACAGGGTGGACAGCAGTGTGAGCAGCCTCTACTTACCTCAGGATCCCTGGTATCTCCAGTATTAGATCTGGTATACAGGGTGGACAGCAATGTGAGTGGCCTTTTCTTACCTCAGCAGCCCTGGTATCTCCAGTATTAGATCAGGTATACAGGGTGGACAGCAGTGTGAGCAGCCTCTTCTTACCTCAGCAGCCCTGGTATCTCCAGTATTAGATCAGGTATACAGGGTGGACAGCAGTGTGAGCAGCCTCTTCTTACCTCAGCAGCCCTGGTATCTCTAGTATTAGATCCTATAATGTAGACCACAGTGTCAGCAGACTCTTCTTACCTCAGCAATCCTATTATCTCCAGTATCAGATAAGAATATCCATTGGGAGCATATCTTCTTACTCATAAAGAGAAGGGACAGCGCTTCCTATTGCACATGCTCACAGGTTCCTGTTGCCATTCCAGAACAGGTTTCTGTGAGGGTATGTGCCCACTAAATATTTTTGAGGCATTGAAAAAAAAAAAAAAAAAAATTTCTACTTCTAAACTGCTTCAGAAAAGTGTTTCTCTTTTGGATTTTTCTGTAGGAGTTTTCCATTTACCGTACTTAAATGCTTCCTGAAGTGGTTTTGAAGAGTGTTTCAAGCATTTTTGCATTTTTTTTCTCAAGTGCTTTTTTAGCCTTTTTCATTGAACGGTGCCTAGTTTGGAGCATTTTCCATCAGGAAACTCTTCAATGAAGTGACATGCGTTTTATTTTGTCAAATCAGGCATTTTCATAGCCTGAATTAGAAGAAAAATGAGCAGCAAGGTTGTTTTTCAAAAGAAATGAATAGGAAGAGTCGTTCAAGGGGTTTTTGGGCGATTTTTCAGACGTTTTTCTAAGTGGACTCACTCCAAAAGACTTCTCAAAAAACTCCTTGAGCACATAACTTTAGTGCTGAGTAATAACCTCTGTAGACCAAGCAACTGGGGTATGCTCGTAAAGATATTTAGGAATTTATAATGACCTTTTCTAATTTTTTTCTGTTTTTCTTTTTATCACTGGAGAATCTCTTTAAGCCATGGCTTTCTGCTTAGTGCTGACATTATCTTTGCAGGAGAGAAGTTGGGAGAAGAGGCTTCAACTTGTCCATGACAGTGATGTCGACAAGCTACACAGTCAGGCAGAACAACAGATATGTCTTTATGAGAAGAACTTGCCTAAATCAGGTGAACTGTCTGTGTAATTAAAATAAACATGGGTGTGTGAAAAGTCACAAAATCCTTTTGCTCCAGCCTTGCAGAAAAAAAAATGCTTAGTGGAAGGGACAGAACCTTTGGTGGCCCAAAAGGTTCACTATAAATGATCATGATGGCTGAAACCTATTCCATCTCATTGCTGGCGTAAATTTCAGATGATGATGCACTGACAGTCCAAAAATGCTACAAATTCACTTAGAAGCCTTCAAGATTGGCGACAGTAATGCCAATTTTGATGTATTGATCCTATTGTTTTGTGGGCAGTGCTATGGAGAAAGGTTTTTCTGTAGGACATGACTACTTGGCTTCATGACTTTTGTTACGATGGGTATATGAACATAACTACCAGGGTAATGCCAAAGTGGGCCATCTTTCCTCACTGATGAGGGACTTTAAAGAATGATCATTTTTGGTTTTGTAGATAAGATTGAAAGGGGTTTGTGGAAAACAAGTAAGGTTGGATAGATGAGGGTAGTGTAAAATCGCAAGCTTTTCCCACTGTGCTAGATCTACTTGCTGTTGAATGTGGTCATGTTTTTTGCTGTAGAAATCATTAGATATTTGTTACACTTCTCTGAGGGTGGAACAATCTAAAACCAAAACAATAAATAAAGTCGTAACGCTAAGACACAATTAGGGGCTTTTCCAAAGTTGCAAGATGTCCTCGATCCAAAGGATAGGTGATAACTTGCCGATCACTGTGGGTCTGACCACCAAGATCCGAAGCCACAGTGAGAACAGCTCTGCAGAGCACCTCCTTGAATGGATCACACATGCAAATGCTTTCATTCATTGTCTATGAGACTGGTGGAGAAAGCAGAGTAGAGTGCTCGGCTATTTCCATCAGTCCCATTAGTAATGAATGGAGTGGAGCTCAGGGATGCTCATTTTGCTCCATTCAAGAAGATGCTCTGGAGAGACCCATTCTTGGGTTTCCAGATTTTGAGGATTGCTGGGGATCGCAGACAGTCCCTGAGAGATCAGCAAGTTATCCCCTATCCTATGGGTAGAAAATAACTTGTGATTTTGGAAAAGCTTCTCTAAGTTGTAGCAGCAATGAGCAGAGATCAGTGGTCCGCTGCTATGAGGCCCTTAAACTATGAAGAGACCCGCATGCTCGACTGTGCCCCATTCAGACTCTTCCTCACTGTAGTTATACATAGAGGAGGAATGGGGTGCTTAGAGTCCCCATACTTCTCTTCAGTGTGGCTCCCAACTATCAGACATTTAGTACCCATTCTGTGGATGGATGATACATTTTTTGTGGGATAACCCCTTTAAGATGAAAGTTGGTTTCTCTGACTCCTAAACCGACACGTATCTAGTAGTGGAGAAGAACAGAGGCAGCACATCTATCCCTCCATAACGAAGCACATTTCCCTTCCATGGGTCTAGGGAAGCTGGAGGACAGCCCTGATATCTGTAGCTGGCACCAAGTAAGAAAAGCTGATGGGGAATAATAACTTCTGACAATAGACATCATTCGGTTACCCTTATCTTCTGCTGTCTGCTTTCATTGTATAACATTAGCTGTATGGATATATATATATATATATATATATATATATATATATATATATATATATATATATATATATATATATATATATATATATATATATATATATATATATATATATATATATATATATATATATATATAGTATATGTCTTTGCATTACAGGTGATATACTCACTTATGAGGAAGGGATGTCTCCTCTGGACTACCTCAATCAGGCCGCAGTTTTCTATGCATCAGCTATTAAATTGAAGCCAAAAGACCCCAAATTTCATTATTATCTTGCCACCATTATGGAGGAATTGCATTATGCAGCAGAAATCTATGGCTTGAGTAAAAAAGTAAGTAAAGCCTATTTATCTAAAACCAAAGATACAACACTATCAGTATCACAATAATAAATCTAAAAACAAATAACACATTAGAAAATCTGAATGCCTCATAAAATGTCATTTTTTTGTATATCTGATGTTTTTACTACTGAAGATAAATCCTCTTCGACAGCAGGAGTTTTTTTTTTTATCATACTTCCGCAGTATTTTAACAGTGGCCAACTTGCCATTAGGGTTCTGTTGTGGTGTCACTCACTTTGGCAAATAATGCCACCTCCAACACTGAAAATGAGCACAGGTTACGAAGTGTTATTATAATAATAATAATCTTTATTTTTATATAGCGCTCACATATTCCGCAGCTCTTTACAGTTTGCACACATTATCATCGCTGTCCCCATTTGGGCTCACAATCTAAATTCCCTATCAGTATGTCTTTGGAATGTGGGAGGAAACCGGAGAACTGAGAGGAAACCCACGTTATTGTTGGATGTCCACAACAAACTTCCTTTGGAAAATTTCTGCAGCAAAAGTCCACAGGGAAATCTGAACCAAATCATGCAGATTTTGTTGCTGATTTGCCACCGATTTCCCTGCAGAATACACCAACATGGAAAATAAATACTATGTGACCGCTGTTAGCCACTGATTGATTGCAGAGGACACAAGATCACATGACAGGATGTCTGATTATAGAGCCAGAAGAGGGTAGTATAGCGTCATTTTTTATTTAAAAGTTTTAAAACAGTTTTTCCTTTGTTTCTTTTACAACTGGCAAGTTTTGTTATGGAATCACAGGTAATCCATGGCAAAGTCTCGATATTCAGGGTTTGCTGTAGATTTTGACTTTACCTGTTCACACAGTAAGGAAAATCTGCAAAAAAATGTGCACATAATCGCATCAGAAATTGAAAATCTGCACTGTAAGTCAGTTTTTGGGCTGAAAGTTCCTGCGGCATGGAAATAGGATTTGCTAAAATTTCATCCACTTAGCAGTGACGGCATTGTCCTGTGGATTTTCTGCCCAAAACGCTAAGCAGAAAATCTGCATCAATTCTGCCAAGTGTGACAAACCCTTAATGTTACCGGCTCCTTGTTATTTGATAGTTTTAGCAAGTGAATATGTAAAATTCATTATTATCTTGGGGGGTGGGGAGGTGATTTTCTGCTTGCTAGGAACCGCACTTTACCAATGACATGAGAAGGAGTTGCATAAGAGCTTTACGTCACTAATTACAATGATAGGCATAGGATTGAGTGGTGTAAAGCACACTGCTAATGAACTCTGGATGAGTGGAAATATGTTCTGTGCAGTGATGGATCGCACTTCTCCATCTGGCACCTGATGGATCAGTCTTTGTTTGGGAAATACCAGGAGAACGTTACCTGACTGACTGCATTCTGGCAACTGTACATTGATGGCCTTTGCTTGGAAAAAGTGATCAATGTCCGATCGGTGGAGGTGTGACACCCAGCACCCGAGACGATCAGCTGTTCCTGGTGTTGGACAGAACTGCACAGCACCGCTCCATCAACCGTATAGTGACAACAGCCGGATACTGTACAACTGCCCCCTATTCAAATCCATTGACGGAGCTGTGCTGTGCCGCTCTGTAACTAAGCAGTTCCTACCGCCGTCTACTCCGGGAACAGCTGATCGGTGAGGATGCCGGATGTTTCACCCCCAACAATCAGACATTGATCATTTATCCTACGGATAGGCCATCAATGTTAGTCACAGACAACTTCTATAAGACATTTTAAACAATTGTATGCTTCAAACTTTAAGGGAACAGTTTAGGAAAGGTTTTTGCCAGCTCTAGCATGTATGTGCCCCAGTGCACAAAGCAAGGTCAATAAAGGTAAGGTTTGGGTGGAGTTTGGTGGGGAAAAACTTGACTGGCTACACAGAACGTTGACTTCAATCCCGTCAACGTTTTTTTTTAAGGGACTAAAACGTATATTGCAATCCCGGCCCTCTCATCCAAAATCAGTGTCTGATCTCACAAGTGCTCTTCTAGATGAATCGGCAAAAATTCCCGCAGACACCTCCAAAATCTTGGCGAAGCCTTGTCCCAAGTGTAGAAGTGGGGAAGACCATGCATATATCAATGCCTATGGATTAAGAATGGAATATTATAGAAGCCAGTTTAATGTGGAGGTGTCTCAGTACTTTCTCCATAAAGTGTAAGTTAGCACTACTCAACATGGAAGTCGGAAAAACACCCGAGATTCAGCAATTTTTAGCAAAGCATTTACTCGCCCATATAATAGACCATGAAGTCCTTTTTTGGATGAAGCTTCTGTAGCCAATGAGAGAGGCGTCTGTTCCTCATTTTGCCATGAGGCCGGTGAATTCTTGCTCAGTTCCTGAGTTGAATATGTTACGTCGAATTATTGTCCATTTTTTCCTGCTGTCACAACATGAAGCCGAAAAGGTGAATTTTGTATTTGTTCAGGTTAAATACTTTGTAATCTCTGACAAGGAGCCGTTTCTGTGACCAGAGATGTTTTTCCTTCCCGTCAGAGCGACTCTTTTGACAACATAGAAAAGTGACACTTCTCCCGACCTTCTATTCCTCTTGAAATTGTTACTTATGTTAAATAAATGAAATATTACAAACGCAGAGTAGACGGAATTTCAAAGACAAAGGCACGAAAGTAATCCAGATGATCGACATCAAACAGGGTTAATTGCCGCTGTGCGCTCAAAAATCAGATCCAGACCTGGAGAATTCTCCGCTGTACGTTCTGATTAAAGAGAGGGTTTTTTTTCTTTCTTTTCTTAAAAAGCAGATACATTGCACAGATCTGGACTGAGATAAGGATTGCGAGCATAAATCAAGAGGTTATAGCCACATGTCAGTTACATAAAATAACAGGATGTGGTCGGGGACAGGACTAGATCTGGTTTCTGTAGAGGCCACAATTTTGCTTGGTTTATTTACAGAGGGATGGAAAGGCTGGAGTTCATGGTGGCGGCATTGTCTGGGTTGTTGTAAGCAACCGTATGTCTGGAGTAATGTGGAGGTGTCAGGGCATCACGGTATTCTCAGGATAATATATCGTGGCATGTCGCTAGGATATTGCATTACTTTATGAGCGGGGCTGATACGAGCCCTCTTCTTCCTGCCCTCACTATGTGCGGAGAAGGTTCCCACTTCACTTGTGTAATGATGTCATGTAGGATCTCATGCCGGCATGCGGAGCTTTATAAAGCTGTGGATTTACAGAGGATAGTATAAAGCTAAGTTTTGCCATGAGATTTGAAAGTGAAATATCTGAAATGCTGACTTACGTCCAATGTCTTTCATTCATTACAGTGAGTCGTCCTCTAATGAATTATAAGTAGCTTGTCCTCTGGCCTGAAAGGTGTTGTCCAGGTGTGGGCTCCAGTCTGCAGTCACGCTGTGTGCGCCCTGTCAAGATTCTCCGGTGACGGGAGCGGGCGGCTGCATGACCGACCGCATGTATGCAATTTGCATACATGAGGTCACATGCCGACTAGACGTGTGCAGTAGGTGAATTACGCGGTCTAGTCTAAATATGGCAGAAAGTATGCAGATTGCATACTTGCAACACCAGAGTTGAGCGTTTTTTAATGCAAATTTTCAAATTTTCAGCTGCGTTTATTCGGACTCCCATGACAGCACTATGAGAGAGGGGATCCGCCCTTAAGGAACAGGAAACCTACAGATACAAAAGGGCGGTACCTCTCCCCATGCATCAGTTGGTTTCCTGTTCCTGGAGGGACAGATTCCTACAGATAAAGATCCTATAGGACCCAGGCCGGCCGGCCGAATCAGGTAGCGAGGGGGTCTACCTCGGCCGGTGCGGGAGTCCCTGGAGACGCCACGGTGGTCCTGGCTGGACTGCACGTCGGTGGCGTATGGCAGCAGGGAGCAGAGTCCGGAGGATCTTCTTGCCTCCATCAGTGCCAGCGCAGGTATGTATGCCCATCCCTTCAGGTCTGGGCGGCGGTGCGGTGTGCCAGCGTCAGGAGTTGGAGGCCGTCCGGAGCACTGCTGTCCGTTCCCGGCATCCTGCACCGCTCTCAGCGTGTGCTGGAGCGTTTCCGGCAGCGGTGACGTCGGGGGCGGAGTCGGCGGGCGCTTCCGGGTCGCGGGGTGGCTGCGCATGCGCAGTCGATCCAAGATGGCGGCGCCCATCGGATCCTGAACGCCGGATTCTTCACAGGACCCACTGACCTTCCAGCTGCAGCCTGAATAGCAGGGACCAATGGGATGGTGCCTGGCAGTCTGCTGACCGGATTCCGAGGGGGATTTAAGCAGGTGTCGGTTTTAGAACCCTGCTTTTGGTCACATTCTCATCATGGAGGAAAGTGATGGTGAGCAGCAGCCTCAGCAGCTGGATGAAGTGCGACAGAAGCCCAAGGGAAAGGAGCATGTCGGGAGTGACCAGTCTAGTCGTAAGAGCTCATCCAAGCAGGAATCCAGAGCATCGACTAGCAAAGAACCCCCTCGTATTCCGGTACCTGTTTTGGCGTGCACTGGTAAGTGATCTACGTGAATGTTCACTCAGTGACGCGGGCCCCTTGTACTTTGTCATTTTAGGGGAAGAAAAGTACAGGCAAGACGAAACATAAGGAGTGCGCCCTCTGCGGGATCCCTTTACCAGATTCTTACCCCAAAAAATTATGCGCCACCTGTATACAGCAGACGGTGAGGTCTAAAGGAGTGGTGGGGTTGAGTGACATCAGGTCGGTTAGAGGTTACCACCCTTATTGTCCTCCCCTAGGTAGCGGAAGAATCTGCGAGTGCGGCCAGTTTAAAGGAGATGATCCGCATGGAAGTAAGGGAATCTCTGCGATCCCTATCCCAGGCGGGTGGTCCAAAGCATAAATCTCCCTTGGTGTCTGATTCTTCGGAGGAAGAAGGTTCTTATGCCTCTATTCCCTCTTCCTCTTCATCTGAAGAGGACTCTGGCCGATTTTGTCTACCTCTGGACCGGGTTGACAAATTAGTTAAATCAGTCAGAGGCACAATGGGCCTGGAAGAGCCTAAAACTCAACCTCCCAGGCAAGAGATTATGTTCAGCGGGTTGGATCATAAAAAACGTAGATCCTTTCCGGTGAACGATAAAATTCAGGATTTAATTCTACGAGAGTGGAAGAAACCTGAAAAGAAAGGCTCATTACCACCAGCATTGAAGCGCAGATACCCCTTCGACGATACAGCGGTGGTTACCTGGGACAAGGCCCCTAAATTAGATGCTGCAGTGGCGAAAGCATCAAAGAAAGCCTCATTACCATTTGAGGATATGGGGACCCTTAAAGATCCTCTTGATAGGAAGGCAGACACCTTCCTTAAAGGTACCTGGGAGATGGCGGCCAGATCTTTGAGACCGGCAGTGGCTGCAACATGTACGGCCAGATCGTTAATGGTCTGGCTGGATCAGTTGGAGTCACAACTTAAAGAAGGCGCGTCCAGGAATACAATCCTCAATGCGCTCCCGGTAATTCAAGATGCTGCGGCCTTCCTGTCGGACGCTTCGGTTGACTCAGTCAGAATGGCGGCCAGGGCAGCAGGACTTTCCAATGCGGCTCGTAGAGCCTTATGGTTGAAGTGTTGGTCAGGAGACATTCAATCAAGATCCAAGCTCTGCGCCATCCCATGCAAGGGGGAATATCTCTTCGGGCCAACTCTGGTTGAGTTGCTTGAGAAAGCAGGGGATGACAAGAAAAAGTTCCCCAATTTAGCATCAGCATCTTACCGTCGCCCTTTCAACAGGAGGAGATTTGGTCGCGGAAGAAAACGCGTATCCTCACCCTCTAGAGATAATTTTAGATGGGAGGATAGACGCAGGAGAGGTACGGGTTACATGTTTCGCCGTTCCTCAAAAGAACGTAAAAAGCCAGACCAATGACTAGCAATCCCTGTGGGAGGGAGATTGGCAGCCTTCTCTTCCGCATGGTCTGACATCACAAATAGTGACTGGGTCCGAGGCATTATATCAGACGGTCTGAGACTGGAGTTTAACCACTGGCCTCGTGATAAATTTAAATTAACCCCCTTACGTTCCTCCACGGTTGAACAAACAGCTTTGGAAGCTGAAGTCATGAATTTATGTCTTAAAAAAGTGCTGGTTGAAATCCCAGATTCAGAAAGAGGAAGAGGGTTCTACTCTCCTCTATTTCTGATTCAAAAACCAGATAAATCATTTAGAACTATCATTAATCTTAAATCCCTTAATGAGTTCCTGGTTAATAAAACCTTCAAAATGGAGTCAATCAGTTCTACAATAAAGATGTTGTTCAAACACTGCTTCATGGTAGTTGTAGATCTAAAGGATGCATACTATCATATACCTATCCATGAGAACTTCCAGAGGTTCCTAAGGGTTGCGGTGTCTATAGAGGGAACTGTTCGTCATTTTCAATTTAGAGCCCTTGGGTATTTCAGCAGCACCTAGGGTGTTTACTAAAATAGTCGCTGAGGTTATGGCGCATTTACGGGAATTCAATATCCTCATTATTCCTTATCTGGACGATTTCCTTATTGTGTGAAATTCAGCAAATCATTGCCTTTCACAAGCAAAGATAGCTGCGACCAAACTAGAGCATCTGGGCTGGATTATAAATTATGAGAAATCCCGTTTACAGCCCCTAAAAATTCAAAGATTCCTTGGGCTGTTATTAAATTCAGAGACCCAACAATGCTGTCTTCCACCTGATAAATTGCTCCACATCCAACAACAGGTGTTAAAGGCGATTAATAGACCGTCCATGACCCTTAGGCAGGCTATGTCACTGTTAGGATCCCTAACTTCGTGTATTCCCGCCGTGTGTTGGGCCCAATACCATACCAGACCTTTACAGTACGAGGTACTGGATAATGATAGAGCCTTACAAGGGTCCTTGCAGGGTCAGGTGACATTAAGTTCGGTAGTTCTTACATCTCTCAGATGGTGGCTAGAAGAAGATAATCTGTCAGCAGGAGTCCCCTGGGTGACACATGTGACTCGTGTAATAACAACAGACGCCAGCCCTATGGGGTGGGGGGCACACATGGGTGACATCGTAGTTCAGGGGCTATGGGACCCCCGAACATCAGCCTCTTCTAATCAGAGAGAGTTAATGGCAATTGAATTGGCAGTTAAGGAACTCCTCGTGTATCTACAGGGTCACCATGTCAAGATCCTCTCCGACAACCAGGTGGCAGTGGCCTACGTAAATCACCAGGGTGGAACACATTCTGAATCTCTGATGGAAGTAGCGGACCGCCTGCTTCAGACAGCAGAAAGCCATTTACTATCTTTAACTGCGCTGCATTTAAAAGGGAAAGAAAATATAAAAGCAGACTTTCTAAGCCGCAACACCTTAAAACAAGGAGAATGGTCTCTGAACAGAGACATCTTCAATCAGATTGTCCACATGTGGGGTCATCCAGAGGTGGACCTGTTTGCCACCAGGGACAACAGGAAAGCAAAAAAGTTCTGTTCCCTAAATCCCAGGGAGAATCCGTTGGCAGTGGATGCTTTCCTGATCAGATGGGATTTCCAATTGGCTTATGCGTTTCCCCCACTGGGCCTATTGCCTCTTGTGGTCAGAAAGATAAGGGAGGATCAAGCAAGAGTCATACTGATCGCCCCCTTCTGGCCCAGAAGGGCTTGGTTTCCATGGCTCAGGACCATGTCGGTGAAAGACCCCTGGGTACTCCCGGACATTCCGGATTTACTCCATCAGGGTCCAATCAGCCATCCGCAAGTGAAGGGGCTCCATTTGACGGCATGGAGTTTGAGATGTCTTTGTTAAAAAACAGAGGTTTTTCCCCAAATTTAATTGATACCCTTATGAAGAGTAGAAAACATATAACATCAAAGATCTACTCTAGAACCTGGAGGAAGTTCCTGGCCTCTTCAGATTTTAAAATCAAAGAAGGGATACCAATTAACCAGATTTTAGAATTCCTGCAGAAAGGGTTAGAGCTAAATCTATCTAAAAGTACGCTAAAAGTACAAGTCTCAGCCCTAGGGGCCCTATTTTCTTGTAACATTGCTAATAATTATTGGGTATCAAGGTTTATAAAAGCATCTAGTAGAGCTAGACCTATACACAAGAACAGGTCGGTACCTTGGGATCTCAACCTAGTCCTTTCAGCCTTGACTAGAGAACCGTTTGAGCCCTTACATTCAGCCTCAGTTAAATTATTGTCCCTCAAAACAGCATTTTTAGTAGCAATAACATCTGCTCGTAGGGTAGGGGACATACAGGCGCTCTCTAGACTCTCCCCTTATACAGAGTTTCTACAGGACAGAGTAATCCTCAAACCGAACCCAGCCTATTTGCCAAAAGTGGCCTCACATTTTCACAGATCTCAGGAGATAGTGTTACCGTCATTTCTCCCTAATCCTTCTAATTCTAAGGAAGAACTACTCCATACATTAGATGTTAGGAGATGCCTGTTAGAATATATCACAGTCACTAACGCTTGGAAGAGAGAGGATGCGTTATTTTTATCCTTCCAAGGTCCTAGGAAAGGGCTTAGAGTATTGAAGTACACACTAGCGAAGTGGATTAGGGAGGCTATCTCTCTAGCTTATACTGCAGGTGGAGGTCCGGCTCCGCAGAATCTGAGGGCGCATTCCACCCGGGCCATGGCTACATCCTGGGCGGAAAGGTCTGGAGTATCAATCGACCAGATATGTAAGGCAGCTACGTGGTCGTCCCCTTCCACCTTTTTCAAACACTATCGGTTGGACTTGGGGTTCTCCTCTGATCTCACCTTCGGGTTAAGGGTGCTACAAGCTATAGTCCCTCCCTAAGGTAGTTTTACATCTCTGTAATTCTCTCGTAGTGCTGTCATGGGAGTCCGAATAAAGCATTAAGCTACTTACGGGTAGCGGCATTTTTCGGAGGCCCATGACAGCACCCTTAGTTCCCTCCCTTTTTCACGTGGGGGTTGCACTTCCTATAATATATATAAAGAGATATATACAGTAGATCTCACGTGTGATTTCTAGTTATATTACAATGGATTGATTTGGTATATAATGTATATAATGTATATAATGTATATTTGTGTGCTACTAACCGCGGTAGTCCTCTCAGGCTCTAATATACAACTGATGCATGGGGAGAGGTACCGCCCTTTTGTATCTGTAGGTTTCCTGTTCCTTAAGGGCGGATCCCCTCTCTCGTAGTGCTGTCATGGGCCTCCGAAAAATGCCGTTACCCGTAAGTAGCTTAATGCTTTTACAATACCAGCAAAGTCTATGAGATTTCAGGAATCTCATGCGCACAGCTTGTTTTTTTTTTTGTCCTCAGTATTTTGTGCAATAGCGTTTTTCACCCATTGGTATCAGTTTTTGCTGCATTTTTGGCACCAAAACCTGATGAAATATAATCAGATTATTTTTTTTATGCACTAAACTTTATCAGATCTCCTTCTCTACTCCCCTCTTATCTCCTCTTCCCACAATCGTATACAAGATTTCTCTCGCGTATCACCCCTACTCTGGAACCCTCTACCACAACACATCAGACTCTCGCCTACCATCGAAACCTTCAAAAAGAACCTGAAAACCCACCTCTTCCGACAAGCCTACAACCTGCAGTAACCACCGATCGACCAAACCGCTGCATGACCAGCTCTATCCTCACCTAATGTATCCTCACCCTTCCCTTGTAGATTGTGAGCCCTCACGGGCAGGGTCCGTCCTCACCCATCCCTTGTAGATTGTGAGCCCTCGCGGGCAGGGTCCTCTCTCCTCCTGGAGCAGCTGTGACTTGTATTGTTCAAGATTATTGTGCTTGTTTTTATTATGTATACCCCTCCTCACATGTAAAGCGCCAAGGAATAAATGGCGCTATAATAATAAATAATAATAATAATAATCAGCATGCACAAGAGATAAATGTACCCTGACAAAAATGCAGGAAGAACGCAACAAAAACTAAGCAAAACCTGCTGTTTTGAAGCAAGTTTCTTTTTCTACCAAGAAAACCTGCAGAAAAAAAGCATTAAAAACGCAACGTGTGAACATAGACAAAAGATTCTGGGACAACTGCCCAATACACAGGACTAATCACATTTGTGGTTGTCATCCAGAGCCTTTCTGGGTTAGTGCTATGTAATGGCCCGGACACATTCTGCCTGATATTTTGATGTACAATAACAAATTGTATTGCGGTACCGTGTTACCCAGAAAAATCGATATTGCCTGATATTTTGGTATTT
The DNA here is from genome assembly GCF_051348905.1 of Ranitomeya variabilis. Taxonomy (NCBI): domain Eukaryota; kingdom Metazoa; phylum Chordata; class Amphibia; order Anura; family Dendrobatidae; genus Ranitomeya; species Ranitomeya variabilis. The sequence continues at coordinate 70,850,929 of NC_135233.1, forward strand.
TTTACCATGAATACAATTACATGCACAGCAGGAGTTTATTTTCTGACGTTCTGGTTCTTTGTATGTTCTATATCTTCCAGAATGAAGAACGAAAAGCGGATATAAGCAGTGCCAAAGCTACAGGGAAAGATGAAGAAGTAATAGCCATCTGCCGACTGCATGGCTTTTTAGGAAGACCAAGTACAGAACAGCAGATGAAGGCCTTAGACATGGAATATCATCAACTCAAAGACCAGGGTGAATCGAGCAGGGCTGATTATATCCAGAATCTGTATGCCTGGAAGGCTAAACAGGCTGGTGAGGTGAGTGTTGGGGCCTCCTCTATGTTCGGCTTTTAGGTTGGAATTACCTGTACTACTAGGTAACATTTGCTGATATACCCATTGTGGGTGTTGGGGACTTTTAGGTATTTATGATAACTCTATCTACTACTGTTGTACTATGTGTTGGCTTTACCTATTATGAGCATATTGATTGATGTGATAACCAGCTACCCACAGTGGTTGTGCATTTGCATATTCATATAGGCCACAACGCTGACCTTGCATATTTTATCCCCCCCGCTTTTTGGGTTTATCTGCTTTGTATATACCTCCTTATACTTGTCGTATTGTATATCTTTGCTGGGCATAGCACTTAGGTGTCACTACCCCTGTTATATATTTTTTCTTTGTTACATATTTTAATGGTTGCTATTTGTACTAATTCTTAATAAAAACTATACATTTTATCGTACTCTGCTCTGTGATTCACTTTTTTTGCTTTGGAAAACATATTGTATATGACGTGATAGAGCTATATATTTTTTGCCGTTGTCTGGTAAATATCCCTAATAGAAATTATTAGAATTTTTTTTAAACTATTCTCATTGGAAAAAGAAATTACTAATCTGGCCATAGTTGGGTAATGAATGAGTTAAAGTGACATGAGACGTGAAGGGCCACTTTTCATGATGCATTATGTTGCGTCAGCTTTAGTCTAATTATCCAAGTTGTGCAGTAGATTACCAAGGGTCCAGTTTGTGCCGAGTTGTCTCTTCGCTCCTGCAGGTTGAGCGCCTCCGGAGATGATTAAATGTGCGATCTATTGATTTCTTCAGCCCAGTCCATCACTGCATTTTACATTTCTGCTTTATGGTTATGGGTCTCCAGAGACATTGGATGCTGTTTTTATTTAAGTAGTGTTTTTTTGTTAGGAGCACCTGCATATAAAGATCTACAAAGTGCATTATTTGCCGTTGGATGACACAGAAATGTCGATATATGCCTCACATAACTTACACGTGACCAACTTCTGCACATTCAGATGAAATAAAAAGTGTGTCTCTAATTGTATGCAATGCCAATATGTAGTTTTTAAAGCTGTAGACAGTAATAGAAAGAAAAAGAAGAACTCCGGCACCAGGGTCATCGTGGGGAATTCATCCTCTCCCTAGAGGTCATTCTGAGCTGGAGTACATGTCATCCTTTTATGTCATTATTTCAGTTAGTAAAGCAGAAGGGGAATCTATGGCAGATCTGACCGATCCCTTCTTTTTAAAAGATCAGATCATTGATTTCCATTTTAAACAGTCCTGTAAATGAAACTCACAACAAGACGGGGCGAAGCTCTAAACCAATATTCCAATATGGTGGTAATGATGCAACTGAAATGCAAGCAATTACCCCACCAAAATGTCTGTGGGGGGGACTTTATAAAGTGGGTGTGCGATTGGTTAGTTCGGCAAATAGGTTTAAGTCAGATTTATGAATTGCCACTTTTTAAGACATAAAAAATGCCACAATTCTCACATAAGTTGTGACGTGAAAGTTGGAAAAACAACTCTAGACAGCAGTGACATGATGTGGAAAATTTATCAAACATCCCACAACACTTTGATGAATTTGACTCCCATAACGGCAACACAGACACGATCAAAACTGACTTAAAAAATTCTCCACATGATAAATTAGACTAGATCATTTTGAAATAAAGATTTATTAAAATGGATTATGCTGGTTGATACATTTGGTGCATCTTTGGTGTATCTAGCTGACTTAGTGTCACAGTGGTAACTCGCATGCCTCCTGTCACAATTCATTTTTGGAGTTGTGACAGCTCTGGCTCTGCTTTAATTTAAATGTTGTTTTTTGCATTCGTGCCAGCAAGAGTTAATGTCGGTTTTCTTGCTGAAATCTGCTTTGTTGCTGGTCAGCTGGTGTGGGTGGTGAGCACTCCCACCATCCTTTAAACAGTCACATGATGCATCAGCTGACTGTTGGTAATAGAGTTTGTCTGTGTAGACCAGCCTAGGAGTTTGGAGCTCTCTAGTGCCAGCGGTGTATCTGCTACTTCTGTGGAGTTTGGTTTCCAGATTCCATATCCTCTGCTGTGTGGAGCTTGGCAGCAGAGGCTGGAGCTAAGTTTCTTGCTTTCTTACCTTGTCTGTCTCGTGCTTGTCACTATTCCCTGTGTTGATACCATCTGCAGTGGTGAGGCTAGCGTCCTTGCCTGCCAGTGCACTACCCAGGGTATTGTTTGGTGACAGCTAGGAGCTAGGCATGTGACGGCAGGGAGGAAGGACCCGCATAGGGCGTTAGTGGAGCTTAGGGATAGGCACAGGTCTTTGTTAGGAGGTGCCCCATCCCTCATTCCCTACTGTTAGGGCCTTCCTCTCCCTTTTTCCATCCCGTTGTTTGTAAGTGTTGTGACGTCTACCGGTCTTATCCTTTTCGAGCGTGACACCTCCTCAGTGCCGCTCTACTCACTGTGGTCAACGAACAGCTTCTCCTCATGTCAGGCTGTCTCGCTGCGTTTGCCTCTTGCAGCATCCCTCAGCACTGATAATTCAGCATGTAGTTTCCATTTGGCTTTAGGGGGCAAGGCCATTCTCTGCAGGAATTTAACCCTGCTGCTCCCTGCATAGATTAATTTCCCTGGCCTATCCCGTGCCAGCAGAGTCTATATTAGGCAGCTCCTTTCACCATTCTTTGCCTGAACGTTGTTTCCTAGTCTGCTAGCACCATGTTTATGCATTTCTCCATATTCTGTCTTCTGTTATTGACCCGGCCTGTTTACCTGCTTTGTTTGCCTTCTCCATCCCTGACTCCAGCTTTGTACTGTGAACCCACACTGCCCACCTCGACCTCTGATTGCCTGACTATGCTCCTATCTCGCCCTCTTATACCTCGTACCCTTGGCTCTGACCCTCCGGACAGCTGCTGCAGTCCCGGTGACTGCCTAGGAGTGGTACCTGGTGTCTATCCCAGCCTAAACCTGGTGCTCATCCCAGCCTATCCTGGTCTGTGGCGCAGTTGGTCCACATCCACCAGCATTACTTACATTGTGCCAGCAATTTGTTTGGCAAATTTTATTTTATTTATTTTATTTTAGACCTGCTCCTTTCCTTCTAAGCCACGTCCCTTTTATTTAGAAGCCAGATCCCATTGACAGATGATCCTCAAAAGTGTCTACAAAACAATAAATCTGGTTCAAGGAATGGAAAAAATGTTTTTTTTGTGCTTTTACCATAGTAAATTTCAACCATTTTTTTCGAAGGATCAAATCTGAAATGCTTCTAAGACTATGCCCGATTTATCAAGGAGTTTTTGCCAGAAATATGGCACAAAGCTGCTCGAAAGTTTTCAAAAATGTTCAGCAACTTGATGTTGACTTACTACATTTTCAGGCCAATCCTGGCAGGCTCTGCCAGCTTTTGGGAAAGTATATGAAGCTCAGACAAGACCAAGCGCGCCCCACAAAAGCATCAGAATTTGCACCGTAAGGTGGCATAAATTATCACTGTAATGTATACCAGACCCTTGTATGTCGTAAACTTTTTTCGTAGCACACAGCCTTATTTTTTGCAAACCACATCCCAGAATCTCATGTAAGATTGCACATGAAACTTGTTCCTGTGGTTTTTCCTGTGATCTAAAGTGATTTTGTCACGGCTTTAGACCATTGTCTCCCCACACGGACCATCGGGGAACACGCTCTCTAACACTTTCTCAGCCTGTGCTATATATTTCTAGATGTCAGCACAAGCTTCTGAAAAAAGGGTAAAGGGACCGTGAATGTGTTGTATTCTCCATTGCAGAAAATTGGAGATATCGAATAAGCACCCCGCGCCCCTTTCACAGTGGATATGTTATAAAACTGAACTTTAAAGTTAAGTACCATTTATTATAGAAAAATATCTATTCCTAAAGGAAAATCCATGCAGAAATGTAGAATCTGGGAATTATGCCTAAAACACTTTTACAGCCGAAACGATTATGGCTAACCAGAACCAAATGTCCAGTCCTGGTGCCAGCTCATAATCTGTTATTTACTGTTTATTTCAGTCTATTGGATCGTCTAAGAACTTGTGATACTGGAGTCTTGGGAGCTCTGACATAAGTGGGCGCAAGCTGTTTTTGATATCTTTTACAGCGTAAAGCTGGATCTTCCAAGATCACGTTCTGCAGATCGGGAGCGTGACATCAGGAGAAGACAAATGTGATCTTCAGACACAGAAAAGTTTTGACTTTTTATTTTTTTTTTATTATTTAGGCTCAGTAGCTTGGAACGTCTGTTACAAATTACTTGCTGAAAGTCATTTATCACCTTTATAGCTACTGCAACTAAAAGCAATATTAGCGATATTTTTTTTTTAACTCAGTCTGATACCTACTTACCGGTATATAAAAAGCCAATCTAAAAGTTACATATCTCAACATAGTTAAAAGCTCTAACTTTTTATATTTGCTTTTCATATAATTGTTTTTCCTTTTATTTTATATTTCATATAGAAGTTTCTGAGACTTTTCCGCAGCTGACTATTTGACATAAATGAGATGATTTAATGAACTGTAAAGATGCGCAGTGTACACATCCACCGCCTCATAATAATCAACGGGAACTCCTTGGATGTGTGTCTTATGCATTTCTTGGAGACATGGCGTGCTACAAAGGGGCACACAGAAACCGAAATCAAGGCTTGCGAAAACTTTTTCTGAACAGAGATTGTCTGCAATATATTTCTACTTTCATTAATTTACGCTTATTTACTCATGTTGGGGGCCATCAGAGCTAAGACAACTCAAAAATTTGACTTGATTCTGGAGGGCCCTGGTCAATTAGTATAGATATGACTAATAACATTAGGCCATGTTCATACATTGCAATAACAATGCTTTTTTTTTTCTAAAATGACAAAATCGCTTTCATTTTACAGCAAATTTTGAAAATCTCTGTAATTGTATGGTATTAACAATGCTTTATAGGGCCATTACTTGTTCAATACTATTCTCTGGCTGTTGTTTGTCTCCCATTTAGCAAAAGGGTTAGTCAATGAAATTCAACATGGCCTCAATATCATTTGTAGGGATTGTTGGTAACAAACAATAGTTAGCAGATTTGACCGACATTGCTCTAGTGTGTGACTATTGTTAGGGTAATCTTTTGTTCATTAGTGCTCTACAATCATTGGCCTGCCAGGTGGCACCACTTGAGCCGTGAATCACTGGCTAAGACGATGGGTGGCACATGGGCAATAAACCTGACTGTCCAGCTAAGATATCCCATGAAATGAGCTACAGACTTGTGATGAGCGAATTTGTCCGGAAATCGATCGCCAAACATAAATTCTGCACGAATATGGCACATTCGGATTCGTGATCAAAAACACGAGCAAAATGTTATAAAATCAGAAAAAATCTGCAACATTCAGTAAAAAGTGCGGGAAAGTATTTGCGTTGCCACAAAAGTATTTTAAGCACTTTAGCAACGATAATGGTGTTGTGTCATGAGCGTTTGCCACATGTTTGATGAGGGGGTTTGCAGAGCTCAGAGGCGTGGCGTTCTTGTGAACAGTAATTTTTTTTCTTCCTAACTTTGTGTTCACACTGTGGCTAGCCAATTAGGGTGCAGGAAACACCCACAATGTCCTGACACCATGGCTTGTGTCATTGGCTGCTGAAATCGCATGTCCCTCTTCATATAAAGAGCGGACATCTTGTTTTAGCACCATTTTGACACTGTAACAGAGCAGAGAGACTGCTCCTGATGCTGGCTCTGTTAGCTGCAAGATTTTAGCTAGTTAGCTAGGCGGTTGTACATCAGATAGTGTAGCTAACTACTGTCCATTGTGGCTGTTAAATTTACCTTCCAGCATTTTTTTGCCATTACTGAGGTCCGCAGACAAAGCTAGCAGGGCACATGTCCTACAAGTGTGTTGTGTGCTGCTTCTATTGTGCTTCATGCACGAGTATAGCATTCTAAATCTTTTTTTTTTCACTGTTTAAATGTGAAACAACCTGCTGTATCCCACCTTGTAATTTAGTGCTGTGGTGATATGAAACTGTCTAGAGACCTAACGCACATTAAAAAATATATATAATTTTTCTGTTGCAAAATGTTATACAGCCCGCCGTATCCCACTTTGTAATTTTGCTAGGTTAAAATTAATCTGCAGATCTCACGCGAATAAAAAAAACAAAACTCTGTTGCTAAATGTCATACAGTAGGGGACATCTGACTTTCAAATTGTTTGTAGTATCTAGTGAGTTATAGAGGACTGTTCCAGAGGCCCCACAAAAATTCTTCTGTTACTGATGTCATAAAGTAGGGGACATCTGACTTTCAAATTATTTGTAGCATATCTTCTTTGTCATTCAGGCCTCATCCACACTTAAACAATTTTTACTTCTGTGACTAACGCGATTCAGCACACCATATGTCACCTTGTAATTTACTGCCGCTGAAATTCAGCTATTTACAGAGTTAAAAATCTAATTTGTTGTTGCTAATACTGTGCTCCTACCACACACTCTGAGCAACATGACTGGGAAAAAGCGAGGCCATCGTGGAAGGGGAATTAGGCTTGGTGTTCAAGGTGTACATCGGGTAAGTGGTAATGTTTGTGAAAGCACTAGTGAACCAACAATGTCATGTCCTATTCAAAGACAACTGACAACTCCTGTTACTGGAAGGGCTATTGGAAGACACACAGCGGTATGCCTTGTTAATGAGGTCCAGAAACAGCTTGTGCTTGAGTGGATGGCAAGCAAAGCTTCATGCGGCCTCTCCTCTTCTTCAACATCACACCCAGTACAGTCCACAGAGATGGCACCCAAATTACCCTTGCTTCTCCCCACGTCCCAAATTCTCCAAAAGTACAACTGACTGTATGGAACCACAGATGGGTGAGTCTGAAGAGCTGTTCACACATTCTATGCCATGGTCATCAGAAGTTTACTCAAAAGCTTCACAAAGTCAAAAGGAGGAAATCTGCACCAATGCACAAAATTGTTTTAGCTTGGATCTGGGGCAGGACGAAGTAGGGTCCAAGCAGCATTCTGATCCTCATCATAAGATGTTAACCCCTGGGGGACGTGATCCCGATGAGACTCAGATATCTGTACTGTGCTATCAGGGCAAGAAGAGTAGGAGGGTGACTCCAAGGGCTAGGAATGTGATAACACAAAGGATGATGAGATAGATCCCAGTTGGCATGAACATAGAGGCACACAGCTGAGTGAGTAGGTCATCTGAGGAGGTTACGTTGAGCCGTACATGGCAGACACGTAGTGATGCAGCCATGAAGAGCAATGCATCCTCAGCCACAACTGTGGCTGTGACCAGCAGCATCCACGGGTCTGCAACTCGCAGGGGGTAGCAAGGGTTGCCTAGCCTGGGCCTTTTTTTAACACTGCAAAGGATGAGCCAACTCACATAATCTGCCAACTTTGCAACAAAAAAAAGTCGAGGTAAAAAGTACAATAATTTGACTACTACATGTATGAACCTTCACATGCGCAATCAACATGCGTTACTCTGGGAATCCCACTGCGCTAAAATGCGGACCTCAACAACCATCAGCCACCCCATCAATTGCATCTGCAGCTTCTTCCTCCTCCTCTGTTACCGTGTCAACTATTGAGACGCAGGTCTTCAGCAGCAGAATCTTGGGTTCTTTACCCACTGAAGTCACGCTGACAGAGAACCTGCCGTCAGCTGTAACGGAAGCGGACATGCCTGCTGTTTTGACTGATCTCAGAGAATGAGCACACCTCAACTTTCTCAATCCACCATAACATCTCTGCCAGCAACTCTGTCACGGTCCAGCAGTTTGTCCGGTTCACCGTACTCCGCCCTCTCTCAGCACTGCAGCCAGCACTGCAATTGTGGTCACGTAAAATATTGTTTCCTCCTACACATGACAAAGCTAAGAGATAGAACTCCACCATCTCCTATCTGTTGGCCATGGAAATGCTGCCTTTCCGCTTGGTAGATACAGACGGTTTCCAAAAGCTGATGGCCGTCGCAGTCCCTCAATACCAATTGCCCAGTTGCCATTACTTTTCTAAGAAAGCTGGGCCTGAGCTATACCAGCATGTTGCAGACCACATCACCCGTTCCTTGACTAAATCTTTGTCTGCGAGGGTGCATTTCACTACAGACACTTAGACGCGTAAGCATGGCCAAGGGCGTTACATCTCGCTGACTAGGCACTGGGTGACTGGTGGCTGTGGGGATAGGCGCTGCTCCACAAGTCTTGAACACTACAGGACTGGCAGGACAAACCTCTACATTTAACACTTCCTTCACTGCTTCTGCCTCCTCCTTTATCTCCTCTAGGGCCTCCACCTGCGCCCTCAACCTCTGCCTTAATGAGACATGCATTCCAACAGTGCAGAGCGAATCCCCACCACCTCCGTACTGCGCAGCCAGGGCTCACCACAATCAGGCAGTGTTAAAATTGATATGCCTGATTTGATAAGCTGTATGCAGTTATACAGCTGAAGAGTTGTGGACAGCTCTCCAAGCTGAATTTGATCAATGGCTGTCTCCACTGAACCTGCATCCAGGGAAGGCTGTGTCTGATAACGGTGCAAACCTGGTGGCAGCCCTACGGTGAGGCAAGCTCACACCCATGCCTTGCATGGCTCATATCCTCAACCTGGTGGTACAACATTTTCGTCACCACTATCTTGGCCTGGGTGAGCTGCTACAGAAAGCACGGAAGCTGTGTGCTCATTTCCGCTGTTTGCACCCCTCAAGTCATCTACTTGCATTGATACAGAGGTCTTTGTCCATGCTAGTTAACAGGTTGATATGCGATGTCCCAACACGGAGGAATTCCACTCTGCACATATTGCAGCGACTGTGGCAGCAGCAACGAGCCCTGATGCAGTATGTCATGTCATATAGCCTGGGCCAATGCAGTACGGACATGGCGCATATCATGTTTATTAAGTGGGCACAGATTAAGGACCTCTGCACCCTTCCGCACAGTTTTGAAATGGCTACTAAGATGGTTAGCACTGACGACAGCGTCATCAGCATCACTATTCCGGTCATCTATATGCTGGAGTAGACTGCTTCCCACCCTGGAAAGGGGCTCGCGAATGCCGGAGTATCAAAACACGCTTTTGTACAACCTTATGAGATCTTTTTCCCAAGACAGCAGTGAAGCACACAGTTCGCATCGCAGCTCTAGACTTCCAACCTCCCGCATGTCAATTCGTCAATGCCAAAACATTAGCAGCAGCAGTAGTGTAAGTGGAAAAAGTAATTTTTGAAAGTCCTTTGACACTTTTTTTTACACAGCTCGTGCACCAGCACAATGGAGTCCAAGTCTTACAGGTGGTGAATGAATGGGGAGGATGGTGCAGGAGTATCTAGAACTGAATATCAATACCATCAGGGAGAGTTGTGAACCTTTCACATTTTGGTCTTCCAAAATGGATGAGTGGCCTGAGCTCACCTCACATGCCTTGGAGGTTTTATCATGTCCGGCAGCCAGCGTTCACTCAGAACGTGTCTGCAGGGCTGCTGGTGGTATCCTGACGAATAAGTGTAGCCGGCTGTACCCTGAAAATGTAGACTGCCTAACTTTCATCAAGATGAACAAGTCATGGATCCCCAAGGATTTTTGCACCCCAATCGCTGACTGTATAGACTAGGCGATATTGCATTTTTTAGTATGCTGCATTAATGTCACGTAACTGCACTCTGTGATATCTTTAGTGTGGCTTCTGTGCCTACTGATACTGCTGCTGCAGATGTTAACACAAATTTGTGGAAATACGAACAGTCATGGTTGGTCTACATCTACTGGGTTGGCTGTAGTGGAAGACGTGTCAGTCCCAATTATATTTCTAGTTTTGTGAAATTTGTACCACTTCAGCGGTGTCAGGCCCTCATTTGTTTAAATGTGAGCACTCCTTGTTGGGTGTCCATCTGTTAGGTGTCCTTTTGCTGGGTTGGGTGTAGTGGAAGGCCTGTCGGTCCATATTATATTATCTACACTATGGTGAAATTAATACAACTTTGGTGGTGTCTGCCACTAATTTTTGGAAATGTGAGCACTCCTTGTAGGTTGTCCATCTGCTGGGTTGGGCATAGTGGAAGACCTGCCTGTCCATATTATACTATCTATACTGTGGTGAAATTGATGCCACTTTGGTGGTGTCTGCCAATACATTTTGGAAATGGGAACACTCCTGGTTGGATGTCCATCTGCTGGATTAGACGTAGTGGAAGACCTGTTGGTCCCTGTTATACTATTCCTACTGTGGTGAAATTGATGCCACTTTGTTGGTGTCTGTCACTAATTTTTGTAGATGTGTAGACTCCTGGTTGGATCTCCTTCATGCGTGTTGCCTGTAGCAGTAGACCTTCAAGACCGTCAGGCCGCCACTTCCTTGGACTCAACTACCCGTGTTACTATCCTTAGATTTTTCTGACAATAGTAGTCTATGAAATTTATATGATATTTGTGCCACCTGAGTGTGGCTCAGCATGAAAGCAGGTAGAGGTGTTGCATGTGGTGTCATGGCTCCCAGCAAAGGGTCCCTTCACCGATCCCTCACCCACCTTGTCTTACTGTGTCGTTCAATTGAAAGCTGTAAATGTTGTCTCAGACCCCGATCCCTCATGCCTGGCTGATTGCTACAATTAGTACTGTGCGTGAATTGAGGCCACTTTCCTGGTTTCTGCCCCTCATTTGATGTGTTTTTGCAGCATTTGGGGCCTTTATAAGGTGTTGTGCATGTCTTTGTTTTTGCCTCCCATTGCCATGAATGGCGTTCGGTTATGTTCTGTGAATATTCAGCTAACATTGTAAATTAGGCATTGCAATCCGAACCGGACATTGAATATTCCCTCATCTCTACTAGAGACCTGACACATCACTGCGCAGAGTTGCAGAACTTGTCAGTGATTTCACTATGATTTTTGGTCCATTTGGCCATCATGATAAAATAAATATCAGTTTTTCTAAAACAAATAAATCTGTGGCGCAATATGTTTGCAGGCCCGTGTGCAAATAGTCATTTACAAGAGAAGTGAATCTACGAGAAAACAAGACGATGAAACGAGGATCTGTAAGGGTACCGTCACACAGTGCAATTTTGATCGCTACGACGGCACGATCCGTGACGTCGCAGCGATCGTATGATTATCGCTCCAGCGTCGTAGACTGCGGTCACACGTTGCAATCACGGCGCTGGAGCGATGCCGAAGTCCCCGGGTAACCAGGGTAAACATCGGGTTACTAAGCGCAGGGCCGCGCTTAGTAACCCGATGTTTACCGTGGTTACCAGCGTAAAAGTAAAAAAAAAAAAACCGTACATGCTCACCATCTGATGTCCGTCCGGTCCCTTGCCGTCCGCTTCCTGCTCTGACAGATCCGGCCGTACAGTGAGAGCAGAGCGCAGCGGTGACGTCACCGCTGTGATCTGCTCTCACTTTCCGGCCGGCAGACAGTCAGAGCGGGAAGCAGACGGCAAGGGACCGGACGGACATCAGATGGTGAGCATGTACGGTTTGTTTTTTTTTACTTTTACGCTGGTAACCACGGTAAACATCGGGTTACTAAGCGCGGCCCTGCGCTTAGTTACCCGATGTTTACCCTGGTTACCAGCGAACGCATCGCTGGATCGCTGTCACACACAACGATCCAGCGATGTCAGCGGGTGATCAAGCGACGAAAGAAAGTTCCAAACGATCTGCTACGACGTACGATTCTCAGCAGGATCCCTGATCGCTGCTGCGTGTCAGACACTGCGATATCGTAACGATATCGCTAGAACGTCACGAATCGTACCGTCGTAGCGATCAAAATTGCACTGTGTGACGGTACCCTAAGGCAACAGGCTAGGCATTAGGTGTTAGTTGACTTTGTGTGACTGTCTTACCCTGTCCACTTTTGATCCCATCTCTCCTCTTTATTGCAGGCCAACGTCTTCTCTCGGGGTGAGGAGAGCGCGGTGACACGGGCGTTCCTGAAGTATAAAGATGCTCTTTCTCTGGATCCTAATAACTGGCAATACAATTTTCATGTGGGCCGACACTTGTTGCTACGGAAACAAAACAAAGAGGCCCTGATGTTCTTACAAAACTCCCTGGCCCTGCGCCCAGCATCTGCCATTGCCAGGTGACGTGATGCTTTCCTTCAGCTCGTCTTCTGTGTGACATGATCGTGTCATCTGTTTGTGAGGCACACTGATACTCTTCACATTTATAGTAATATGAGTGGCTGACCGAGATCCATGCCGCCGAGCCGTGGGAGGACGGGCGCGTCTTCCCGTGATCACACTGCGGCATAAACTACACCCTCTACATATAACTCCTCCAAGTCACACGCATTGGGTGTCCTTGTGCATACAGTGTTTCTCCTCCATCTTGAGAAAGACCCAGAATTATGGAGCTGAAGCGTTGCCCGCCTGTACGCACAAGATGTGGGCGTAAATAAATAACACATTCTGCAATATGGAAGCTGCCGCCTTCCGATATAATTCGATCCAGTGTTCAGGAGTGAACCCCCCCTGCTGAGACGACTGTACAATCCAAATTACACCGAGCGGGTGTTATTAATAACTTCTTATTAAAGAATGTCAAATTTAAAGGGGTTGTATATAAGTGACTGAATATCTGGGAGGCTCTTGAAATATAGAGAGATGGCAAATCTCCCGAAACCTACTGAAAGCTGCCAAAATCTCATGGAAACCAGTGATTTTTGCATTCAGGGAGGAAAGGAATAGGGTATAATCTGAAAAGGACCTAGTATATTAATAATCTAAAAGAAAGCAAAAAATGACTGTTCAAACTAAGCACAGCTACTCGGGGCACCCTTGGTGTGGTCGGTGCACCTTACCACCTACTAGCTTTCCATTTATCTCTGCCTTCCTCTCGGACCTGTAAAGCCAGCGCTGTCAATCAAGGACGAGGAAGGCGGAGACAGATGGAGAATATGTAGGTGGGAATGTGCACTGATCCGCTCGGCCACACCATGGGTGCACCAAAGTTATTTGGACCTGACAGACTCCCTTTAAAGAGAACTTGACATGACATTCGTGCTGCCCAAGCCCATCAACTGTGTTATTGTAGCCGTGTAAGTTACAGTGTTTCAGTGACAACTTTGAAAAGCTATCTGGGCACTCGGTATCCTGGCTGGCTACTCCGAGGCCGGTCCCAGGCGGTCGGTCTCAGGCGGTCGGTCCCAGGCTCACCCCCCTAAAATGGCAAATCTCTCCCTATCAGTCATGGGGAGTGGGGCTGAGTCGCCATGGACCTACCTCGCACTAGTCTCTAGATGTTTGGTCCTCGGCCGGCTTTTTAAATTATTTTTTGGGACTTGCCGCAGCATTTCAGATTAAAACCTACACGGCTGCAATAATGCAGTTATTAAACATCATAATATTTCAACACGTTTTTAATACAACACGCACAATCCAATATGGCAAATAATTGTAATCTGTAGTGTAATGTCATGTGCTTGTGTCTGGGGTCTAGATGTTATGTTGGCTTAGCTCTACTAGAGCAAGAAAATGGTCCTGGAGCTAGAGTGCAGGAAGCGATCGTTTACCTCCAGCAAGGCATAGAGGCTTTCAGCCACCAGCATGCTGCACAGGACAGGTCAGTACTAATGGACATATATAATGCACCAATCTGTCTAAAGCCCTTCCTTCCTCCATCCCTTCCTTCTCTCCCCGTACCAAATGTGGGACTCACATCTATTAGACACTGAAGACATAGCCTGTAAAATGCTGTTATTGTCCGAGATCGGAATACCCTTTTAAATGTGTTGTCTACTTAAAGGGAATCGGTCACCAGGTTTTTGCCAACTAATCTGAGAGCAGCATAATATAGAAACAGAGACCCTGATTCCAGCGATGTGTCACTTACTGGGCTGCTTAGTGTAGTTTTGATAAAATCATAGTTTTATCAGCAGGAGATTATCTGCCATGTGGTCCTCCATATTCATGAGCTCTGCATAACTCCGCCCCTGCGCTGATTGGCAGTTTCTGTGTACACTATACATGGACTGACAGCTGCCAATCAGTGGTGTGGGCGGGGTTATAGAGAGCTCAGCATTCAGAGAACTGCTAGACACTGATTTTATCAATGTAACAGCAACCAGCCCAGTAAGTAAGACATGGCTAGAATCAGGGTCTCTGCCTCTAAATTATGCTGCTGTCAGATGGGGTAGCAAAAACCTGGCGACATATTCTCTTCAAAACAAAAACGTGTACCCGTGTCCCTCACATTAAAATATACAATTTACTTTTATTTTCAAAGGTTCCCTGACCTTCAGATATTACTGTAGTCTAGTCCCAGGTCCTGGTAGCGAACAGGAGAGGTGGTCTGATGAAGGGATGTCCTCGGACCTGTGTGTGGCTGGGGCTGCTTAACCTAATACTAATGAGCAGTCGGCCAGCCCCCTTCACATACAGCTCCGATGGCTACTTTCACACTTGCGTCGTGCACTGAACGTCGCAATGCGTCGTTGTGGAGAAAAAACGCATCCTGCAAAATTGCTTGCAGGATGCGTTTTTTCTCCATAGACTAACATTAGCGACGCAGTGCCACACGTCGCAACTGTCGTGCGACGGTTGTGTCGTGTTGCGTCGGACCGTCGGCACCAAAAAATGTTGCATGTAACGTTTTTTAGTGCATCGTGTCCGCCATTTCCGACCGCGCATGCGTGGCCGGAACTCCGCCCCCTCCTCCCCGCACCTCACAATGGGGCAGCGGATGCGTTGAAAAACAGCATCCGCTGCCCCCGTTGTGCGGCGCTTTCACTGCTTGCGTCGGTACATCGCAACGACACAATTCGTCGTGCGTTGTATGACGCTAGTGTGAAAGTAGCCTAAGTTGTACATATTCATATGAGGACATCAAGTACAGATGTTTTTTTCCTCTGTCCAACCTCTTTATAATAATAATAATAATAATAATTTTATTTATATAGCGCCAACATATTCCGCAGCGCTTTACAACTTATAGAGGGGACTTGTACAGACAACAGACATTACAGCATAACAGAAATCACAGTTCAAAACAGATACCAGGAGGAATGAGGGCCCTGCTGCTCGCAAGCTTACAATCTATGAGGAAAAGGGGAGACACAAGAGGTGGATGGTAACAATTGCTTTAGTTATTTGGACCAGCCATAGTGTAAGGCTCGGGTGTTCATGTAAAGCTGCATGAACCAGTTAACTGCCTAAGTATGTAACAGTACAGACACAGAGGCTATTAACTGCATAAAGTGTATGAGAACATGATGGAGGAACGTGATTATGTTGTTGTTTTTTATTAATAGGCCACACAGGGATAATTAGGTTAATGCGTTGAGGCGGTAGGCCAATCTGAACAAATGAGTTTTTAGTGCACGCTTAAAACTGTGGGGATTGGGGATTAATTGTATTAACCTAGGTAGTGCATTCCAAAGAATCGGCGCCGCACGTGTAAAGTCTTGGAGACGGGAGTGGGAGGTTCTGATTATTGAGGATGCTAACCTGAGGTCATTAGCAGAGCGGAGGGCACGGGTAGGTTGGTAGACTGAGACCAGAGAGGAGATGTAGGGTGGTGCTGAGCCATGGAGTGCTTTGTGGATGAGGGTAGTAGTTTTGTACTGGATTCTGGATTGGATGGGTAGCCAGTGTAATGACTGGCACAAGGTAGAGGCATCGGTGTAACGGTTGGCGAGGAATATGATCCTGGCAGCAGCATATAATGCCATTTAATGCCATAATGAAAACAAATCTATCTGAGTGTGTCCACATTCCTACACTTATATATTATGTTATTAGTAGTGATGAGCGATGTCACGTATCCCTACTCCGTGGTGTCACTAATTCGTCACATGTTCCGCTCTCACACGTGACTTGGGGTTGTGCCTGCAAGGGTTATCTATCTCCCCTCTCTCAGTCCAGCATTCAACCTCTGTCCTATGCTGTAATGGGAGCATAAATCACACACCGACCCAGGCCACACACCCACTCATACACGCTGCTGCCACCACTCATCGGGCGATGAGTCCCGGAAATAATACTACTAATAAAATTATGTCTATCACTCATAAGGCTTACACACCTTAGGCTATGGATTCTTTTAGAACATTCAAGGTTCAACTTGTTAAAGTTTTATAGTTTATTAACAAAAGGTTCAATGCTTACAATAAGAAAAAGGTATAAAAATATGATAATAAAAAGACATACAACTTATGCAAACCAGTATCAAAATAAACAGGAGAAACTATCTAACTGGTAGTTGCCTTCTGCTCCCTGAGGGTAGGACGAATGTAGATTGGATACCAGCTTCTCAGGCTGCCCTCACATGCGAACACAATTCTCTGTCTGCAGCCTAAATTTATAACTTTGGTCTGGAGGTCAGGTTTCTAGACCGGCCCCTCAGGTTAATATCATAATTGCTGGCTTTTTGATTGTCCACGGCCGCGCTACTAATGAATATATTATTTTCTCTTGAGACACTTGTGAAAAGGTTCTCAGGATTAGATAACCTCAGGCCGCAATTAGCATCTTCCCTCCAAGACCTAGGAGGTGTCAAGTGTTACCTTTCTTCTTGGCCCTAGCTAGACCTCCTGGTGAGATATGGAGACACAATTTCTACTAGTCCCAAGGAAGTACCTATTAACACCTAGGTGCGACTTACCTTCAGGACAGATGTTACATTATCACTAGTCACACATATAACCCTAGACATATGTCACTACACACATATAGATATATATACACATATTTCACCACAAGCGAATATACTCGTTACTCGAGATTTCTCGAGCACGCTCGGGTGTCCTCCGAGTATTTTTTAGTGCTCAGAGATTTAGTTTTTTTCGCCGCAGCTGAATGATTTACATCTGTTAGCCAGCATAAGTACATGTGGGGATTCCCTAGCAACCAGGCAACCCCCACATGTACTTATGCTGGCTATCAGATGTAAATCATTCAGCTGCGGCAAGAAAAACTAAATCTCCGAGCACTAAAAAATACTCTGAGGACCCCCGAGCGTGCTCGAGAAATCTCGAGTAACGAGTATATTCGCTCATCACTAGTTATTAGTCATATCGATGGCGCACACAGGCGACTATTTATTAGAAAGACTTCTTCCTGTGATTATCACGGCCATATGCCCATGCACCTGAAATCAGAAGCAGGAAGATATATGTTTTACATACAGAAACTGGGGGAAAAAAACAATAAAAGATAATCAAAGCCTTCCCCCAAATCCATAGTGATGTATTCTGCCCCATGTGCGTGATGTGTAGTAAACTCCATTGACCTGCACTGTATATGTTGTGTGGGCTCTCGATCAAAAGGTGGAGACGGAAATGGACAAATATATCTGAAAAAAAACTGCATCATGTAGAGAGATTTCTGCCTGTAGCATGTACTTGATTTATACCTGTCATTTTAGTTTTAGGCCCCTACTACAAGGGCTAAAGGGTGATTACAAAGTGAATACGCTGTCATGTATTTTCTTTGCCCTACCTGTAGATGGCAGCATTGCAGGCAAGTGTTGTCAGAGTAAGCGCTTATTCACACGTCCGAGATTATTTTCGTATCTGAGTAGCTCTTATCTGCTAGATGTCTACCACAGTGCCGTCTCTAGGGCCAGAGTCATGGGGGGCATACAGGGGCACATAAATTTGTGGCAGAGTATCCACAAGAAACGTCCCAGATAAGCCCACCTTGTCACTCCAAAAAGGTTTGTCATACAGAGAGATGTAGTGGACATTGTACATCCGAAAGATTTTTCTGCAGGAAACAGGGTCCGTGCCATTATAGTATCTTCCTATACCCCACCATTCTTACTACCAGACACAAACTGAATGAATTCATTGACCTCTAAATGTATTTCAGGTCTGTTCTCCTGGCCGAGAATCTCTTGTGTCCGCTCAACGCTCAATTACTCTGTGGCTTTATCAAATTTGGGAACTTACTGAAGAACCTTCCTGTAAAACTTTCTTCTTCCTTCATGACTCCACAGCAGGTTCTCCACTTGTAAGTACCACAATATTGTTGTTATTATTATTATTATTATTATTATTATTATATGCCTTTCACCATACGAAAGAAACCTATAATCCAAAAAGTAATTCCAACATAAATGTGAGCACACAGTGCAAACCTAAAATATCATATAAACGTTAATCTATAATGATCAGAAATCAAACCAACGTATATGAACAATACCTATTTTATTGAGTTACGCAAAAGTAAAATAAAAATTAAAAGTTTAAAGCGAACCTGTCATCAGGATTTTGCTAAGTAAGCTACAGACAGTGTCAGGCTGACGCCGTTATACTCATTAAAATGATACCTGGAGTGAAGAAATCTGTCTTGTGGTTCTTGTGTAATCTTTGTTTGCAGTTTTCAGACAATGAGATTCTTGTGCTCCGGCCTCATCATCATCTTAAATTACAGGTCACTGAACCTTCAATGACCTGTCTCCTATTTTAAATACTGCGTTTGTGCAGTTTATATTGTGCTCTTTAAAAAAAAAAATGTAACTCCATCAAAATGGCGGCGGCGCATGCGCAGTGGCATCTATCACTTGCCAATAGATGCCGTTGCACTTGTTCCGTTGCCGTTTTGCTGGAGCCAATTTTTTTTTACTCCAACAAAATGGCAGTGGCGGCCCATGCATAGTAGCATCTATCGGCAAACGATGCTCTGAAGAGCATCACTTGCAGATTTGCTTTAATAATTGAAATAAAAAAGCAATGGGAGGCCGATGAGAGACACAAAATAATCAAGACAGTACAAGGGGTGGCCACTAGATGGCAAAATACTACCAAGGGATGAAAAATATTTAGATTTGCGAGTCCTCAGTGTTCAGTACAGGAGTACTTGATGGTGGGATAAAATTGATTAAACTGTTCATAGAACAGATTCTGTGGTGAAACTTACAAAATTCATCCTCCCCCACAATTAATTTGAATTCGACAACAAGATAGTTGACAATCAATAGTAAAAATAAATAAAATTAAAAATAATAAATCAATAGTAAAAAAGATAAAGATGGATTATAGGCAGGTATACCCAAAAATAGAATGTGTCACCACATCGGCTTTCACCTCAGACTTCGACACGTTTCAACCCTACTTCATCAGGGGACTTTTCAGAATAAGTTGTCATGTGTTTGTTGATAAAAAACACTATATTTGTCCATCATGTAACCTTGTTTCTGCATTTTTAGCAGTTATTTCCCCTCTGCACTAGAAGCCTCAGCAGTTTTTCGGCTTTTGTTTCTCTGCAGTGTCTCCCATTCCCATCACCCTAGAATTTTAAAGGTAGCAGGTATAATGTAATCCTTCACTGCAGGCAGATTGTAGACAGATTTGAGCAGTTCTTGTAATTGAATTATCAGTGTTGGAGCCAAAATCGACTGATAAATGGGGAAGATATATATATATATTTTTTAATTAGATGTATTTAACAATTTCTTCACTTGTAATGTTGATTTATGAAAAAAAATAATAAAAGTTTACATAGAGCTAAGTATTCTACCACTGGCTGACCGTTTGCTCTGATGGGCACTGGTGTGGGAATGGTCCGAGCCTGGAATAAAGTTTCCTCCGGGGCCCATAGTAATCTAATTATGACACTATTTTATGGCCTCAGCTTACAGTGAATTCTGTCCCCACTCGCAACTGCCTAGATGCGCTTAACCAGCGGCGTTACTGCCAACATGTGATCAAATGTATGAGATGTCACAAGGAGGGCACTTCATGCCATGGCCATGATTTACACCATATGTGACATTTGGCTAAATGCCAACATGGAAAATATAGATATCACATGAAATGAAAATAAATGAAAAATCTCAATCACCGAAAATCCCTTTACAACTAGAGTACAACATTTGACTATGACGCTATTCACTACTCACGGACAAACCGTGAGGCATGGTAGTCAAACGTTCCAGGGTCAGACACCAAGAGAGTCCGTAGTAAACTAAAGGGGAAAGACAAAGGTGAAGGCAGGTCACAGTCATACATACATAGTTGCATGGGTTGAAAAAAAGACCACGGTCCATCAAGTTCAACCTTTCTCCACCAATTATACATTTTGTGCCACTAAATTATCTATAACCCGCAATGTTATGTGTATCGAGGAAATCATCCAAATCTTTTTTAAAAGCTGTTATAGTGTCGGCCATTACTACCTCTTGTGGTCGGGCATTCCACAGTCCGACTGCTCTAACTGTAAAGAACCCTTTCCTATTTAGCTGCCCCCTGGTCCTTAGTATGGTCTTTGGAAGGAATAAGTCCTGTCCTTTGTGCTAATCAGACACATATTTTATTTATACATGTAGATGAGATCCCCTCTGAGGCATCTTTTTTCCAGCTTTTCCAACCTCTCCTCATATAAGAGACCTTCCATCCCTTGTAATAATCTAGTTGCCCGTCGTTGAACTGACTCTAACTTCTGAATATCCTTTTTAAAATGTGGAGCCCAAAACTGTATCCCGTATTCTAGATGTGGCCTCACCAGTGATTTATAGAGGGGTAACAATACATTGGGATCGCGGGATTTTATCTCTCTTTTTATACACCCTAAAATCTTGTTTGCTTTTGTGGCTGCTGCTTGACATTGAGTACGGCTGCTCAATGTACT
The DNA here is from genome assembly GCF_051348905.1 of Ranitomeya variabilis. Lineage (NCBI taxonomy): Eukaryota > Metazoa > Chordata > Amphibia > Anura > Dendrobatidae > Ranitomeya > Ranitomeya variabilis. The sequence continues at coordinate 70,871,820 of NC_135233.1, forward strand.
TGTAATGAGAAAGCCCAAGTCTTTCTCCTGCTCTGTAGTCCCGAGTGTACTCCCATCTAATGTATATACAGCTGTAGGATTACTCCGTCCTCGGTGCATTACTCTACATTAAATCTCATTTTACAAGTGTTTGCCCATTCAGACATCTTATCCAGATCATTTTGCAATATTGTGTATGTCAAGGTCAGATTTTAATATCGTACATAGTTTGGTGTCTTCAGCAAAAACTGACACTTTACTCTATAAAGAGATTAATAAGAATCGGTCCTAGCACAGATCCCTGTGATATAACCACTGGTGATTTTGTGGTCCCCACTGCTGACTATATCCCATTTAGAGAATGTACCATTTATGACGACTTTGTCTTTCTTGTCTTGTCGCCAGTTCCTTACCCATCTGTGTTGGGTGAGAGACACTCTTTATAAGTGAGTATTCCGATCACCAAAAATTATCACCTATCCAGAAATGGTGAGTGATAATTATCAGGTCAGTGGGGATAAACAGTGGCTGGCAAACAGTCATAAGGATGAGTTCAATGGAGCAGCATTCGTGCATGCACCATGATGTGACATTCATTGTCTATAGTACTGATGAAAATGTCTGAACACAACACTTGGCTATCATCATCATTCGTGTAGACAATTAATAGAGCACCATGGTACATGCACCACCGACCGCTCCATTGAACCCCTCCTGGCCACAGAGCGATCAGGAAACATTATTTCCCCATTGTGGGGAAAACAGTAGTGGTACCCATGCTGATCTAATAATTATCGCCTATTTAGTAAATAGATGATAATTTTTGGAGACTACAATACACAATATAATACTACAAGAACCAGACAACCCCTTTGAGGCAAAGTAAATCGCATAAAAAACCTCAGCATTAAACATGCAACAAATTCATATAAATCCTGACTCTCATTCATAGACAATACTGATGGTCTTGCAGCACCAATAATTGGTGTTGACTCTCAGACATGATTTCGGTATCTTACCTATATATGTCAGTGTCGCAGATTGGGCTGCCAGGGCCTTGTGCCGGTGCCTGCAGAGGGGAGCGATTACTCAGGACCTGGAATGGGCTCTGCTGGAAGCTTGCTTAGGTCTCCTTGAGTTCTTGGTCGAAGACACTTCTGCTAACGATGACTGGATACGGAAAAGATGTCAAGCGCTATCTGCTCTGATACGGCTAACCTCCATTCCTGGTTGTAAGAAGCTATTGGACATCCAAGAAAAGGTACAAGATTTGTGTTCAACTGTAGAAGATAATATGGGAGGAAATTACATATGTAGGTTATATTCCATGTTCTTGTCCACAGAAGCCATAACTGTAAAGCGCTGCGTAATATGTTGGCGCTATATAAAGATTATTATTATTATTATTACCAGTAGTGGCCATAAACTGAAATGAACAGAACCAAAGCTTTAGCGGTACAATAATAGATTTACCTTTAGAGGAGTACTAACATTTATAGCCATTAAACTAAAGCATACAAGAAAATTGGGAAATAGTGTATGGCTTCTGTGGACAAGAACATGAAATATAACCTAAAATAACAGATGGAATTCAGCAAAATCCACAGCATGCGACCATACCATAGAGCTGAAGAGCACCAGTGACCGTGTGACCGATGGGCTTATTACAGGAGACAGGGCTGCTGCGTCCTGTATTGTGACATCAAACTGGCCATAGACAACGCCAACCGCACAGCAGCTTAGCAGAAATGTTTATTCATTAAAACTGAAAAGGAAAAAGGGTTCCATGTGTGAAAACAGCAGGTAAAGTAGAGGACTAGGGACTCAAAAGAGCCGGTCACCTGGTGTGGTCGTGCAAAGCACAACGCTGCATGATGCTTGGAAATGGGCGAGAACGTGACTGCTGCTGTACCCGTTGAACCTGGTAAGGTCAGGCATGAAACCTGATAGAAGAAACAACTGAAAGAAGTGGTGTATTGGGCGCGGACAAGTCCAGAAGAAACAGTTGACTCAGAATGGCGCTGTACATATGGAGGAGTTAGAGCAACTTTGAAACGCCTTGTATATAAAGTCCCCTTTCTTCAATCTCCTGGTCACCTGTTTCTTCTGGACTTGGCAGCGTCCGAAACCCCACATCTTTCAGCTTCCTCTTCTATCAGTTTTGTTAATTAGGAACAAATAGTCAGACCAGTTAATCTCCAAGCAGTCCAGACACTAAAAAAAAGAGATGACCCAAAATTGAGAAGAATCCGTTGATAAAAATTGAACTCCATAGCAGGCTTTATATAATATGCTGATTTTTCTTTTTGTGCTATTTTCTAAGGTCTGCTGGCTTGGGGTTGTTTCCTCGCCACGTAACAGCCATGCCTTGTATTTGCTGGGGAATGCACAACTTGCCCAGTATGATGACGAGCCATCCACAGAAGAAGCACAACTTGCTCTTCAGAATTCGAAGCTCAGCTTCCAAGCCAGCATTTGCCTGGAGAATATGTCAACCAGCGGGCCTCCACCTGCAGAACTAACATGTAAGACCAATATTCTTAAAAGAAAGAGACTTTACAGGTCAACATGTTCACATCCCTAACCGAATAGACATGAGAATTGGTGTTTGGGTTGGTTCTCATCACTCTTGTATAACCGTTTTGGTCACAGGTTCTCACCACTCATTAAGGGAAGCAGCCAACCTAGCGTAGGCCCTCTCTCGTCCAATACGCCATAATGTTGGAGCATAGAACTGCATAATATATGACTGGGTCTATAGTACATTCACTTTTTGGTGGAGGAAGTCCAAAAAGCCATAGACTGGGAAAGTTCAAGAAACTACATATCTGTGCAGTGATTCACTTATTTGTAACATCTAGTGTCTATGACCCAGTAAGACACAGGAACCAAATTTAGATGTTCCTTAAAAGGACCCCAAGATGGAGTTGCACTTAGAAAGGTCTTGCCAAAATCGAAAATTATAGGTTTAGACGTGTCAGATCACAAAAACTGTAGTCCTGTGTCTGCCCTGTGAGTGGAGCATCGGTCGGCACTTCCATCAGGACACCATTTAAAGTCTATGGGACTGAAGAAGGTATGTCTGTCAGTGCCATAGACTGAGGGAAGAAGTAGTAGGCAAAAGCGAACCCTTTCCACATAAATAAGGACATAGGAACCCCGTTCTCGTGATTGTTGATTTTGATAACTCCTTTTACACCCCTGTTAATCCCAGGATTATATCATTGCTTTGAAAGATGGCTTGAATACTGTAAAATGTCTTTATTTTCATTTTGTTACAGCTCAGAAGTGGTGGCAGGAGTGGAAGACGTCACAAGAATTACAAGGGCAGAGACAGGTGCCTCAGGCTCGTTCTGAAAAAGAAGCTTCTGTAACCATTTCCACAGAAACTTCTAAAAAAGGAGTCACTCCGGTGCCCAAAGTAACAAGCACTTCATCCAGATCTTGTCCTCCTGGGAAGAAAGGAAGTACGACGACATCTGGAGCGAGCAGCCACCCAACGGCTACACCTGGAGGAAGCAACACCAGACTTGGCAAATCTGGAGGGAGCAACAGTAAAATGGCTAAACCAGGATCCACCAGCACCAAATCCGATACAACTGGAGTGAGTCCGAGCAAAACTCCTACAGGAACCAATACAAAACCAGTGTCCACCATGGCTGCCAGGTACATGTGTGCTAGTGCTACTGACAAATTCGTTCAGCCATAATATGAAAGTGAATCTACTCTGTGGCAATGTTTTAGGCTACGTTCACATTTGCGGTCAGCGCCGCAGCGTCGGGCGCCGCAGCGTCGCCGCATGCGTCATGCGCCCCTATATTTAACATGGGGGCGCATGGACATGCGTCGCACTTGCGTTTTGCGCCGCATGCGTCACTGCGGCGCCCGCGTCCGGGCGCAGAGGACGCAGCAAGTTGCATTTTTGCTGCGTCCAAAATCAATGAAAAAAAGGACGCATGCGGCGCAAAACGCAGCGTTGTGCATGCGTTTTGCTGCGTTTTTGTTTGTGTTGTGCGTTGCGGCGCCGACGCTGCGGCGCACAACGCAAATGTGAACGTAGCCTTACACTTTTTTTTATTATTCTTGACCAATTTGCCAACATATATACACAGTGTCCTCCATGGCCGATAATACACATTGCCATATACTCTATTTTGATAATCACATTAGAATAGATCAATTTAATCCACTGCAAATAAAGAAGCCTTCTTCCCTTCAAAGTTTTTATCCTCTTAATATATTGCAGACATAATATTAGATGGCGCTGTGTACTTACAATTGCTCTTTTTGCCTTTCTACCCAGCTAATTCTTCTCTTTTCTGTGGTCAATGTAGAAACAGGAAGTCTTTTTTTCCCTGCACCAGTCATCCCCCTCTTCAACTCCTGACCCAGCTGCTCCCTCCTCCCTAGGTCAGAGACTTTTGCAGTGACTGATGACTGATGCAGGGAAAATTGACCTCTTGTTTCTACATAGAGCTTAGAAGTATTGAAGTAGTCCGTTTTTAATCACATGAGGTTATAGACCTAATGGAAAAGAGAAGAATTAGCTGGGCAGAAAGGCAAAATGAGCAATTGTAAGTACACAGTGCTATATAATATGACGACTGGAATATATTAAGAGTTGCGTGCAAAACAGTATATAATACAAGAAATATCAGCTATTATTGCTTCAAATAATGTGATGCTCAGAAGCAGCCAGGAAATGCTGAGTCTAAGGGCTCATACTCACTTGCGTGAAATACGGCCGAGTCTCGTAACACCCGGCTCTGCCGCCGGCACTTGGGAGCGGAGCGTGCAGCTCCATGTATTGCTATGCGGCCACACGCTCCGCTCTGGAGTGCCGGCGGCAGAGCCGGGTTTTATCCTGCGAGACTAGGCCGTATTTCACGCCAGTGAGTATGAGCCCTAAGAGCACAAGTTGTGATCGAAATGCGTTCAGTCTCCTATTGCCACCCTTCCTCTGGTTCATTCCAGCTGAGTATGCCATAGCAGCTATTTTGTTGTTATTTTAATGAACACTAATAAAAAAAAATTATTTTATTGGATGAAGCTGGATCTCTTCTTCTACAAGTGATCTGGTATTTCTACAAGGTCATATCTCTCCTCCGTGCTGCGGTCAGGGATACGACACGCTCTTATTCAGACTAGACATTTTAAGTAGAAGTTCATTTTAAGGAATAAATCCATTTCCATGAATTTAAAATAACTAGATGGTGGCCCGATTCTAACGCATCGGGTATTCTAGAATATGTATGTAGTTTATTTATGAAGTTTTCAGAAAAATGCAATTCATACACAGGATTCGGCCGGCCGGGCGCGACCAATTAGCGAAGCGTGGTTCAAATTCTGCTCCAATTTGCAGCCGGACTGCGCCTGTCGCTGATTGGTCACACCCGGCCGCAAACAATCAGTGAAGCCAGGGCCAGCTCCAGGTTTTTGAGGGCCCCGGGCAAAAGAGTCTCAGTGGGCCCCTCCCTTTAACACATACCACGATTCATGATGCACAGATACAGCAGAGAAATATAGCACAGCCAAGTAGCATACAGCCCACGTAGTATATAACACAGCCCACGTAGTATATTGCACAGCCACGTAGTATATAGCACAGCCCACATAGTATATAGCACAGACACGTAGTATATTGCACAGCCCACGTATTATATTGCACAGCCCACGTAGTATATAGCAGCCCACATAGTATATAGCACAGCCCATGTAGTATATTGCCCAGCCACGTAATATATTGCACAGCCACGTAGTATATAGCACAGCCACGTAGTATATAGCACAGAGATGTAGTATATAACACAGCCCACGTAGTATTTAGCAATGTGGGCACCATATCCCTGTTAAAAAAAAGAATTTAAAATAAAAAATAGTTATATACTCCCCTTCCGTCGGCCCCCGGATCCAGCCCAGACGTTTACCGATGCTCCTCGCGACGCTCCGGCCCCAAGAATGCATTGTGGTCTCGCGAGACCGCAATGCATGGACCGGAGCGTCGCGAGGAGCAGCGGGAAAGGCGACGGAAGGTGAGAATCTAATGATTTTTTATTTTGTTTATTATTTTTAACATTAGATCTTTTTACTATTGATGCTGCATAGGCTGCATCAATAGTAAAAAGTTGGTCACACAGGGTTAATAGCAGCGTTAACAGAGTGCGTTACACCGCGGTATAATGCAGCCATTAACCCTGTGTGAGCGCTGACTGGAGGGGAGTATGGAGGGGGCACTGACAGAGAGTAGTAAGGGGCGAATTCGCGGCCGGACTGTGCCCGGGATTTCCGTGACAGACAAACAGACGGAAGTGCCCCTTAGGTGATTATATATATAGATGCCTACATCTACACGTGCCTAGCATTCTATTTCTGTTGTCTAATATCATTGAATATAGTGGTAATAATGTGGAGATGCCGCTGTAGGTCAGTGATGTTGGTTCGGACAATCATTTTATGTGAATTTTAATTTATTATAACAATTGTCATTTCCTAATATTTCGTCGAGTCTCATGCAGTTACATTCAATCCCACTAGAGGGCGAGCTGGAGCTGTATTGTCTAAAAGCAACCCAGTACCCAGATCCAGACCCCCGGCAGTGAGCGGATCCGTAAGACCTGCGGAGCTGACAGCGCCCACGCATGAAAGCACAGCTACTGTAGAGGACAGGCCAGTGCTCACTGAAGGCAAGTCATTATATATATGAGCTGAAAGATGCACATGACCAGTTTCATGAGTAAAAGAACCCCAATGCCATTTTTCAATGATTCGGCAATCAAAAGGTCATAAGGGTAAGTTTGGAAGTAGTCCTACCATGAGGGTCCTTATACCTAAGTAGAGAGCAGTACAGGTATGCACACAATGAACTGTTATTTCACTATAAACCTGGGACTATCATCTTTAATTTTTTTTTTTCCATAAATGAATAGCACACAGGAAAATAATAAACTTTGTAATATATCTTCTCAGAGAAATCTGCTTCATTTATTCTGAAAATGGTCATATCAGAGGTAAAACCTGTCTTCAGTGACTGCAGACTTTCCCATTGCTGAGATAGCAGATGGCAGTTGGTGCTCAGAACATTCTATGGAGACTGTACTGTTGTTTGAGGAGAACTTGCCGCAGAATGTCTGTGTCCGCCTACATATCCTCCTCCTCTTCTCTCCATAGAACTTTATGAGCACCAACTATCATCTATCTCCGCAGTGTGAATAACGTCATCTTCACTGAATGCAGATCTTACCCATGAATTGAGAGGGTAAGAACAATCCGGGAGGTGTAAGAAGCAGATTTATCTGATAAAGATATATTACAAACTTGTTTATATTCATGTGTACTATTATTGAATTATGAAGTAAAATTTAAAATGACAGGTACTCTTTAAAGGTAATCTGTCAGCAGGGGTTAAAACACTAAATTCAGGGATGTATCACTTATCAGGCTGTGTGCTGTTATTTACTTACAATGAAGGTGTTATCACCAGGTGATTATCACTGCCTGGTCTAGGTCTGGGGTGCCTGCTAGCCCAACCACGCCCCCCTCCTCTGATAAGCAGCTCTCTGTCTATAGACAGTGTACACAGAAAGTGGTGCTGTGGACGGATGAAGCTTTCTGAGCTCTGCTACATCTAAAAACTCTGATTGTGTCACAACTGGTGCACCCAGTAAACCAAGTGATATATCGCTGGAATCAGTGACTCTCTTCCTACATCACATGAGGTAGAAAAAACCTGGTGACAGTTTGCCTTTAAAGGGGTTGCCTAGCCTAAGGCTATAAGTCTGCAGTCAATCTTTGTGACTGCAGACTTGTGAGTCCACATATCGAATGCACTGCACGCGGTGAGGATTCCTTCGTACCAGGAGCGGGTGATCATGTGACCATAAGTATGCGACATACATACTTCCGGCCACATTCCGACTAGACTTGTCCAGCCTAGCTCAATACACTTGCATGGAGTGAGGCCGGATACAGTCTAATAGGTATGTGACTTATATGAAAGTCACGTGCAATGCGAGGATTCACATAGATTGACTGCAGACTTGTGGCCTAAGGATGGACAGCCCTTTTAAGCTCCAGATACCAATACAAACATAAAGCACACTTAATAACATCCACTTTGGGACATGGTTTTGTTAAACCCTTTCCCTATGAGTCCTGATTTGAAGAACGGTCGCAGCAAGATCAAACTGTTGTCAGGTATGTTACCTGGCAAGCACCGAATTCAGACAGTCATGAAAATGAGATGGGGTCTCCAGAGTCCCCCCTACTCTCCATATTCTCCTGTTTGCAGTGGCGGTCTTGCTGCTGCTGTTATCCAAACCTCTCCTCCTGCTTTGCAGAACATTAGTGTCAGAGAACAGAAAGCAATTCCCTAATATAAGAAGAGGAGAGACGCTGGCGAGGCAGTCCATGCTATATGTAAGACTGAGTGGCCGGATACAGGCCTTATTACATATTCCTCCGATGTAGCGGGGACGATGGATTTATGTAAACGCTTGTAAATAAATGATGACTTTGCTTTATTTTCTATCATGTCCCATTCAGGAGCGGCTTCAGGCCCCGCAGCGATTAACAGCAGCTCCTTCCTGCCTCGCCTGGGTTTAGCGCGATCTCTCTCTCGTACCAACGAAACTCTATCAGAGGTGGCAGATTTATATCGAGCAGTCATGAAAATGGCTCCAGAGGTAAAGAACTTATAAAAGCCCTTATCTATATATATGAGGCATCGTGATTACTCGCTAATCCTGCCCCCTGCACAGTAGCCCCGCCCCCCACCACATCACCACACATAATGCCACCCCATCACCACACATAATCCCACCCCCCCACCACATCACCACCCATAATACCGCCCACCACATTACCACACATAATCCCGCCCCCCACATCACCACACATAGTCCCGCCCCCCACCACATTACCACACATAATCCCGCCTCTCCACCACATCACCACAGAAAATCCCACCCCCACATTACCACACATAATCCCGCCCCCCACCACATCACCACACATAATCCCGCCCCTACATCACCACACATAATCCCGCCCCCCACCACATTACCACAGATAATCCCACCCCCCCACCACATTACCACACGAGGCTCCGTCCCCACACATTACCACACGAGGCTGCGTCCCCACACATTACCACACGAGGCTCCGTCCCCACACATTACCACAGGAGGCTCCGTCCCCACACATTACCACACGAGGCTCCGTTCCCCCACATTACCACACGAGGCTCCGTCCCCACACATTACCACAGGAGGCTCCGTCCCCACACATTACCACACGAGGCTTCGTCCCCACACATTACCACAGGAGGCTCCGTCCCCACATATTACCACACGAGGCTTCGTCCCCACACATTACCACAGGAGGCTCCGTCCCCACACATTACCACATGAGGCTCCGTCCCCACACATTACCACACGAGGCTTCGTCCCCACACATTACCACACGAGGCTCCGTCCCCACACATTACCACACGAGGCTCCGTCCCCACACATTACCACAGGAGGCTCCGTCCCCACACATTACCACACGAGGCTTCGTCCCCACACATTACCACACGAGGCTCCGTCCCCACACATTACCACACGAGGCTTCGTCCCCACACATTACCACAGGAGGCTCCGTCCCCACATATTACCACACGAGGCTTCGTCCCCACACATTACCACACGAGGCTCCGTCCCCACACATTACCACAGGAGGCTCCGTCCCCACACATTACCACACGAGGCTTCGTCCCCACACATTACCAAGAATACCATTGGACACTAGCAAAAATTGCGATATCCCGTTTAAGTTAACAAGAAAACAATTCTCACTTTGTCTGGCTTATTCCATGACAATTACAAAATCGCAAGGACAAACATTCGATAAGATTGGCTTTCTCCTACCTGATCCTGTATTCACACATGGTCAATTATACACTGCATTCTGTAGAGTAACAAGTTGTAAAGGTCTTTCAGTTCAAATTGTACCTGGTAGAAGTCAAGGAAAGATCTTTGAAAATGACTATACATTTAATTGTGTTTACAGAGAAATTTTAACTTAATTTATGTTTCGTTATGAAATTTGTTTAGATGCTGGAATGAATAAAAAACGCACATCTTACTGAATCCAGTGTGTTTTTGGTTTTACACTGTGAATAAAATGTATTATTAGTATTATTCAGAATTTTAATGATTATTATTGTTATTAACTTCATTTTAAGTTAATTTACCACCTGTGTAAGCGTTATTGAATGTTGTCATTATTTACTTTAGTTTAATCACCAGCAGCGTTAATTAGATAGCAATGAGCATGCCGAGCGTTAGGTGGCTGGAAACAGCTAGTACACTTATATGTTGTTTAACCTTCTAGGAATCTTCAGCACAGTGCAGTCACATTTCACAAATTTGCATTGGAAAAGGTGAAATCTGCAGCATAAACTGATTTACCGCGGGTTTCAAACCTGCGCCATTGGTGAATGTATGCCGTGGGTTTTCTTCTCTACTGGTGGCTCCACGATGCTGCTGCTGTAAGGGTGCGTTCACTCCGAGTGGAAACTCGCTAAATGGTGTCAAAAATTCAGAACTCCTCAAAAACGTGTAGTTTCCGCTCGGTGGTTATGTGCTTTGAGACGCCAGTGCGGACACGGAATATTCGCTTACAAATCCGATTAAGTAAAAGCCGTCTGCTTTTTCCTAAAGCGGTTATGCCGGCGGTTTTACCATGGTTTTTGCCGCAGCTCCTCTTAACTGTTCACAATAACAGTAATTTTGACGAGGGGTGCAAAAACTTTTACATGCCACTGTATGTTCATTCTCTTGAACATTTTTCAATAGGGTTTCGGCAGCAGAAACTACCTGAAAAAGACGTTGTGTGCATATGGCCACTTTCTGCTCCGAGAACTCAGTAATAAAGATTTAGTGTACACATAGCGTAATGCCGGGCAGGAAATCTGCTGAATCTGCATTCTATGGGATCAGACCCTTAGGGTATGTTTCCACGGTCAGGAAACGCTGCTTGTTTGACGCTGCGCAGAACTGCAGCGTCAAACAAGCAGCGTCCAGATGTTCTAGCATAGTGGAGGGGATTTTATGAAATCCCGTCTCCACTATGCGTGGAAACCCGCACGCGGCGGCCCTGCGACTCCGGACATGCTGCGCGTCTTTTCAGATCGCAGCATGTCCGTACACCTTGCGGGGACACAGCGTCCCCGCAAGGCATATCACAGGGCGCTATGGGAGAGAGCGATCATCCCAGATGTGAAGAGTTAACACATCCGGCATGATCGCGTCCCAGAAAGGGGGCGGGGCTTAGCGCCGAGCGGCTTCACCGCTGCGGCGATACCGCCGGCCATCCTGACCGTGGAAACATACCCTTACACTGCGGAGGTTTATAATGGTATCTTGGGTACCTAAACTCTTGTCTCGTATGGAAGCCATATTATTAATGCAAAGTGTTATTTTTGTGGTTCTTGTAGTCTTTAGACACCCACGTACCCGCTGAGTTTTGCCAGTGTAAGGGTATGTGCACACGTTGCAGATTTTGCTGCGGATCCGCAGCTGATTGGCCGCTGCAGATTTGCAGCTGTTTTCCATGAGTTTACAGTACCATGTAAACCTATGGAAAACAAAATCCACAGTGCACATGCTGCGGAAAAAAACGTGTGGAAACGTAGCGATGTTTATTCCGCAGCATGTCAGTTCTTAGTGCGGATTCCGCAGCGGTTTACACCTGCTCCTCAATAGGAATCCGCACAAAATCCGCAAAAAAAAAAAAAAAAAAGGTAAATCCACAGTAATCCCGCGGTTTACCTGCGGATTTACTAAAATCAGTGCGGAAAAGTCTGCAACTTTCCGCAACTTGTGCACATACCCTAAGATGTTTTAGGATGCCGGCGTCTTTTGTCCTGAAGCATTTTTTTCTGATGTCTTTTTGATTGTTTTTTGTATTCATCATTTCCCGTGGGTTTTTTTTAATATATATGATCTAGTGAGCAGCTTCCAAGTAGAAGCCTCCTACAGATTGGACTGGTCGCTTTTCTTAGACACTTCATGGCTTTCAAAAAAACATGAAGCAGTTAAGAAGCTAAAATGAAACTAAACATATCCACAACAAGCTGTTTTGACATCGCTGTGCATGAAGTTCATTTTTGTTAACATTTCTTGAGCAAGTTTTTTGGCAGAATCCATCTTAAACGTTGTATGCACAAGCCCTGATAAAGTTTTGTTACAAATATGTCTGAACACAGTGAAAATGTTTAATTTAGATATTAGTCCACGCCTGCATTACAGCCCCCAAGACAAGTAGATGAGGCCAAATTTTAATTCCGATTACGTTACATGAGCAACTTGTTCAGCCCCCTCCCTATAAACATCAGAGCGATGGCGGCCGAGCGATCTTTCCTGTGTTCTCCGAGAGTCCGTTGGTGGTGGCTTGTCTGTTAGCCAATAAAAGGATCGCCAGTCCAAAACCGCTCAGGCCAGATCCTTCTGTTCCCTAAGATCTATATGGGGACAGTCAGCCGGCCCCCGGTTCACATCAGACGGTCAGCCATACCTGTCGGTATTGGCGGGGTCAGCAGATATTAGTCTAATGTGTATGGGGCAATTACTTTCATTGTGGCCAATAATTTCTTGAAGTCCACAGTGTGGACCACGTGTATATGGACATCAGGCCCGCGTGTGAACATTTTCCCATCCTAAAGCAAGTGACCATACGAATGCTCTACTATATTGTAGTAAAACCTACTAAACTTGTAGCAAGATTCAGCCAAGGGCTTGTTCATACTTTATGTTGTTGAGGTGGTTTTTTGGGGAGCGGAATAGAAAACCGCAGCATTTCTAAAATCGGGATAAGGAAATACAAAAAAGAAACGAAAAAAGCTGAACGGCATTGCCTGGAAAAACTGAGGTGGTCACTCTGAAACCCAGGTGCCGTATAACGAATAGAATTATCTTCAGCACACACACAGATCATGGGTGCTCTTCAGAAAAAATGCACTAAGTCATAATTACATACGAAAAAAGGCAGAGAAGGCACTCACTGATCTTAAAATCTCAATTTTATTCAATCTTCATTAAAATTCCATGGCCGGGAGAGTGAGGAAAAGGAGTTGCTGTGAGCAGGAACAAACGACGGCCGTTTCGCGCGGTGCTTGTGCTTCTGACCCGTGCGAAACGGCCATCGTTTGTTCCTGCTCACAGCAACTCCTTTTCCTCACCCTCTCGGCCATGGAATTTTAATGAAGATTGAATAAAATTGAGATTTTAAGATCGGTGAGTGCCTTTTTTCGTATACAATTATTTCTAAAATCTCACATTACTTTTTTCCTGATGCAAATTGAACCTTGATGCTGTTTTTGTTTCTTCTTTTTTTTACATTTTTCTGTTAAACGCAGCATGTGAATTCCTTTTAGGTTTTTATACGCTTTTCTTTTCTAAAGAAAAGCATCAAAAACTGCACTAACAACACAATTTAATGCAGACTTGCAGCTGTGGTTTTCATGCATGTGATCATTACCATTTGCTTTTAATATTGTCTGTATATGAATTATTTCTTTGTAGGTGCCCGATGCCTACACTGAGCTGGCCGAGCTTCTGGTAAAGACGGACCCTCTCGGAGCAGTGGACGTCTATTGCCAATACCCTCAAAGACCTTCCCATGAACAATCATTCGATGATGCGTTCATCCCCGGGGAAATTATCCGCTTGCTTATAAAAAGCGAGAAGTACGATGACCCTCGTCTTCCTGTGAACATGATTTTATATGGGAAAATTCTGGGAATTGGTAAGTGACTGATGGAAAGTCTACGATTTAGGATGCGTGCGTTTAGAACATTTGCCATCCCATTACTCAATGTGAGCAGAAGTAACATGATTCTTGTTCTCCCAATATTTTATGATCACCATATGTAGGAGATACATTGATTATGCCTTCCCAGCAGAGACCAGCAAAAAGATTCAGGCTGCCCGATTCAGGATACAATCCGATCCTCCATGGCGGCCAGTTGTCTTTTCTGCGGTCGGCATCATAGACCCGGCAATATGAGCACCTCCGGCATTTGTGTTGTGCTTTAACTATGCACTTCATAGTAAATGCTGGCAGCGCCCAGGATGCCAACCGCAGAAGTGAAGACTGCCCTGGTTCTGCTGCCATGGAGGACTGACCCGGCCGCTGGACGAGGGCATCTCCAATCGTAGCCCACCATGATCTGTTTTATACACTGAATCCTGCAGCCTGAATATGTCCTGTGACATAAAATAAGATTATACTTAGACATACCGCTGTAATCTTAGCCCGCGCGCACCTTGGGTGCATCAGATTTGTAAAAATGGACCATGAGATGGTGATTATGGTGATGTCTCCATAATCCGCTGTTATCTTTGACCAAAATGGTCTATTTTCTCCAAAGAAACCAAACTCCCAAAAACCCAACATCTGCTAATAGCAGGTCGGTAAGATAATGAATTATTCAGCGATACTCAACATTCATGTATCAAAGAGATTTATGCTCTGGTAGAAGACTTGGAGAATGGCGGCCATGCTTTATATACGCCTCTATTATAAAGCTAAACGTTTTCTTTTTTTATATATATATAAAAGCCATAAACACTAATAGAGTTTTCATTGTTCATTTGCTACATAAAAGCAAAATTAGGCATTTTTCCAAATAGTCTTCATTAAATAATTGTTTATGACTCTGATACTGAGTGAGTACAAGTCCTTTGTCTACATCTGTACTTTTCAAAGCTGATACAAATCCATCAGATCCCCTGATCCTCCTCCCTCCCTTCTCTCAGCGTTACGCTTGGTTCAATGGCCGTACTAAAACTGGGGTCAGTCACGTTCGAAAATTGTGTGCTGATCTGCGATTATTGGTTTTTCCCACTGCAGATCATTTGGAAAATTGTCCATTTGCACTGGCACACTGGCTATAATGGGTCCATGTTCTCTTCTTCTGATGTTTCTTCCTTTTTTTTTTTTTAAATCCATGTTCTCACGTATGCATAATACGCTCTTCTGAACAAGCCCTTAGGCCAGGTTCATACATCTGTGATATATGGTACGTGCTCAGATGGCAATACACAGTCTGACGGGCAGGTCTCCTTGCCCCAACCAACTACCCCATATATACCTATAAAGCAGATATTTCCGATAAAGAGACCACCAATCAGATTAATGTAATCTGTACACAGAACGTATATCTCAGACATGGGAACCCGGCCTAGTGGTAAGAGAAGGGAGGTAGAAGAAAGGATTGCCGTCAGGAGGTTTGACCGATTTGTATCAGTTTTGAAAAGCACCCAATTTCTGTATATCACATAGAGGGTGGAACATCTATAGTATCTCCACAATGTGGAGTGGGAAGAAAGTATCTAGAGTCTCTAGGAGGACAGAGAAGGAAAAAAAGCTGTAGAAAGAGGGAAAGTATATGAAGAGGAAATAAGTGCAGGGTAGGAGTAGTGCTGCTATATGAGCTGTTGAATTCAGCAGCACCCAGGTTATACACAGACCACATATTCAGTCTATATTAGTGGGATCGACACTATGATTAGAGAGAAATCTGAATCTTGGCCATAATCTGCATATCGGGTGTCTAAAAATAAATGAATATTGCCGACTGAAACTGTGTACTTTTACTAACTAAACATGAAAAATATTTGAGAGGAGTCCCTACAGGATAGGTCCCAGCAACGAGACTCGCCTTATCGCAGCTGCCGGATACACATGAATTGGCCAATTTATGAGCTAAATATTCTCAATTTTTCATATTTTCTAGTGCAGTAATACAATTCAAATTTGAGATATTTCATGTTTGCATGCTATAGCGCTACAGAGTGCAGCTTTATTTTGTTGGTTGTATATGGAGATGGCTAGTCTTAGTAAGCACCTCTTCACACCTGATCTCTGTATGGAAGTGACAGTCGGTCTTTTAATATTTATGTTAGTGGGATGGACACAGTCAAGAAAGAAATCTGAAACTTGGGTCTGGCTACAAACTTCACATCATGGGTCTGACAATAAATGAAGGAATGAAGATTCCAGACTGAAACTTAGTGTACTGATACTAACAAAACATGAAAAATATTTTTTCCCATGTTAACGTTATCCACAATTCAGATTTGCAAAAAAAAAAATATTATGCTGAGTGAAGGATCCCAATCATCTTACAAAATCAGTGACAATGTGTTCATTTTTCCTTAATCGTATCTTTTTAAGATAACTTAAAGGGATCATGTCCTTTTTAGCATGTGAACTGTCCCCAGTGCCTTGGTAGTGATACAATGTGCATCACTAACATGTTTATTTCATTAAAATTGTGGTCTAATCATGTGCAAAAAGGACTTTATATAGTTAGATCGTACCTGCTCATTTTAGTTTTTTTTTTCCTATTTCAGGTTCTCTGGAGAAGTATATAACCATTCTAGAAGCAAAGTTCAAAACCAACATTCTCAAGATGGTGTACGCCGGCATTCACAATAAGCGAGAGGATGACGAGGATCTGCAAGATTTCTTTCGTTTTAAATGCTGGATATGAAATAATGAACACTTTTATTTAAAAAAAAAAAAATAGTTACTTTTGATCATTGGGAACAGAAATGTGTTGTTCTTTATCTGACTTTATTATGTTAAAATGTGAATTCCACGCAAAGCCAGATAGAATTCTTTGTTCTGTGTATGACGTGAAAACGTCCAGTTGGAAATGATTTTTTATAACACTGTAACCTGCTAACATTAGACCAGCACTAATTTCCAGACTTTGCATCTGCAGGTCTATGCCAAGAATCCATACTAGACATTCATCAAGAAAAATTATGGCTATAACCATTTCTTTTGTAATGTATCTTAATTCACAAAAAGAAAGCTTTGCAGATAGCCTCTGATATAGCCTCTCACTACAAAAATAAATAAAAAACTATATACATACCGTTGTGTGTGTATACAGCACGCATTCAGATGTATGCGCACTATTTTGATGCAGCTGCTGTTTTATGGTTATAGGGTTAATCTGTATAGTCGAATAAAAGAATGTTATTTTGATTTTAAAAAGTGTCTTTACATTATTTCAGATCTCCACGTCAGCCTTTTGAAGTCATCTGTCTTCTGTACAGATCAGAGTAAGAACTCAAGCAAACAAGCGTATAAATCGGACATGTGTCATCAGATTTTTATCCGGATAGCACACTGACTAGTGATGAGTGAATGGACTCTGTTTAAGGCCGAAGTCACACTAAACGTATGAAAAATCGGTCCGAGTCTCCCTGCAGAGAGGCGCACGGGTGTAATGCGAGTACAATCCGATTTTTCACACCTAGCATCCGATTTACATCCGAGTGCAGTGCGATTTTAACATGAGCTTTTACATAGAACAATTCTGTCATTTACACATCGTTTTCTAAGGAAATATTCCTCAAAACACACACATATATATATATACTGTGTGTATATATATATATATATATATATATATATATATATATACACACACATACATACATACATACATACATATACACACACACACATATATATATATATATATATATATATTTATATATTAGATAGAATAAAAGCTGGAAATTGATGTGCAGCGTATAGTAAAATCAGAATGACAGGTTAGAATAGAATATATACACATAGAACACATACAGTGAGGGAAATATTTGATCTCTTGCTGATTTTGTAAGTTTGCCCACTGACAAAGACATGAACAGACTATAATTTTAAGGGTAGGGTAATTTTAACATTGAGAGAATATCAAAAATAAAATCCAGAAAATCACATACAGAATATACACATAGAATAGGTAGATATACAGATGTCTGTGACAAATAGTGGACGTCTGGCGTGCACGCGTGTAGAGTTGACTTTTAATTTATTACATGTATTTCTACTACATGGATGCCATTGTATTTAATTGCTTGACCAGGTATGCTGGCATATAACGATGCCCACACCAAAAGGTCTTTATGGGAAAGATCTGACAAACGTGCACAGATAGTGCAGTACCATAAGGAACAGGATGGGGTGAGGGTGTTGGTAGCTCACCTGTAATGGCTGTGTAAGGACCCAACGTCTATAGAAGTCTCGTGTCGTGTCTGCCACCCCGTGGCTGGAGGAGAGGACATCTAGATAAGTTTGGCAAAGAGGTTTTTTTTCACCTTGAGAAAGACGCCGCTCCGGCACCGAAACTTAGTATAAGCGATGTTTTTGTTCATAACAATCTCTGGATCTCATCATTTCCGTGAGCAAAGCCCAAACATTGTGATAATCTCCGCTTTGCCAAAAAGTCTTTATTGGGTCCATAGTGGTCTATGGATACACCGAACTGTCAGAGTGGGATAATAGGTAATAGTAAAATAGCTGATTGGGAATCGGCCATAATTCCCAATATTGCATATGTATTTTCGTACTTTGCTTTCATTGTTTTATATATTCTGTAGGACCAATGTTATATCGCAAATGTCACAGCATCAGACGCTTCCTCATACAAAAGTAACTACAAAGCTCATTTACAAAACAAGTATATTTACATGTTACTATGAAACTGTGAAAACATATATAGAAAATGTGTTTTCCGAGTGGCTTCTTACACTCCAGCTCCTCCTGTAGAGGTGCCGCTTCTCAATGCATCTTGAGGGCCTTGGAGCAAATGGATTCGGACGTCCCATTCTATCGGCCCCGGCAGCAGTCAGCGGCCCCTCACCGGCTGGCATCCTCGGCTCTTCTGTTATTTGGCCTGACGTGACGTCATCATTGCAGTGTGACATTGCGCCAGAAGAGCTGCGGACTCTGCCAGGTAAGAGGTGGTAAGTAGGCATCTCTGCTAACTCTGCTAGGTAGGCATCATTGTGATCGGATCTGCTCTGAACAGGCAGGGGACTAGAAATCAAGTAGATCAGATCGTTCAGATAAAATATCATAACTTAAAGGAATCATAAACGGTGCACTAATCTGACTCATGGAAACCCTCTAGGGTATGATGTAACGCAAATCTCTTCTTGGGAAGTTCCTTTAAGATCGTACTCACACAAGCAGCGCTGTATTTTACAGCCACAATGCCCAGCTGCACCCAGGTCTCCTAACTTGAAAAGCAAAACACATTCCTGCGAGTTAATGGCCATCGGACCCTAAATACCTTTGCTATATGGTTGTGTCAATAAGTCCCAACACCGGCTGCATTACTCTGCAAGGAACACTGGTTACATAGAAAACCAGTAAGCAATACTAACTGGTCTGTCTTAGAAAATACTTGTATACCCCATGAAATACCAATTGTGGAGGGTCTCTCTAGCATTCCTGACCAATCTTTACAGGAACAAGCCCTACTGACACTAACACGGGCTATAATCACATCCGGTTGTCATTTTGTACATTTCCAGGAGGAAATAAAAAATAACATCATGATACAGAGGAGAACGCAAGTATTTTAAAAAAGTGTCATGCTAACAATGGTCATCATTAAAAAAAAGCCAAGCCGAGGAAAATTTGTCTCCAGAATGATTAAGGATAAACATTCACCTTTATTGTAAGTCTTTTTATAAAAACAGATAGGCAGGCATATCACCGATAACCTTGGGCATAAACCGACGCGTTTCCACTAAAACGTCTTATTCATAGACCATAAATAAGACGTTTTAGTCGAAATGTGTAAGTTTATGCTCAAGGATGTTTATAAAAAGACTAACGTTGGAGACGACTTCTTCCTCTGCTTGGCTTCAGGACCAGGACAGCTCCATGTGGCGATTCCTCTCCAAAGAAGCGTCTGAATACAACGATGTGAGCCGACTTCCCTTTTTCCCCCTTTCCATCTTGCATAATCATTAAAAAGAGGGGCCAAGTGAGACGTCACAAGGAAGAGAGACAGTTAAAAATATACAGTGCCTACAAGTAGTATTCAACCCCCTGCAGATTTAGCAGGTTTACACATTTGGAATTAACTTGGCATTGTGACATTTGGACTGTAGATCAGCCTGGAAGTGTGAAATGCACTGCAGCAAAAAAGAATGTTATTTCTTTGTTTTGTTTGTTTTTTAAATTGGGAAAAGTCTTTTCAGAGGGTCATTTATTATTCAACCCCTCAACCCACCGGAATTCTGTTTGGTTCCCCTAAAGTATTAAGAAGTAGTTCAGGCACAAAGAACAATGAGCTTCACATGTTTGGATTAATTATCTCTTTTTCCAGCCTTTTCTGACTATTTAAGACCCTCCCCAAACTTGTGAACAGCACTCAAACATGGTCAACATGGGAAAGACAAAGGAGCATTCCAAGGCCATCAGAGACAAGATCGTGGAGGGTCACAAGGCTGGCAAGGGGTACAAAACCCTTTCCAAGGAGTTGGGCCTACCTGTCTCCACTGTTGGGAGCATCATCCGGAAGTGGAAGGCTTATGGAACTACTGTTAGCCTTCCACGGCCTGGACAGCCTTTGAAAGTTTCCTCCCGTGCCGAGGCCAGGCTTGTCCGAAGAGTCAAGGCTAACCCAAGGACAACAAGGAAGGAGCTCCGGGAAGATCTCATGGCAGTGGGGACATTGGTTTCAGTCAATACCATAAGTAACGTACTCCACCGCAATGGTCTCCGTTCCAGACGAGCCCGTAAGGTACCATTACTTTCAAAGTGTCATGTCAAGGCTCGTCTACAGTTTGCTCATGATCACTTGGAGGACTCTGAGACTGACTGGTTCAAGGTTCTCTGGTCTGATGAGACCAAGATCGAGATCTTTGGTGCCAACCACACATGTGACGTTTGGAGACTGGATGGCACTGCATACGACCCCAAGAATACCATCCCTACAGTCAAGCATGGTGGTGGCAGCATCATGCTGTGGGGCTGTTTCTCAGCCAAGGGGCCTGGCCATCTGGTCCGCATCCATGGGAAGATGGATAGCACGGCCTACCTGGAGATTTTGGCCAAGAACCTCCGCTCCTCCATCAAGGATCTTAAGATGGGTCGTCATTTCTTCTTCCAACAAGACAACGACCCAAAGCACACAGCCAAGAAAACCAAGGCCTGGTTCAAGAGGCAAAAAATCAAGGTGTTGCAGTGGCCTAGTCAGTCTCCTGACCTTAACCCAATTGAAAACTTGTGGAAGGAGCTCAAGATTAAAGTCCACATGAGACACCCAAAGAACCTAGACAACTTGGAGAAGATCTGCATGGAGGAGTGGGCCAAGATAACTCCAGAGACCTGTGCCGGCCTGATCAGGTCTTATAAAAGACGATTATTAGCTGTACTTGCAAACAAAGGTTATTCCACAAAATATTAAACCTAGGGGTTGAATAATAATTGACCCACACTTTTATGTTTAAAATTTATAAAAATTTAACTGAGCAACAAAACTTTTTGGTTTGTAAGATTTATGCATCTGTTAATAAATCCTGCTCTTGTTTGAAGTTTGAAGGCTCTAACTTATTTGCATCTTATTAAACCTGCTAAATCTGCAGGGGGTTGAATACTACTTGTAGGCACTGTATATATTTTTTTAGGAATCACAGACATGAAGGCTTCTCTGAAGCAGATAAAGGTGTAGGAAAAAAAAAATAAGATTCTCATTGTCTTGAAATTAAAGTTTGTTGAGCTTGGTGACAATCAGAACTCGGACAGTCTGGTCAAAAGATGTGGAAACACACAGGCCTTTCTTATCGGGGCTCCAGTCGATGCTGGAGATGGGCTGCGTGGACAGAGTGACGTTCTGGAGGAGGCTGACCGTTCCCGCCACTCCCATGTCCACACCGTCGGGGTCCTTCCGGGATCGCTGGGCAGGATATTCACTATGAAAAAAAAGAAGTCATCGTATGTCAGTAAAGGACTAAAAAAAAATATGGCGTATCGTACATTGAGGTCAATGAATAACTATTACAGGTTTTGACCCCCTTGCAGAAAAGGAGGGTAAATGGCTAGAAATGATCCTGAGGCTGCAGAGGTCCAGTGACCATAATCAAAGGGCCTTAAATGTACTTAGTGATGACAGCGAAGTGTGATGTCTGATCATTATCATGGCGGTTATTACATATGGCTATGCAATATTTTGTTTACTCCTTTTGGTGCCTTTTTTTTATATTCTCTATGATGGTTTTCTTGGGTCATGTAAAAAACTCTTTATTGCCTTCTACTCCAGAAATAAAAGACGGTACTCACTATTTCCAGAGGTGAAGACTTCCAACTCCTCCTGTCGTCATAAAGACATCTCGGTTTTGTGGCAGGTGCCGGACTTGCCAGATGGTAGACTTGTGTGCCTGAAGTAAAGAGTTTTCATCATTTCTAGTTACATTTTGTAGAGTTTTGTAATGTGTAAAGTGCAACATATTCCAGTATGCAACGGGAAAATGAACCGCATGCTATGCCAACAGTTTCTAACTAGCATTGAGCACTTAATGGATTTTTCTTTTCCCATTTTTAGGGTTGACAACAGAGATAGATCTCATTAAACTGCTGCAAGTGTTGCCTAAAGTATACTGTGGAGTCACATTGTCAGTCTTCTGCTGGTGATAGGTTTCTCCCTGTCAGCTCTCAACAGTAGACATTCTGTACACAGCACATATAAATGTGGAAAGGAAGTGTGAGTAAGGGGAGGTTGTAGGTCAAGCTAATTGCCTCTTATAGCTTGGCTCTCTTACATATAGAAGATATAATGATCTCGTCAGCTGTATGTGGAGACAAGGAGAGTGAATCCGGGAGGGCAGAGGTCTGACTGCAGTGACCGGCAATGTTTGGAGTGAGTTCGCTATTCTAAAAGTGGAAAACCCCATTAAGGACCATTTTGAGACAAAAACAGCCCGTTACCCCACCCAGCTGGCATTCCAACAACAAGATTCTTTGAATCCTTCTGGCATGCACCTCCCCAGGAGACCGGCATACACATGGCACCCAAAGGGGCCGTCTTCCCCCCACTTTGTTTTCCTTTGTGGGCTAGTCCTGAAATGCTACAACAGAGCTTCAATAAGCAGTGGATCACGTCTGCCATTAAACTTTATGGCATAAATCTCTATAAATGGAAAGCTCAATTTAGGAGTAGAATAGAGAATTACCTTTTCGGTTACTGATGCAAAACCTTTCGTAGGATGTTGGGTCCTCATGTCGTAGACATGAAATTTGCCTTCCAAAGATGTGGCGACCAATTTATTCATCATGATGTCCTTTCTGTCAAACTCTAAACTGCAGACCTGAAACAAACGTAATAATGGTGAAGAGTAAGGAAGTATGGAGCTCATCAGGAGCGTGGAGACATTCACAAGGTGATGGGGCGGCTCACCGGGAGGCTGCCCAACGGGGACTCTGCGGCCGTACTGCGCTACGCTCCATGGAAATCACAACTGTATGTGGCTTCAGCCATCTAATACATACATTGAAGGATATGAGGAATGAGGGTGGTGGGCCGGCTATGGTCACTACCACCAGCTAAAATGAAGCCCTAGGAAAGAACTATTGCACTTCTGAACATAGAAGAGACCTTCATAAAAACAATGGTGGCATATCTGAGGGTACTGACGGCATTACTGTCCACCTGGACTAGCCCAAGCCAAGTAAAGGGAATAGGCGGACACTTTATATGGCAAGATGGTTAGAGGCCCCCCATAATCACTACAGGAAAGTCAGCTACATGCAATGACCTTGGCTCGGACGGCCATTTTCATACACTTCAACACCCGATCTTGTCATCCCCAGAGAACAAAGGAACCCACAAATGAGTCAGGGCCCCGCTCACAAGTCTAGAATCTAAGGAGGTAGAGGGGAGGCTGGAGGTACAACGTGCTTGTAGTGAATGGTCCAGATACCTATTATTATAGTAGACAAGGGTATATGAGGAAAGATGCAGGAAACGGCCACAAGCATGGAACGCTACCGAGCGCATGGGGAGTGGTGGAAACTGGAGAGAGAAAAGGGAAGCGTTGGAGGAAAACATGGGAGGATGGAGAAAATTGAAAATCAGGGAAGTGCATCCCAGAAAGTAGGGGCAGCACAAGGAAAGTCTTGGAGACCGCACTCCACCTCTACTGGCCACCAAGGGTTCAATAACTGGAAATAATAAAAGCCTTGTTGTGGTAAAGATGCACAGAATATAGGCGCCTGCAGCATAAACTGACACATGCGGGGTCACTCCGCAGCATCGATATATAGGGGGCTACACAAGCAATTCGCATCCACCCCACGAGTTACAGGCTGACATCAGAGGGAGCATTTTACAACCAGAAAGCAGTGAGGAGAATTAAAAAGAAGTGATCACCGTACCCCATTTCTGATATTGGTCTCCCATCTTAAGGACATGCTGCGCAGGTCAAACAGCTTAATGTCTCCGTTGTCATAGCCGGCGCACACCACGCGCTCCTCTTCATTGTAAGCGTGACCTTCAGAGAGAACACAGCGTCACATGTATGTGAGGGGCATTTCGTCACTGTCCTGTGAGGTAACCGCACTATTTCTATGCCCCGTAAATGGAGGATGAGGAGTTACATTTCACCCTTTAAGAAGTTTCGTCTCCTTCCTTATGACACTTGCAGGTCTGATTTGCTCTAAACCTTACTGTATTACATGGACATCGGCGCCTACCAAATGCCACGGTCCAGCAATCTCTTTTGGCTTCTCCTTCTACTGGTTCCATATTGGCCACCGGGGTGTCCTTCTGCCTTGTGTCCCAGACCTTCACAGTGCCTATCAAGAAAGCAATCACGAGCGTAAAGTGTTAAATAAATGTAATAACATGTCATGCTTTAGTAAACGGAGGCTAATTTGTCAGAACTCTGCACTGTGACGTTAAGGCCCCGTCACACTTAGCGACGCTGCAGCGATACAGACAACGATGCCGATCGCTGCAGCGTCGCTGTTTAGTCGCTGTGTGGTCGCTGGGGAGCTGTCACACAGACCGCTCTCCAGCGACCAACGATGCCGAAGTCCCCTGGTAACCAGGGTAAACATCGGGTTGCTAAGCGCAGGGCCGCGCTTAGTAACCCGATGTTTACCCTGGTTACCAGTGTAAAATGTAAAATAACAAACACTACATACTTACATTCGCGTCCCCCGGCGTCCGCTTCCTGCACTGTGTAAGCGCCGGCCCTAACAGCAGAGCGGTGACGTCACCGCTGTGCTGTACTTTCACTTTACGGCCGGCAGTCAGTCAGTGAAGGAAGCGGACAGCGAGGGACCTGACGGGCACCGGAATGTGAGTATGTAGTGTTTGGTTTTTTTTACATTTACGATGGTAACCAGGGTAAACATCGGGTTACTAAGCGCGGCCCTGCGCTTAGTAACCCGATGTTTACCCTGGTTACCAGTGAAGACATCGCTGGATCGGTGTCACACACACCGATTCAGCGATGTCAGCGGGACCTCAACGACCAAAAAAAGGTCCAGGCCATTCCGACACGACCAGCGATCTCGCAGCAGGGGCCTGATCGCTGGTACGTGTCACACATAGCGAGATCGCTACTGAGGTCGCTGTTGCGTCACAAAACTTGTGACTCAGCAGCGATCTCGCTATGTGAGACGGGGCCTTAACTCTGCTGCCCCTCCTGGAAATACAGTACATTCAATAAGAGATGGCGCCCCCTTGTGGTGACTGCCGGCAGTCAGAGTTCTCTCATTCAGTTCTATGTGGCAGCATTTCAGCCAACTAGGAATCTACAATGAAATCTTAGTTTACATTAGACTTACCATCTCGGCTTCCTGTTACAACCTCGGGGGCTCCTTCCCCAATTCCCAAGCCTCCAACTCCATCAATACAATTTATTATCTCCTTGTGCCCTTTCACAGAGTAAACGGGAGTATCAGCAGCTTCCAGATTCCTACAAAACACATCAATTTGTGGTCAGATGTGGAAATGTATTGATCATTTCAGGCACAAAGCAGACCCTCCATTATTATCTCAGACAACCCCTTTAATTGGTATACATCATCCCTCAAACACTTCATTGTGTCTCCTTTATGCCATTTGTCATTTCTGCCAGCAGATGGCGACGTTACACATTTATTCTACATTACAGTCAGTGCATCACATTCAGTGTTTGCTACAAAGCGTTAACCCCTTCCTGACAAAGCCCATTTTGACCTTCATGATAAAACATTTTTTTTCTCACTTTTATTTTTTCTTTCACTGATGTGTTGGGTTCCAGGAGCCATACATTTTATTTTTTCCTTGACGATCTCAAATGAGGGCTTTCTATTAAACACTTGGTGTGAGACCCTCAATGATCAGATATTGACGACCTATCCCAAGGGTAGGTGATAAACATCATATGCCTGGGGAACCCCTTTAGGTCACAGCCAACGACTTGGGAACCAGAAATAAGCAGTTAATACGGATAGGAATCTCACCAAATTACTGATCATTTGGAATAAACAAGTTCGATGGAAATAATTTTATGCCCAAAAATGACCAAAGTATTCTTGGAGTGATATATCTTTTCTGGTTAGGTAATAAAGAATACTGTGGTCATTTTGGGGCATAAAAGTATTTACATTGATTTTCCTGGCTAACACAGCACCACAATATAGATTTTTATTGTACATCATATCCAAAAAAGACTATTCCAAACCAGGGAAAATGAATGAATCTGCCTGCATGACTGTGACCTGCTCCATCAGTCATTATCAGCCCAGAGAACGGAGAAGCTGTTAATAATCCAACATCAATCACTGTAGCGGCAGCAGAAGTGTAACGCTGATTTACAGGGTAATTCTACTCTCAAGTAACTTTTCTGAATATGTTGTGTGGACATGAGGAAAAAAGACATCTAGCCATGATATCACTTGTGTCCTGTATTTTCACCATTTTTTCCTTCTGCCGACTCTTTGCAATTCACTCTGAGCTGGTGGGAAGAGACCAGCTGCCTGTGAGCTCTCCCATATAAAGCTCAGCAGACAATGAGAGATCCCTGTTCTTTTCTCACTTAGCAC
Source organism: Ranitomeya variabilis (assembly GCF_051348905.1). NCBI lineage: Eukaryota > Metazoa > Chordata > Amphibia > Anura > Dendrobatidae > Ranitomeya > Ranitomeya variabilis. Next base: position 70,898,691 of record NC_135233.1, read on the forward strand.
CCAGAGAGCCAGCAGAAAGGAGGACATTATGCAGCAGTGCTGAGCGGTCTGGATGGGAACTAAACTCTTGGGTGAGATAAAAGAATTTTTAAAAAGCTCAGTACAATCTCTCCGCATCTCCCTCTGCTTGTTTTCTCTCCCTGCTCCTTACCTTCCTTCTCCATAGAGTAGAATAAGCAGTGACACATGACACTACAGTGAGGCAACTTGTCTGAACAAGACAGATTCAATCTGGTTTTTTTTTCAGAGCTGATCACAAGTTCAGTAGGGTGGGGGAGGAAAAGAAGAGCCTTATAAATGGGGAAGGAAGCAGATTTCTCTGATAAGATAAAGTTTATTATATTCGCCTTACTACTAAATTATACAGTTTGTTTAAGGCATAGCTCCATTTTAAAACCTTACATAATTGTGTTGGTACAGTGGCTCACGCGTGCGCAGCACCCTGGCACAATACCTCCACGGCACAGTGGCATTCGCAACCACGGCACAGCGGCACAATATGTCCTCGGCACAGTATGACCACGGCACAGTGGCACAATACGACCGTGGCACAATACGACCGCGGCACAGTGGCACAATACGACCGTGGCACAATACGACCGCGGAACAGTGGCACAATACGACCGCGGCACAATACGACCGCGCGGCACAGTGGCACAATACGACCGCGCGGTACAGTGGTACAATTATGTCCGCGGCACAGTACGACCGCGGTACAGTGGCACAATACGTCCACGGCAGTGGCATTCGCAACCACGGCACAGTGGCACAGTATGACCGCGGCACAGTGGCACAATTCGACCGTGGCACAGAACGACCGCAGCACAGAACGACCGCGGCACAGAACGACCGCGGCACAGTGGCACAATACGAACGCGGCACAGAACGACCGCGGCACAGAACGACCGCGGCACAGAACGACCGCGGCACAGTACGAACGCGGCACAGTACGAACGCGGCACAGTACGAACGCGGCACAGTGGGACATATTGTAAATGAGTTTTTGAGATAGTAATCAGGAGCGCTTTCTTTTTTCTGGAAACATGGCTTCTCTTGTGCGATGGGCTGTGTCTCGTTTGCAGCCACTTTACTTGAGCGGATTCTCTATAACACAAGATACATGGACAGAAGAAAAGCTATTTATGGGAAAAATCACCTTCCTTCCAATCTCACGCAATCGTACACTAGCAGATGTCCCTGTGTGAAGAGCACCTGTTAGTGACATCAATTTCCCATCTACTGCACTTCCCAGCAAGAAAATGACATTGGATCAGATCAGTAATATCTTACCAGACATTGAGATTTCCTCCAAAGTCTCCTGTGGCCAAGTATCTCTGCTGTAGAGAACTGGCTCCAAACGTCCCACATTTCAGGGGTTTTGCCTTCTCAATCTATTCAATACATAAAAGATATAAAGAAGAAAAAAACATTAATAAACGTATCAATTAGGTACATTGTACCATAGAAATCATGGGTCCCCAGAGCAAAAGACGGGACGGAAGCATTTTGAGCACATTACAGGGGTGAGGGGGTTAACTATTCTGGATGCACAGTTTGCACCTTCCCAGGTAAGAGGGTAATGTGCACAGACTGCATCCAGAATATTTAGCCCTGTCTCCCAAGTAGCTGGATGGAATTTTTTTGCACAAAACAAAGGAAGGTGGCGAGGGGACATATTAGAATCAAGCCGGGCCGGCTCACCATCTCATGTTCCCACAGGCAGCGCTCCCCATTTATCACCTCGCAACTAATGGCTTCCGGGCCCTGCGTAGAATGGAGCAGGAGTTCCGAGGAGGAGGTACGTGGCAGCGATGCTGACATTTAATCAAAGGCGCACATACCATGTGGCCACCGGACCATATTGGGTCCTTTCACCCATCGGGCCCCATAGCAGTCGCGTGGCCTGCCACCATTGGTGGTACGCCACAGGTTGTACCCCATGAGTACAGAGAAAAAGAACCTTTAAGTAAAAAGAAATAGACAGATGCCACAGATATAGCTCTAGGCCAGGGGTGTCAAACTCAAATACAAAGAGGGTCAAATTAAAAAAACTTGGACAAAGTCGCAGTTCAACCTTGATATTTATTTAAAAAAAAAAAAGCCCACAATTGAAGAAGTTTTTCCTTATCGTAAAATATGGAAACAAACTTAAAAGGCATCCCACAAAGTACATTTTAATCAATAAAACAGCCTCAGTGACCGGGGGTAATTTCGATGACGTTACCGCCGGTCATGAGCTCATTCACCAGTGGTCTTCAGCCTGGAGTGGACGGTCACATTTTGGCACCATCCAGGTTGAAAACTGTTTTTCCTCCAAGTCGATTACGGCGTGGGACAGAACGACGGAGAGGTGAGGGATATTGTTGGATTTTATTTTTGTTTTCTTACAGGAGACGAGGGCTTCGGTGGAATAGGCGTTTGGTGAGTATAACGGTGTTTGTTATGTTTAAGCTGGGGGGGGCAATATCCATGGCCCCTTACCAGCCTGAGAAAACCGGCCCCCAGCTGTCTGCTTTAGCAAGGCTGGTTGTCAAAAATAGGGGGGACCCCCACGGGGTTTTTTAAATTGTTTATTTAAATGATTAAAAAATACGGCATGGGGACCCCTCTGTCCTTGATAACCATCCTTGTTGAAGCTGACAGCTGAGGGTTGCAGCCCCCAGCGGTGAGTTTTACCTGGCTGGTTATCAAAAATACAGTTTGTTTAAGGCATAGCTCCATTTTAAAACCTTACATAATTGTGTTGGTACAGTGGCTCACGCGTGCGCAGCACCCTGGCACAATACCTCCACGGCACAGTGGCATTCGCAACCACGGCACAGCGGCACAATATGTCCTCGGCACAGTATGACCACGGCACAGTGGCACAATACGACCGTGGCACAATACGACCGCGGCACAGTGGCACAATACCGCGCCGCCGGGAACCCACGCCGTTTTTTCTTTTTCAATTATTTACAGCACGGGAGTCGGCTGACGAATACACCTATCAGCCGCTCCAGCTCTCACTGTTATTAGCGGCAGTAGGTGTTGGATGATGGGAACTTTAGTCCCATCCACTGACACCAGTGACCGGAGGTAAACTGTATACCTCCAATCACAGCTGAGCGCTCACGCTGTCTTTTGACAGCATGGGAACCATGGCTCTCTGACTGGTGGGGATGAGTTCACCGCCGATCAGAAGCGGTGTTTGCCGCGCTGTCATGCACATGACAGCGTGACAAACTAGCCAGTGTTCGGGCAGCTGAACCCGAACAGTAACACAGACTTCCTAATGAAGTCAATGTTCGGTGTCCATGCCCGAGCAGTAGGTGTCCGGTACGGACCCCAAACTTTTCTGTTAAGGTTTGACCATCTCTAGTCACAACTTTGCAGCCTTTACAAAGTAATTTTCCTCCTATTGAAGCCCCTAGATTGCTTTTTCGTTACCTCCATAAAAGTATGAGGCCAACAAAAGTGCCCCCGAACACAGTAAGATATCCCCACAGTGAATTCCTCCACAGCACACGTAAGGTATGATGGCCCTACTGTACCCCCCTCAATTCTACTGGCAAAGTATGGTAATCCCAACACAGTATGATGCCCCAACTGTGATCCACATACAGCCCTTCACACAGTATAATGGGCCCCACATAGTCTTCCATTCAGAATAATAGCCTCACATAACCTTCCATATGGCACCGCGGGCCAAATCTAATCACTCTGCGGGCCAGATTTGGCCCACGGGCCAGAGTTTGACATGTATGCATTAAGCTCTAGATCTACCCAGAAGAATCTCTCTGAACCATAGCATCTGGACAGAATGGGTAAATGGCTTTATACAGAATCTAACAGATAAAACTCTTGGAGGAATATGGTCCAAGAAAATGTTGGGTGTTGAATTACAAATTGTAAAACTCCTAGCTTATACATTCATATTTTGGCAAAACCAGGCGATTATCTGATGTGTATGGGGGCTTCTCAGCTTTGCCCCCATAGAAGTTGTCGGGATAAGGAAGAATCAGGCATGGGGAATATCAGGACTCGATCTTTTAGATTTCAGAGAAGATAGACCGCTGTCAGAGGTGTCCGGTAGTCGCCTATTCAACCCTGCCCATTACAAATGCGCACGGCCGGGCTGAGACACAGCGCGCACGGCCGGCCCGAAGCAAAGCGCACACGACCGGCCCGAAGCAAAGCGCACACGACCGGCCCGAAGCAAAGCGCTCACGGCCGGCCCGAAGCAAATCGCTCACGGCCGGCCCGAAGCAAAGCGCTCACGGCCGGCCCGAAGCAAAGCGCTCACGGCCGGCCCGAAGCAAATCGCTCACGGCCGGCCCGAAGCAAATCGCTCACGGCCGGCCCGAAGCAAATCGCTCACGGCCGGCTCGAAGAAAATCGCTCACGGCCGGCCCCGAAGCAAAGCGCTCAAGGCCGGCCCGAAGCAAGCGTGCACGGCCGGCCCGAAGCAAAGCGCACATGGCCGGCCCGAAGCAAAGCGCTCAAGGCCGGCCCGAAGCAAAGCGCGCACGGCCGGCCCGAAGCAAAGCGCGCACGGCCGGCCCGAAGCAAAGCGCGCACGGCCAGCCCGAAGCAAAGCGCGCACGACCGGCCCGAAGTAAAGCGCGCACGGCCAGCCCGAAACAAAGCGCTCACGGCCGGCCCCGAAGCAAAGCGCTCAAAGCCGGCCCGAAGCAAGCGCGCACGGCCGGCCCGAAGCAAAGCGCACACGGCCGGCCCGAAGCAAAGCGCTCAAGGCCGGCCCGAATCAAAGCGCTCAAGGCCGGCCCGAAGCAAAGCGCGCACGGCCGGCCCGAAGCAAAGCGCGCACGGCCGGCCCGAAGCAAAGCGCGCACGGCCGGCCCGAAGCAAAGCGCGCACGGCCGGCCCGAAGCAAAGCGCGCACGGCCGGCCCGAAGCAAAGCGCGCACGGCCGGCCCGAAGCAAAGCGCGCACGACCGGCCCGAAGTAAAGCGCGCACGGCCAGCCCGAAACAAAGCGCTCACGGCCGGCCCAAAGCAAAAGCGCTCACGGCCGGCCCAAAGCAAAAGCGCGCACGACCGGCCCGAAGCAAAGCGCTCACGGCCAGCCCGAAACAAAGCGCTCACGGCCGGCCCGAAGCAAAGCGCTCACGGCTGGGCAAAATCCAAGCATCCACATGCATGGAGAGGTCTGGAGCTTTAGAATTGTATGCTCTTCAGACCAACTTTTAATCACCTGGTATAATTTCTTAGCACTTTTCTTTTATCTTGCAAAAAAAACCATTTCTGTGTCCAAGTGCTGAATAAAGCAGCTCCCTTGGTGTCACTCACGACAGGAGACCCCGGCACACATCAGATGTCTGTAAGCGCAGTCTTGTGAGCTGCAGTAACAGTTCAGACAGTAAAAACAGGGATTTAGGCTACTTTCACACATCAGTTTTTTGCTTTTAGGCATAATCCGTCTATTTTTGCAAAAAACGTAGCAGATCCAAATTGTGAAAAACTGATGCGCCGGATCCATTTAGAGAGAGATCGAGAGAGAGATAGAGACCCCAGAACGGAAAATGTGCATGGTTTCAATGGGAAATGCCTGGAAAACCGGATTTGGATGCCGGATTCATCATTTCATCTCAGTTTCATCCGTTTATCGCTGGAACCGTCGCTGGGCGGTTTTTCGCCAGACAGTAAAAAAGTTCCTATGGACGTTTTCTCAGTCCGCTGGAACTGAATTTTTTGACGGATCCCACAAAAAACGGATGAAACGTGTGGTCATCGGGCGCTAATACAACTCTATGAGAAAAAAAACGGATCTGGAGGAAAAAAAACAGATCTGTTTTTTCAAAACTCGCTGGATTGTGCCTGATGGCAAAAACCTGATGTGTGAAAGTAGCCTTAAGTGGCACAAAAGCAAGATCTGGGGCACAATGTGGAGACCGTGCTTCTTAGAAGTCTGGTGAGCGGAGAAGTGTTTACACATCTAGTTATGTCCCCATTGGCTTAGTAAAACCAAGAAAGTTTTTTGTGAACTTTCCCCAGGGAATTGTATCATCCCACAGCTCCATAGTCAACAAAATCATAACATGTTATTATGCTCTATGGGGAGTTCATCCTGAGCCATGATCAGCGCAATGCACAAAGGTGCAGAGGATCGGACCCTAAACAGCTCATTTTAACCATTCATTTCACAGGTACCTTAAAGCAAAATAATAAAAATAATGCGGGATGGTATAAAATAGAAAAAAAAACCAACAACAAAAAGTACCCACCTGTTAAATTCCGCCCACTTTAGCACCGATGCGCTGGTCGTTCTTAGTTTGGTTGTACATGACAGCTGCAGCCAATCACTTGCCTCAGTGTTCTCATAGAGAACATGCAGACATTGCAGCTGAGGTCTGTGATTGGATGCTCTTACAGTAATGAAGCCATAGTCTCACTGCTCTTACAGTAAAGAGTCCATAGTCTCACTGCTCTTACAGTAAAGAAGCCATATGCTCACTGCTCTTGCAGTAAAGAGTCCATAGTCTCACTGCTCTTACAGTAAAGAGTCCATAGTCTCACTGCTCTTACAGTAAAGCAGCCATAGCCTCACTGCTCTTACAGTAAAGAAGCCATATGCTCACTGCTCTTGCAGTAAAGAAGCCATATGCTCACTGCTCTTGCAGTAAAGAAGCCATAGTCTCACTGCTCTTACAGTAAAGAAGCCATAGTCTAACTGCTCTTACAGTAAAGAAGCCATAGTCTAACTGCTCTTACAGTAAAGAAGCCATAGTCTCACTGCTCTTACAGTAAAGAGTCCATAGTCTCACTGCTCTTACAGTAAAGAAGCCATAGTCTCACTGCTCTTACAGTAAAGAAGCCATAGTCTCACTGCTCTTACAGTAAAGAGTCCATAGTCTCACTGCTCTTACAGTAAAGCAGCCATAGCCTCACTGCTCTTACAGTAAAGAAGCCATAGTCTCACTGCTCTTACAGTAAAGCCATAGTCTAACTGCTCTTACAGTAAAGAAGCCATAGTCTCACTGCTCTTGCAGTAAAGAAGCCATAGTCTAACTGCTCTTACAGTAAAGAGTCCATAGTCTCACTGCTCTTGCAGTAAAGAAGCCATAGTCTCACTGCTCTTACAGTAAAGAAGCCATAGTCTAACTGCTCTTACAGTAAAGAAGCCATAGTCTAACTGCTCTTACAGTAAAGAAGCCATAGTCTCACTGCTCTTACAGTAAAGAGTCCATAGTCTCACTGCTCTTACAGTAAAGCAGCCATAGCCTCACTGCTCTTACAGTAAAGAAGCCATATGCTCACTGCTCTTGCAGTAAAGAAGCCATAGTCTAACTGCTCTTACAGTAAAGAAGCCATAGTCTCACTGCTCTTACAGTAAAGAAGCCATAGTCTCACTGCTCTTACAGTAAAGAGTCCATAGTCTCACTGCTCTTACAGTAAAGCAGCCATAGCCTCACTGCTCTTACAGTAAAGAAGCCATATGCTCACTGCTCTTGCAGTAAAGAAGCCATATGCTCACTGCTCTTGCAGTAAAGAAGCCATATGCTCACTGCTCTTGCAGTAAAGAGTCCATAGTCTCACTGCTCTTACAGTAAAGCAGCCATAGCCTCACTGCTCTTACAGTAAAGAAGCCATATGCTCACTGCTCTTGCAGTAAAGAAGCCATAGTCTCACTGCTCTTGCAGTAAAGAAGCCATAGTCTCACTGCTCTTGCAGTAAAGAAGCCATAGTCTCACTGCTCTTACAGTAAAGAAGCCATAGTCTCACTGCTCTTACAGTAAAGAAGCCATAGTCTCACTGCTCTTACAGTAAAGAGGCCATAGTCTCACTGCTCTTACAGTAAAGAGTCCATAGTCTCACTGCTCTTACAGTAAAGCAGCCATAGCCTCACTGCTCTTACAGTAAAGAAGCCATATGCTCACTGCTCTTGCAGTAAAGAAGCCATAGTCTAACTGCTCTTACAGTAAAGAAGCCATAGTCTCACTGCTCTTACAGTAAAGAGTCCATAGTCTCACTGCTCTTACAGTAAAGAAGCCATAGTCTCACTGCTCTTACAGTAAAGAAGCAATAGTCTCACTGCTCTTACAGTAAAGAAGCCATAGTCTCACTGCTCTTACAGTAAAGAAGCCATAGTCTCACTGCTCTTACAGTAAAGAAGCCATAGTCTCACTGCTCTTACAGTAAAGAAGCCATAGTCTCACTGCTCTTACAGTAAAGAAGCCATAGTCTCAATGCTCTTACAGTAAAGAAGCCATAGTCTCACTGCTCTTACAGTAAAGAAGCCATAGTCTCACTGCTCTTACAGTAAAGAAGCCATAGTCTCACTGATCTTACAGTAAAGAAGCCATAGTCTCAATGCTCTTACAGTAAAGAAGCCATAGTCTCAATGCTCTTACAGTAAAGAAGCCATAGTCTCACTGCTCTTACAGTAAAGAAGCCATAGTCTCAATGCTCTTACAGTAAAGAAGCCATAGTCTCAATGCTCTTACAGTAAAGAAGCCATAGTCTCACTGCTCTTACAGTAAAGAAGCCATAGTCTCACTGCTCTTACAGTAAAGAAGCCATAGTCTCACTGATCTTACAGTAAAGAAGCCATAGTCTCAATGCTCTTACAGTAAAGAAGCCATAGTCTCAATGCTCTTACAGTAAAGAAGCCATAGTCTCACTGCTCTTACAGTAAAGAAGCCATAGTCTCACTGCTCTTACAGTAAAGAAGCCATAGTCTCACTGATCTTACAGTAAAGAAGCCATAGTCTCACTGCTCTTACAGTAAAGCAGCCATAGCCTCACTGCTCTTACAGTAAAGAAGCCATATGCTCACTGCTCTTGCAGTAAAGAAGCCATAGTCTCACTGCTCTTGCAGTAAAGAAGCCATAGTCTCACTGCTCTTGCAGTAAAGAAGCCATAGTCTCACTGCTCTTACAGTAAAGAAGCCATAGTCTCACTGCTCTTACAGTAAAGAAGCCATAGTCTCACTGCTCTTACAGTAAAGAGGCCATAGTCTCACTGCTCTTACAGTAAAGAGTCCATAGTCTCACTGCTCTTACAGTAAAGCAGCCATAGCCTCACTGCTCTTACAGTAAAGAAGCCATATGCTCACTGCTCTTGCAGTAAAGAAGCCATAGTCTAACTGCTCTTACAGTAAAGAAGCCATAGTCTCACTGCTCTTACAGTAAAGAGTCCATAGTCTCACTGCTCTTACAGTAAAGAAGCCATAGTCTCACTGCTCTTACAGTAAAGAAGCAATAGTCTCACTGCTCTTACAGTAAAGAAGCCATAGTCTCACTGCTCTTACAGTAAAGAAGCCATAGTCTCACTGCTCTTACAGTAAAGAAGCCATAGTCTCACTGCTCTTACAGTAAAGAAGCCATAGTCTCACTGCTCTTACAGTAAAGAAGCCATAGTCTCAATGCTCTTACAGTAAAGAAGCCATAGTCTCACTGCTCTTACAGTAAAGAAGCCATAGTCTCACTGCTCTTACAGTAAAGAAGCCATAGTCTCACTGATCTTACAGTAAAGAAGCCATAGTCTCAATGCTCTTACAGTAAAGAAGCCATAGTCTCAATGCTCTTACAGTAAAGAAGCCATAGTCTCACTGCTCTTACAGTAAAGAAGCCATAGTCTCAATGCTCTTACAGTAAAGAAGCCATAGTCTCAATGCTCTTACAGTAAAGAAGCCATAGTCTCACTGCTCTTACAGTAAAGAAGCCATAGTCTCACTGCTCTTACAGTAAAGAAGCCATAGTCTCACTTATCTTACAGTAAAGAAGCCATAGTCTCAATGCTCTTACAGTAAAGAAGCCATAGTCTCAATGCTCTTACAGTAAAGAAGCCATAGTCTCACTGCTCTTACAGTAAAGAAGCCATAGTCTCACTGCTCTTACAGTAAAGAAGCCATAGTCTCACTGCTCTTACAGTAAAGAAGCCATAGTCTCACTGCTCTTACAGTAAATAATCCAGTCTCACTGCTCTTAGGCTATGTGCACACGTTGCAGATTTGGGCGCAGAATATTCTGCACAAAATCTGCATTTCCTGGCAGAAAACGCAGGTGCAGATTTGATGCGTTTTTTATGCAGATTTTGTGCGTTTTTGTTGCGGATTTGCTGCGGTTTTTGTGCGGATTTCATGAGTTTTTTACCTCTGTGGATTTCTATAATGAAAGGGTGCAGAAATGCTGCAGATCCGCATATAAGAAGTGACATGCTCCTGCTTTCAATCCGCTGCGTTTTCCATTTTACTGTAAATCACTTTGTGGATCTGCAGAGTTTCTGCAAAAAAAACGCTGTGGATCCACAGTAAATCCGCAACGTGTGAAAACACAGCCTTACAGTAAATAATCCAGTCTCACTGCTCTTACAGTTGTCTTACCAACTCAATTTAAACCTACAGCTCGCTCGGGCTAGTTTCACACTAGCGTTTTGAGGAGCTGCGGAGGGCTGCGGACTTCCTCCGTGAAGCCCCGCCCTCCGTCTCTAGCTCCGCCTACTTCTGCATGCGGTCGGCATGTGGCCTGCGTACCTATCTTTAAGATTAGGTACGCAGGTCGTGCCGCTGTATGCGGATGCTTCCTCGTGTGTCGTTTTGACGATGCGGAAAAAAAAAAAGAAATTGCTGCAAGCTGTGTCCTACGCTGGTCGCCGCATACAGCGGCACGGAGGTGCGGCCGAGGGCGGGGCTTCACGGAGGAAGTCCGCAGCCCTCCGCAGCTCCTCAAAACTCTCCTCAACTGAGAACAGTTCTTGTGGTAAAACAAAGTATTTTATTCATATATAAAGCAATTTTAAGCATGAATTAAAGGATATAGGGTAGGTTCACACAGGACGTTTTTGCTGCTTTTTTTTTTCTACAGCAAAACCTGATCATCTTGGCAGGAAAAAAGCTGCATCAAAAACGCAGGTTTAGGTGTGTTTTTGCTTTTTTTTCTCTTTGTCCATGCTAATGTCCTTGGATTTTCAGCAGCAAATAATGATACCTGCGTTTTTGTTCAACACCCATTCAAGTCAATGGGTGAAAAACGCAGCAAAAACGCTGAAAGAAGTGACAAGCTCTATGTCCAAAAACACAGCAAAGCACAAAATACTGATCACACAAAAAACCAATGTGTGTGCGTGAGATTTCTGAAATCCCATAGGCTTGGCTGGTACTGTAAAAAGCAGCCGAAAATTAGCATAAAAAAGCAGCAAAAACGCCTTGTGTGAACTTACCCTTATAGTGACTATCAGAGTCATGTCATCAACATACAACAAATTACATAGGAATGAATAAGCATCAATACATCACCGGATATTGTAGCATCACTCCTCAATCGGAGGGACCTCAATTTAGTGAGGAGGAAAATTCCGGGAAAACATCAAGCGGCCAGCACGTCTGCTTCACCTCTCTGAAGAAAGTCCCAACCTCACTGAATCAGCCCCATTCTCTTATATTCTTTTCTTATCTGACTAGATCCGCTTCTGCGCAGTACATTCTCCAAAATCATTGTTATACAATTCATCACGCACTGTCATGCGCAATGAAGACTTCCAGAACCTTCTAGCGCATTATTACCTTTTAATCAGCTTATTTTGTTCTTTTCAAGGTTTTTATACTCCTGTTTTGTGAGTGATAAGAGATAGTTTCAACTAGACTATTCTCCTTCTGCAGCCATATTTTGCCCTATAATAACCTTGTACTCATACTCTAAAGCAAGAAACCATATTGATAACTATATGTCTGGATACCTACCGTACAGGCCAAAAGTTTGGACACACCTTCTCATTTAAAGATTTTTCTGTATTTTCAAGACTGAAAATTGTACAATGAGTATAAAAGGGGCGCTCACTGCTGAAGAAAAGGTGCTCTGGAGAAAAAAAAACGTGTGTGTGTGTGTGTGTGTGTGTGTGTGTGTGTGTGTGTGTGTGTGTGTGTGTGTGTGTGTGTGTGTGTGTGTGTGTGTGTGTGTGTGTGTGTGTGTATAAATCTCTCAAAAATAACTCCGGCACACTACAAGTTCCAAATGCATAATAGAGTTTATTATGTACTTCCAAAATTTCTGTATTCCATATATTTCATAATAAATTCCGCACACGGTGATCAAAGCAAGGTAAATGAGTCAGGTATCAAGTTCAACGTTTCGGCTTGCTATAAGCCTTTATCAAGATCTATATCTGCAATGAAATAAATAATTATTAAAGTTCTCAATTTCCATATCAAGAATAAATACATAAAAAAGAAATACAGTTAGATAAACAAACTTTAACAAGCATGTTATATTTTGGTTGGATTTATATTTGGAACTTGTAGTGTGCCGGAGTTATTTTTGAGATATGAAAATTGTACATTCACACTGAAGGCTTCAAAACTATGAGTTAACACATGTGGAATTATATACGTAACAAAAAAGTGTGAAACAACTGAAATTATGTCTTATATTCTAGGTTCTTCAAAGTAGCCACCTTTTGCTTTGATGACTGCTTTGCACACTCTTGGCATTCTCTTGATGAGCTTCAAGAGGTAGTCACCAGAAATGGTCTTCCAACAATCTTGAAGGAGTTCCCAGAGATGCTTAGCACTTGTTGGCCCTTTTGCCTTCACTCTGCGGTCCAGCTTGCCCCAAACCATCTTGATTGGGTTCCGGACTGGGGACTGTGGAGGCCAGGTCATCTGGCGTAGCACCCCATCACTCTCCTTCTTGGTCAAATACCCCTTACACAGCCTGGAGGTGTGTTTGGGGTCATTGTCCTGTTGAAAAATAAATGATGGTCCAACTAAACGAAAACCAGATGGAATAGCATGCCGCTCCAAGATGCTGTGGTAGCCATGCTGGTTCAGCATGCATTCAATTTTGAATAAATCCCCAAGTGTCACCAGCAAAGCACCCCCACACCATCACACCTCCTGCTCCATGCTTCACGGTGGGAACAAGGCATCAAAGACACGGTAGTTGGAACCAAAGATCTCAAATTTGGACTCATCAGACCAAAGCACAGATTTCCACTGGTCTAATGTCCATTCCTTGTGTTCTTTAGCTCAAACAAGTCTCTTCTACTTGGTGCCTGTCCTTAGCAGTGGTTTCCTAGCAGCTATTTTACCATGAATGCCTGCTGCAGAAAGTCTTCTCTTAACAGTTGTTGTAGAGATGTGTTGTGAACTCCGTTTTCGGGCTCCCTCTTGTGGTCACAGATGGTATTGTGTGACTTTGGTTTTTTGGCTCCCCCTGGTGGTTTGGTTTATTATCCTGCGGGTCTGGCTGGATCAGCTGCCTCGTTATTCACCAGGGAGGCTCCTATTTAGCTCTGCTTCACTTCCACTTGTTGCCGGCTGTCAATGTATTCAGTGCTATTCTGATTACTCCTGATTATCTCGTTTTCTGCCTCTTCAGGATAAGCTAAGTTCTGTTTTAATATTTTTTGCTCATCTGCCTGCAATATGATTTCTGTGTATGATGAGTCTAGTCCAGCTTGCTAATATGTGATTTCTTTTTGCTGGTAAGCTCTGGGGTACGGAGTTGCTTCCCCCGCACCGTTAGTTGGTGCGGGGGCTCGAGCAATCTCTGCGTGGATATTTTGAATAGGGTTTTTTATTGACCGCACAGTTCCCTTCCTATTTTCTGCTATCTAGTATTAGCGGGCCTCATTTGCTAAATCTGATTTCATCTCTGCGTTTGTGCTTTCCCCTTAACTCACCGTTAATATTTGTGGGGGGCTATTCTATATCTTTGGGGTCATTCCACTGAGGCAAGAGAGGACTTACTTTCCCTCCAGGAATAGTCAGTTTCTCAGGCCGTGAAGAGACGTCTAGAATTTTTAGGTAACGTTCCACGGCTGCCTATAGTTGTTTGCGGATAGGATCAGGTTGCGGTCAATCTAGTTACCACTTCCCCAGAGCTAGTAGTCTGTTCAGTTACTTAACTAGTCCGACCTGCGATCCTTGCCACTAGGATCATAACAGAGATGTGTCTGCTGCTAGAACTCTGTGTGGCACTGACCTGGTCTCTAATCTGAGCTGCTGTTAACCTGCGATTTCTGAGGCTGGTGACTCGGATAAACTTATCCTCAGAAGCAGAGGTGACTCTTGGTCTTCCTTTCCTGGGGCGGTCTTTATGTGAGCCAGTTTCTTTGTAGCGCTTGATGGTTTTTGCCACTGCACTTGGGGACACTTTCAAAGTTTTCCCAATTTTTCGGACTGACTGTCCTTCATTTCTTAAAGTAATGATGGCCACTCGTTTTTCTTTACTTAGCTGCTTTTTTCTTGCCATAATACAAATTCTAACAGTCTATTCAGTAGGACTATCAGCTGTGTATCCACCAGACTTCTGCACAACACAACTGATGGTCCCAACCCCAGTTATAAGGCAAGAAATCCCACTTATTAAACCTGACAGGGCACACCTGTGACGTGAAAACCATTCCTGGTGACTACCTCTTGAAGCTCATCAAGAGAATGCCAAGAGTGTGCAAAGCAGTCATCAGAGCAAAAGGTGGCTAATTTGAAGAACCTAGAATATAAGACATCATTTCAGTTGTTTCACACTTTTTTGTTAAGTATGTAATTCCTCATGTGTTAATTCATAGTTTTGATGCCTTCAGTGTGAATGTACAATTTTCATAGTCATGAAAATACAGAAAAATCTTTAAATGAGAAGGTGTGTCCAAACTTTTGGTCTGTGCTGTATCTATTACATCCATACAATCAATCTTGTCCCACTTGTATCACAACAGTAAATAATCCAGTCTCACTGCTCTTACAATAAAGAATCAGCAATTAAACCTTCTTTCCTCTAGTGTAGAGGATGGCCCATTGTCACCTTTGCAGGTCAAGGTGTAAAAAGATTATACAGATCAATGTTAATAAGATCGCCCGTAAGCCTTAGCTTTTACAAACTGAATAATCCCCAGTCTGATAACCTGTCTTATTGAAGTTTGCCCATTTCCTTAATAACCTTGGTTGCTCTGGTCTGCACTCGCTCTAGTTACTAATAATTGTAGTTATTTGGCACCAACCTATTCCGCAGTTCTTTACAGTTTTGTCCTTTTAATACACAGGAGCCCAAAATTGTCCCCAGTATTCTGTGTCCGCACCAGTGACTTGTATAGAGGAAAACCATATTCTCGTCATGAGCGGCGGGGCCTCTTTTATTGTATCCTATGCCTCTTTTTGCCTTGGCGGCAGCTGCCTGACCCTGATCGCTAGAGAGAAGTGAACCAATTTGCAGGACCCCGGTGGCCATTGACTTCTTCCATGATTCTTCCGTGGTTGCCGCATCTATCCATCCACCTATGTAGCCAGCTTGCTGTAACATCATCATTGACACGTGGTGCGCACACGATGTCGTGTCAAGATGGCGGATCAAAGAAGGAACCGAGGATGAGACGTTGGAAGGACTACCAGCCGGCAGGCACGGAGTACTGAGGTCGCTGTTGGACAAGGGTCTTGCAAATGTTTTCGCTCATCTCTATAGCGGACACATCCTGTCCTGTAGATTTGTGAGACGCCACCACAATGGCTTCCAGTCGTTGGGAAGAGGATGACAAGGGTCTAGACTGAGAAATGCTGTCTTCTTCAGATTTTCCTTGATAAAATACAAGCTTGAGTACAGCGCTGTACAGGGATGTCCCCTCCAATTAATACAATGTAAGGCTGGGGGAGAAAATGGCTGCTGTTGCTTAGCAACAGAGGTAAAAAGCAGCACACGCTGGGGAAGGCATAACAGGACTGTGCCTGCTGTGTTCTCTCCTCCGCATTCCCCGTAGTGACTCAGGAGCAGATCACGCCGTGTCTACAAGCATTACATACAAATGGCTGGCTGCCTCCTCTATTCTCGGAGGATGCCAGTCACTTGGATTTCTACAAGCCCCATCCATGTTCCTCCATGTGATGAGCTGCTGACAAGATGTCAGGAAAAGTCTTAGGTCGCAATTCAGACATCTATGAAACACGAGTACGGACCATGATGGCTCAGACCAAGTTTCACAGATGACTCACATGTGGCCTTAAAGGGATAGTCCCATCTTAGTAAGCAAAGGCATATTAGTAGTCTATACCAACACCTAATAATTGCTAGGACCCCTACAAAGGGGCTAGAGTCACCTCTGTGACGTGAACACTGCGCAGAGGAAAAAGCTGTGACGTGGACACCGTGCGGGGAAAAAGCAGTGACGCGGACACCGTGCGGGGAAAAAGCCGTGACGCGGACACCGTGCGGGGAAAAAGCCGTGACGCGGACACCGTGCGGTGAAAAAGCCGTGACGCGGACACCGTGCGGTGAAAAAGCCGTGACGCGGACACCGTGCGGGGAAAAAGCTGTGAGGTGGACACCGTGCGGGGAAAAAGCCGTGATGCAGACATCGTGCGGGGAAAAAGCCGTGACGTGGACACCGTGCGGGGAAAAAGCCGTGACGTGGACACCGTGTGGGGGAAAAGCCGTGACGTGGACACCGTGCGGGGGAAAAGCCGTGACGTGGACATCGTGTGAGAACAGCACTGTGGCCCAATCCCAGGATCAGAAAGATTTCCAAAGGTTAGACCCCAGAGATCATTAAGTGATGGCATACCCTCATGATACGCCATCACTACGTAATACCTCTTTAAGCTGAACATATGCCGTGGTTTCATCTAATGTGCATGAGGGTTTCCACAAAAGCAGACGTCGGGGAAGATGAAAATCCCTTAGATGCCACGGTCACCATTTTTGTTATGGACACAGTGATTAAATGAGAAGTTAGTTTCTTTCATTTTGTGAAGTGGCAAACCAATAGATATGAGCAAATTCATCTGCAGGGTTCTGGTAAATGGGAACCCTGCAAACCGCCTTCTGTCTGACGCCATCTCTTGACTAGCAGGCCAGGGGCAACCTCATCGTTGGAGAGTATCGCATAAAGTATATTGGACGAGGAGCTGAGGACGCCAGCAGTTCGGAGAATCCCCAGCCAGCATCTAAAAAGCACTTCTATTAGGCACAATATAAAGGCAAAATATAAGAAATATATACATAACTAATATCACCGTGTCCATCAAAACCCAGTGTATAAGGTTATGTTATTTATCCTGCCTGGTGAACTTCGAGAGCAAAAAAAAAGAAAAAAACAATTACAGAATAGCTGGGGTTTTTTGCCTCACAAAAATGAAATCAAAACTTGTAAAAATGCTAAATTTTCCAATAAATCTATAGTTCTAGTTTAAGATGGGAGTTTATAAAACCAAAAAACAGAGCATAATAATTAGTGAGTGGTCCTTTCACAGTGGCACAATCTGGGCACGACATATTGAGGGCTGAAATGGCAAATCTACGGAAAATGATCTCTCTGCAACATCAATTGTGCACAAATTTCTGAAAACGTGTGCAGCCAAAATGCTGACTATACCGTTAAGGCTTGTTCAGACAAGCATATAATCGGACTGTGGCTGTCCGTATTTATTTTACTTCAGTAGCGCCATCATATACCACATCATCGCTGTCCCCATTGGGGCTCACAATCTAGATTCCCTATCACTATGTCTTTGGAGATTGGAGTGTGGGAGGAAACCAGAGAACCCGGAGGAAACCCACACAAACATGGGGAGAATGTCGTCCTTGGTGGAATTTGTACCCAGAGCATCAGTTCTGTAAAGCATCTGTGCTGACCACCAAGAGATAACGGGGGGAACAACCAGCTCACCTCCATTCTGAGAAAAGTCATTTTTTGGTGCCCAGAACGCAATGACCTTGTGTCCTCGACAATAGAAGAACAACATACATGTTTCACACTTGGTGAGCATTCTTAGTTTTGGCATGCCATGAATAATAAGACTAGAAACGCATTGGTTTTCCCTTGTACAATCTTACACAATGGTGGAATTAGATCAAATAAATGGGAGGTTTTATCCTTGAGAGAGGAAAAATTTATTTTTCTGCAGTTGTTAACCACTGAGCCACTATAAAACGGATAGTATATATGGACAGCGCACTGAACAATGCAAGTCAATGTGGAAGGTCACATCAACATTTTCACATGTAGAGTAACAGTCTTCGTGTATTAAAAGAAAGTGACTTTTGGCAATTTCATGCCAGTTTTAAGCAGGGCTGTGTAAGAGTCTGAGTCAGGTAGATTGGGGAGTCGGAGGCTTGGCATACCGACGCCACAGTCTTGGTTTTAAGCAGATCCACCAAAAGGGTCAGAGCTGGGGAAGAGCCGTGGTGTGGTTATACCATCTGGTAAATTCATGTAAAGTGACGGTGTTTCTTATGCCAGAATCGTTACTCCAGTCCATGACTGATGAGGCACACGGAGACCCCACCACTGAGAAGATTTGCCAAAGTCATTAAGTGGCAAGCGCCTCTAGATGTTGGTGCAAATGACTCCAAAACACCCCTTCATTAAAGACATTAAGAATGCTCTGTGCAGCACCAGTTTTAAAAAAAATTGGGCCCAATGGAAGACAGATCACATACAAGTTACCATCGATATGTCCAGCATTTTACACGGATCCATTACAATTATTAACATAGGAAACCGTGAGGTCACAGGCAGCCAGCATTATACAAACGCGTCTCAGAAAATTTGAATATCATCAAAAAGTTAATTTCAGTTCTGTAATACAAAAAGTGAATCTCATATTATATAGAGTCATTATAAACAGAGTGATCTATTTCAAGTGTTTATTTCTACCTATCTGGACCCGACCTCACTTCCTTACTGACCAAAATCCCACAATGTCGGTCTGCCATTTCATCTTTCTTTTCTGCTCGCTTTCTAAAACTGAACATGGACAAAACAGAATTCATCATCTTTCCCCCACCTCACTCTACCCCTCTACCCGACCTATCCATCAATGTCAATGGCTGCTCACTTTCCCCAGTCCCACACGCTCGGTGCCTCGGGGTGATCCTTGACT